>NC_055703.1:1676855-1996255 GCF_017639745.1 Melanotaenia boesemani
CTCCAGGAACCGCGTTGCAAACTTGCATAAGTGGCACGGCGGTGGGCGCGAGCCCCCTTCTTAGTTCTACAAGTATGTGAGCCTGCAAGAAGCAGAGGGGAAAGTAAAGAAAAAACCGCACGCATGAATCATGAAAGCTCTGGCGTGCGGTGCGACAACTGGAGGGTGAAATGTGTAAGGGTGTGAACGCGGCTTCAGGAGTGAAACACAACTCCACCACATCCTGTTATGCTTTGAGTCAACGCGCCGTGTATGTGCGCTGCTTTCTGTTTGTGAGAAGTAGATGTTGGTGATCCCGGAGGAGGACCAGGCACGCCGCTGCGGAATGCTCCGCAAACAGCGCGTGCAGCGTCACTAAACGCCTCTTTTTATTATTATATCATTACTATTACTGCAGCAGCTGCTGCTGTTATTTGGTGTTTTTGTCCTCGCTGACGCGCACAGATTTCTGTCTAAGGACGAGCCTTGTTTGCTCCGGCAGCCCTGGACTCATCTCATCTCTGAGTCCTGACGAAGCCGTTTGTGAGCCCGCATTGTCATCCTCACTCAGCCCGTCCTGCTGAAACGGGGCTGGAGAAGCTTTCCACTCCCGCCTCGCTCCAAGCAGATACAACCTGCCTTTAAAGAGACAAGAAAAATAAAATAGCAATAAAAAGAAGAAGCTGCGCCGTTTCAACGCGCGCGGTCCTGCATTGTCATGTGAGAGGATGCTGCAGTGGCTTAGTCAGTTTTATTATGTAGCAGCCTGGGAAGCAGCGGTCATGAGGTGTGTATGGCAGGTATCTGCTGGAGCCACTTCTCCAGTGTGGGGGACACGGCCCCCAGTGCTCCGATGACCACTGGCCCTACTTCACCTTCCTCCAGCTCTTCCTTGAGTCCTTGGTATTTATTCAGTTTCTCGTGTTCGTTTTCCTGATTTTTCCATTTATTTTTCACATTTCTATCAAATGTTCTCAATTAAATCTTCTCATTAAGCAGTAGTGTGGCACATCTTGTCAGCACCATCATTCTAAACACATAATAAAAAGCCAAATGTTAACAGTCATCCTCAAGTAAGGACCCCTTTGTTCAGTACGCGAAAGCACGTGCGTGCGCGTGTGTGTTCAGTTGAACTGGCAATCTCCTCGGCAAAGTGGTGATTTTAGGGTGAAGCATCTCCAGTTCGATCGGCACGTGAGGCAGCGGAGTGATGCAGCACTCTGAGGAGCTCTGACATCCATCGCAGCCTCTTTGTCTGTAAATGCTGATGCAAGCTGAGCGCATCGCAGCATCACCCTCCGCTTCTGTTACATGCGTCGCACTCGCGCTTCCACGTAAGTTACCGGTGCGAGCTGCACGG
The DNA here is from genome assembly GCF_017639745.1 of Melanotaenia boesemani. Classification (NCBI taxonomy): domain Eukaryota; kingdom Metazoa; phylum Chordata; class Actinopteri; order Atheriniformes; family Melanotaeniidae; genus Melanotaenia; species Melanotaenia boesemani. Next base: position 1,678,195 of record NC_055703.1, read on the forward strand.
TGAGGAGGAGGGGCGGGGGGTTGCAGGTGTGTGAAGGAGCATCAATGATAAGTGTCATTTTGAAGGCAGCTGATTTTCACTGACACCGCGGTGCTTGCACAACGTGTGCCAGGCGGCAGCACTCATGCGCAGTTTTACGCACCGAGCCCTTTGTTCGGTACAGTATCCCCCTGCCATTCTGCGCCCCCCATGCAAAGCAATGTCCTGTGAGGAGGGGGAGGGGGGTGGTCCAACACTGTAGAACCCAGAGTGACTCAGTCAGGCTTAAAGAACACTTCAACCAATCTGCCGTAAAGAGATTTGGTACAACGTCGCCTTTTTCTTTGTGCTGCAGCAGCTCGGATCAGACATGAAAAACCAAATGAAGAAAACAAAGATATACCATTTCAACCAGACGTATCCCGACCAGAAGATACTTTAACATGTAGAAATATTCATAGTTGCTTTTTTATTACGCTTGGAACATCTGATTTGAATTAATTTAGTCAGAGTTTCTGGTTTTACTCCTCCAACACTCATCAGTATTGAATTTCCAGTAAGACAAAAAAACAAATGTGTGTTTAATAAAAAGCAGAACTACATCAGTGATGTCTGCAAAGATCATTTCAAACAACTTTTTAGTTTATAATTAACCTCTTGAAATTGGCACATTTTGGCCAAATCATAGCAGTGTAAACATAGTTTGACTCCACAATGAATAGTTGCATCGGTGTTGCATCACTGAATTTTAAATCTCTCTTTCTTCTGCTCCTCTCCTGGCTGCAAAGCTGCAAAGCCAAATAAGTGATGATGGTTACAATTCACACAGACAATCCGACTTAAAGTCAGTTTAGATATTAACCCCGAAAGGTCCAAGCCATTTTTTACTGGTTCAAGTGTTTAAATATGAAAATACTAGAAGCCGAAGCTTTTAATCCCAGTGTAAACCAGTCTGTAGCAGCTTTTAATCCCAGTATAAACCAGTGTGTAGCAGCTTTTAATCCCAGTATAAACCAGTCTGTAACAGCTTTTAATCCCAGTATAAACCAGTCTGTAACAGCTTTTAATCCCAATATAAACCAGTCTGTAACAGCTTTTAATCCCAGTATAAACCAGTCTGTAGCAGCTTTTAACCCCAGTATAAACCAGTCTGTAACAGCTTTTAATCCCAGTATAAACCAGTCTGTAACAGCTTTTAATCCCAGTATAAACCAGTCTGTAACAGCTTTTAATCCCAGTATAAACCAGTCTGTAACAGCTTTTAATCCCAATATAAACCAGTCTGTAACAGCTTTTAATCCCAGTATAAACCAGTCTGTAGAAGCTTTTAATCCCAGTATAAACCAGTCTGTAACAGCTTTTAATCCCAGTATAAACCAGTCTGTAACAGCTTTTAATCCCAGTATAAACCAGTCTGTAACAGCTTTTAATCCCAATATAAACCAGTCTGTAACAGCTTTTAATCCCAGTATAAACCAGTCTGTAGAAGCTTTTAATCCCAGTATAAACCAGTCTGTAACAGCTTTTAATCCCAGTGTAAACCAGTCTGTAGCAGCTTTTAATCCCAGTATAAACCAGTGTGTAGCAGCTTTTAATCCCAGTATAAACCAGTCTGTAACAGCTTTTAATCCCAGTATAAACCAGTCTGTAACAGCTTTTAATCCCAATATAAACCAGTCTGTAACAGCTTTTAATCCCAGTATAAACCAGTCTGTAGAAGCTTTTAATCCCAGTATAAACCAGTCTGTAACAGCTTTTAATCCCAGTATAAACCAGTCTGTAACAGCTTTTAATCCCAGTATAAACCAGTCTGTAACAGCTTTTAATCCCAATATAAACCAGTCTGTAACAGCTTTTAATCCCAATATAAACCAGTCTGTAACAGCTTTTAATCCCAGTATAAACCAGTCTGTAGAAGCTTTTAATCCCAGTATAAACCAGTCTGTAACAGCTTTTAATCCCAGTATAAACCAGTCTGTAACAGCTTTTAATCCCAGTATAAACCAGTCTGTAACAGCTTTTAATCCCAATATAAACCAGTCTGTAGCAGCTTTTAATCCCAGTATAAACCAGTCTGTAGAAGCTTTTAATCCCAGTATAAACCAGTCTGTAACAGCTTTTAATCCCAGTATAAACCAGTCTGTAACAGCTTTTAATCCCAATATAAACCAGTCTGTAACAGCTTTTAATCCCAATATAAACCAGTCTGTAACAGCTTTTAATCCCAGTATAAACCAGTCTGTAGAAGCTTTTAATCCCAGTATAAACCAGTCTGTAACAGCTTTTAATCCCAGTGTAAACCAGTCTGTAGCAGCTTTTAATCCCAGTATAAACCAGTGTGTAGCAGCTTTTAATCCCAGTATAAACCAGTCTGTAACAGCTTTTAATCCCAGTATAAACCAGTCTGTAACAGCTTTTAATCCCAATATAAACCAGTCTGTAACAGCTTTTAATCCCAGTATAAACCAGTCTGTAGAAGCTTTTAATCCCAGTATAAACCAGTCTGTAACAGCTTTTAATCCCAGTATAAACCAGTCTGTAACAGCTTTTAATCCCAGTATAAACCAGTCTGTAACAGCTTTTAATCCCAATATAAACCAGTCTGTAACAGCTTTTAATCCCAATATAAACCAGTCTGTAACAGCTTTTAATCCCAGTATAAACCAGTCTGTAGAAGCTTTTAATCCCAGTATAAACCAGTCTGTAACAGCTTTTAATCCCAGTATAAACCAGTCTGTAACAGCTTTTAATCCCAGTATAAACCAGTCTGTAACAGCTTTTAATCCCAATATAAACCAGTCTGTAGCAGCTTTTAATCCCAGTATAAACCAGTCTGTAGCAGCTTTTAATCCCAGTATAAACCAGTCTGTAACAGCTTTTAATCCCAGTATAAACCAGTCTGTAACAGCTTTTAATCCCAATATAAACCAGTCTGTAGCAGCTTTTAATCCCAATATAAACCAGTCTGTAACAGCTTTTAATCCCAGTATAAACCAGTCTGTAGCAGCTTTTAATCCCAGTATAAACCAGTCTGTAACAGCTTTTAATCCCAGTATAAACCAGTCTGTAACAGCTTTTAATCCCAGTATAAACCAGTCTGTAGCAGCTTTTAATCTCAGTATAAACCAGTCTGTAGCAGCTTTTAATCCCAGTATACACCAGTCTGTAACAGCTTTTAATCCCAGTATAAACCAGTCTGTAGAAGCTTTTAATCCCAGTATAAACCAGTCTGTAACAGCTTTTAATCCCAGTATAAACCAGTCTGTAACAGCTTTTAATCCCAGTATAAACCAGTCTGTAACAGCGTTTAATCCCAATATAAACCAGTCTGTAGCAGCTTTTAATCCCAGTATAAACCAGTCTGTAGCAGCTTTTAATCCCAGTATAAACCAGTCTGTAACAGTTTTTAATCCCAGTATAAACCAGTCTGTAACAGCTTTTAATCCCAATATAAACCAGTCTGTAGCAGCTTTTAATCCCAATATAAACCAGTCTGTAACAGCTTTTAATCCCAGTATAAACCAGTCTGTAGCAGCTTTTAATCCCAGTATAAACCAGTCTGTAACAGCTTTTAATCCCAGTATAAACCAGTCTGTAACAGCTTTTAATCCCAGTATAAACCAGTCTGTAGCAGCTTTTAATCTCAGTATAAACCAGTCTGTAGCAGCTTTTAATCCCAGTATACACCAGTCTGTAACAGCTGTTAATCCCAGTATAAACCAGTATGTAGCAGCTGTCAGATTGGGAGGTAAATGATGTAAAATGAATGTATGAATAGATGTAGCAGCATAAAGGTCGACCAGAAGAAGAAAGCAGAATTTATTACTAACAGAACTTTGTAGAAATAACACACAGATCAACAGTGACCAAACCTTTTCTCATCTCATCGTTCTCTCAAGTTTTGGCTTTCAGGAGAAAAAATATTGTTATTGAAACAAACACACAACAGAAACTATTTCCATGTTTCCACTTTTTCCTCATTTCCAGTTATTCCTGCTACTATTTACCTGCTATCCTCACTAAACCAACTCCAGCTCAGCTGCTTTGTGGCGCCACCGTGCATCAGAAACGTCTTCTTGGCTTTATTCCAGCCATAGAGGAGCATTATTTTTCTTCTTTTCACACACACATAGAACTTTCTGCTCACTGGTTGATCTTTGGCTGCTCCTGATTGGACGTTACCGTCAATCTAAGCTCTCTGATTGGTGGAAAGTCTGACAGGAAGTGGCTTCATCATCATGTCCAGGTCTAAATAGAGGTCTCTTAGCAACATAGTAGTGATGGTGATGCTTTTATGGTGAAATGTGATAAATAATGCTGTTATCATGGATCATTGTGGATTTACCAGATAGAGTCTCTGAATAAAACTACATTTAGTGGCTGGATTGCAAACCTCCTGGACGGGATGGGTTCTGTTGGAGTTTTAAGCATTGATCAGGAATGTGGTGCTTACAGACGGATCTTAAATAACACATAGTCTCTTAGTGAAACAGCCATTGACCATTAAAACACATCAGCAACCATTTTAACTGATTCACTGCTGTTATGTAACCTGCATCATTTAACTTGAGCGTGGCTTGGGAACGTCTCTCAGCCTGAGTGAGTCTGTTTTGGGGATCTGAGTATAATGAGTCTCTCAGGGCTCCCAGCCACAGCTGAAATCTCACACGGCAACAGGATCCCATCCTGCAACCCTGTCTACCCACCGCTCCTTTTCAGGCTTTCTCTTCTGAGCCGTAACATCCAGAGCTGTTCCTCTGGGGCTCCGCAGAGCCGGCTGAATCCTCCTCTTTGTTGCTTGATGATGAAAAATGCTAATGACTGGAGAAGCTGCGTGTGTTCAGAAGTAAGCAGGCACTTATGGGTTAATGGTTCATGAAATTGCAGCTGGAATAGTTTTGATGAGGAGGAGTAATCTCACATGCTGCAGATTGAGTCTTTGCTTTTTCTCTTTTCTGCATCTTTGCATCACCTAAAACATTTAAGTGACCCTCCCTCAAGTTTCAGCTCACCATCCCAAGTTAGATCCTTAGCTTGAGGAAAAAAATAACCCAAACATGTTCCCATAGTTTTCCCACGTCAGCACAAAGGCATGTTTGACTGGGCTTCAGCCAGCGTGAGGCATGGATGGGGCTGAACTGCTGGAGAAATCTCAGATCCCCCATCTTTACACCAAGAGCTATTGTTTCCCCTCTGCCTTTCTCTCTAAGGCCATCCCTTCTTCCCCTTCCCCGTTGTGTCATGGCTGCTCATTCTTCTTGTCCAGCGTTCTGGGCTGCGATGGGCGCTGGTGTTACTGCTGGACGTGTGAAATCAGACTGCATTATCCTGGCAGACCCGGGTCCCATCAGCCTGTGCTGGCTGTTTGCTGCACAGATCCGACTATCGCCAACAGGCTGTCACATCGAAACACCGCGGGCAGATTTCTGATTGCTCTGTTTTGGTTTATGTGTGTGCGTGTGTGTGAGTGTTTAGTTTCTTTATTCATGCTGTCTGTATGAAATTATAAGATCATCCTGATAGTTGTGTCAAAGCTATTTGATGATTTCACAGACACCTCCCACTGCCTCAAGCAGGGATGTTGAGCTTCTAAACTCTCACTTTTTGACCCATCTTGAAGTCATCAATAAGTTTATGACCACATTGAGCTAATTAATTCATTCCAATGGCTTTGGAAAACACTGGAAGAGTTAGAGGTGTGAAAGTTATGGACATATTTAGGCCGTCATTGCTCTCAGCCTGGTAGTCTGTCTCTGCTGGAGGTCCGTCTTATTCCCATTTTAACCAGTTCATGTAACTTTCACCTTCCAGCTCAAAATGAAGCAAAGATCAATGAGCTCACATCAATGATCAATGATCTCAGTTTACAGGAGCAGTATGAGATCCTGCAGTCCAGCAGGTAGCAGCAATGTTAACATGTAGCATAACAACAAGATGGGACAAGCTCAGCTAAAAGACTCTACCAAGCACCAGCATCCACACTTTACTCATTCCTAGTTAGGGCTGGGCGATTAATCGATAAAATCGATAAATCGAATTTTCCATTTCTGGAGATTTATTTTTATGAAAATCTGTATTTTTTTTCCACAGTTAGTTAACAGAACGGTGTTTGTCTGACAGATTTTCAGTGAAGTGACCCTTCAGTCACGCCTGGGATTTAGCTGTACGTATAACTGCAGTGAGAAATGCTGCAAACTAGTGATGCGCGGGCCGCCTCCTAACCCGCGGGTCCCGCGGGTTACCCGCGGGTCGGGTTGGGGCGGGTCAAAGAATTTTCGCTTCACTGCGGGCGGGTTGGTGTGGTTTACTATTCTGAAATATCTAGTTCTATCTATTAATTTTATTTTTTGTCAAACTGAAAATAAAGACCTTAATCAGTGTCTACATTTTGTTACTATAATATGTAAGACAAAATATTTATCAGTTATTTAAACACAGGTCACGTTTTGTAACGTAATGTCCACGTAGGCGCGTAGTAGGCTACGCAGGTGCAGAAAGCGCCAAGCAGACAAGCAACAAAAGATGGAAGAAGAAGTGTTGAATAGCATTCGTTCGGGAGTTTACGTCCTTGAAAAGAAGAAAGAGGGTCAAATGGCTAAATCACAGGTTTGGGACAGGTTCAACGAGGTAATCAGTGCAGACAACAGCAGCAGCATTGGCTATGTGCTTTATAACACTTAAACGCTTTAAAACACTTTATTTATTTGCCTATTTATGTTTATAGGCTTAACGTTCATTTGAAAATACATTTTGTGTTGCCAGTTTCCAGTGCCAATTTAGGAGACCATATGCACCTTTCTCAGACTAAATAAAAGCATTCGTCAATATCATAACATGTGTTTTAATGGGGCGGGGCGGGTCGGGTTAAAAAAATAGAAGCGGAGGTGCGGGGCGGTTTGGTGCGGTCCAATTTTTTAAAAAGAGCGGGACCCGCGGGTCGTAAAAAAACCCGACCCGCGCATCACTACCGCAAACCCTCGTTAAGAGACAACCTTCATCAGGGGAATTATTCCTGCCGTGGATCCTGTATGATAAGGATCCAGATGGAAAGAGATCACGGATGCGTTGTGTCACATATTTCTATGTAAGATATGAAGTCTTTATATGGTGGAAAAGCTGCTATGACATTATATGCTTTGTTTTTGCTGGCATTCATTTATATAAACAAAAAAATGTTTTTAATAAGTTTATTTATGTTTTATAAAATAAAAGAAAAAAAACTATTAAAATCAAAAATCAGATTTGCTTATACAAAATCAGAGATTTTATTTTTAGGCCATATCGCCCAGTCTGTTCCTAGTATTACTTTACTCATTCCAGGATTACTTTACTCATTCCTAGAAATTCTTTGCTCATTCCTAGAATTACTTTACTCATTCCTAGAAATTCTTTGCTCATTCCTAGGATTACTTTACTCATTCCTAGGATTACTTTACTCATTCCTAGGAATTCTTTGCTCATTCCTAGGATTACTTTACTCATTCCCATGATTGCTTTACTCATTCCTAGCATTACTTTACTCATTCCTAGTACTACTGTACTCATTCATAGGATTACTTTACCCATTTCTAGGACTACTTTACTCATTCCTATGATTACGTTTCTCATTCCTAGGACTGCTTACTCATTCTTAGGATTACTTTACTCATTCTTAGGATTACTTTACTCATTCCTAAAATTACTTTACTCATTCCTAGGATTGCTTTACTCATTCCTAAAATTACTTTACTCATTCCTAGGATTGCTTTACTCATTCCTAGGATTACTTTACTCATTCCTATGATTACGTTACTCATTCCTAGGACTGCTTACTCATTCCTAGGATTACTTTACTCATTCCTAAAATTACTTTACTCATTCCTATGATTACTTTACCCCTTCCTATGATTACTTTACACATTCCTAGGACTACTTTACTCATTCCTGGGATTAACTTACTCATTCGTAGGACTGCTTTCCTTATTCCTCGGATTACTTTACTTTTTCCTAGGATTACTTTACTCATTCCTTGGATGACTTTTCTCATTCCTATGATTACTTTACTCGTTCCAAGGACTACTTTACTCATTCCTAGGACTACTTTACTTATTCCTAGTACTACTGTTCTCATTTCTGGAATTACTTTACTCATTCCTAGGATTAGTTTACTCATTCCTCTGACTACTCTGCTCATTCCCATGATTACTTTACTCATTCCTAGGATTACTTTACTCATTCCTAGGATTACTTTACTCATTCCTAGTACTACTATACTCATTCCTAGGATTACTTCACTCATTCCTAGGATTACTTCACTCATTCCTAGGACTACTCTGCCCTTTCCTATGATTACTTTATTATTTTCTAGGATTACTTTACTCATTCCTAGGATGACTTTACTCATTCCTAGGATTACTTTACTCATTTCTAGGATTACTTTACTCATTTCTAGGCTTACGTTTCTCATTGATAGGTTAATTGGTCTGCTATTCTCTTTCAACTGTAAGTAATGTGGTTTTCTTTCAGTCGGAGATGAAATTCACATGTTCTACTATGTTCCAGGTGAATTTACTCTGGCATAGTAACACGTATCTTGATCCTGCCTCTTGTAGTAATCTGACATGTTTCTGCTCTCTGTAGACACCAGGATTGTACACACTGTCATGGTCTAGAGGTTTTGGTTTTGCTGTTTTTGTTAGTTTTTTAGTTGATTTTCTGGTTTCCTGTTTAGTTGTGTAAGGTTATTTCTTTGTGTTCATTTCCTGTTCACCTGCTCCTCATTTGTTTTTTTACCTTTTAGTGCCTTTAGGTTTCTTTTAATTGAGAAATCCTTGTAACTGTCCCGCTTGTTATCCTTTGTGTCCCTTGTTAGTATTAGTCCACTTCTTAGTTTCAGTTTTCTTGTCTTGTTGTCTTGTTTTTTTTTTCTTCTTTTTTCATCCTGTCTGTGCAGGGACTCTTTATGTCTTCATTAAACTGATGACTCTTACGTTCACCTGCCCTCTGGATCATCCTCCACGCACCCTGACATTAGCATCTGGAATTAAACAGGAAATTAACATGAAGGAATAACCCTACAAAATAAAACCTGATACCAAACAGAAGGACTGTCCAGAGTCGAACAGTGGGTCTGAACATGCTGGGTCTGTCATTACAGACAGGAAGCAGAAAATCAGGCCTGGTGAAGAAGATGTTCAGACTTCAGAGCTACTGATTCTGTGGAGATGCTGTTGTGGCTGAAAATGACAAACTGAGACTATAATGTAAACTGTGGACAGTTAGTTCAGCTGTTAGGACTAATTTCTACTCATTTTTCTATATGTTGTTAATTTAACGTTGGATTTATGGAAGGACAGGACTGAGCCAGAATACAGTATTTTGGTGAGAATTTCACATATTCTCACTTTTGAAGAAAAAAACAGCTGGTTTCAGAACGGGGTGGGGCAGGGGGTCGTCCGCATTCAGCGTGGCTTCTCAGTATTTGAAGATAGTTTGGGACCCACCGGTCTGAATAGAGACAAAAAAACTGCTTTGTTTAATGACTTTTCTGGATTAAATCTGGTGCCTTATTTACACAACTTTTCCTCTGAGGTTAGATTATTTATCTAATTCTGTATAAGTAATAACTGAGTTTGACTTCAACAACACATTTAGGATTCCTGGTATTTCTGTGTGTTTTAGTGCTTTTGTTTCATTCTCGGAGTGTTGTTTCAGTTTGTAAAGATGCATTATTTCATTTTCAGCCAGCTTATATATTTTGAATAGTGAGGTTAAGAAGTAAGAAAATGTTTGACAGAAATAAGATTTTATAAAAATCGTTTTTATAATGTTTTTATATTTTTATGGTCCTACAAGCAAACACAGCGGTTATCTGTAAAAACAAGGCAGCGTGTCTCTGAGGGAACGCTGCTGCTCTCCTTTTAAACCTGCTACAGGTTCCTCATCACTTTTCTCTCCAGCTGCTGAGTCACATGACCAGAGAGGATCCAGCAGCCGGATCACACCTTTATGTTTGCTGCCACAAGGAGCCGCTTGGCTCTCCATGATGCTGCATTAAAACATTTTATCAGCACAGAGACACATTTCTTAACGGCAGCCATGAAAATATCATCAAGCTCAAAGCTGCAGTTCATGAATGTAAATTTAAGAAAACTCGTTCACAGATCAGCTTGTGAGAAGAAGAAAAGTCACATGACAAAAACATGAAATAACGCCTGAAATATAAACTAAGGAATCAATCATTTATACCAGTAAATAAGTTCATCTGTAAGACGTTTTGAACAAATTTACACCAAAACCAAAAGATTGGATTTAATACAAAGATGTGCGACTTGAATCATTGAGCCGGCTTCTTGGAAAAATGAATTACAATGAATTAAAAACCTTTAGAAACCAAATTAATTTACTTATTTATTAATTAATTAAAGGTCTAGTGTGGAGACTAGGACTATATCTCAATGCTGAAGCTTAATTTTTATGTAAACTTGGCAGAAAAAGTCTGTAAATGAGTGTCTGGTGAATTATTTCTGTGTTGTAACAAAGCTTCTGGAAAGTCTGTTTATTTCCCTTTAAACACTCCAGCATTTACAAGCAAAATGGTTGTGTGGGTTGAGCATGTGAGCAGCCTCGCTGCTTGTGCACCTGCAGCCTCCAGGTTGGTCACAAATGTCTGTCAGAGTGAAGAAGAGGATGAAGATTTCTGTCTCCACTCATGCATCAGGTGGATGGTGCTGTGTGCTGCTTCCTCTGCAGCCTGAGGTCGTCTGCTTCTGTGTGACGCTTCTTTGTTCAGATCCCTGCTGTTGCAGAGTGAAACAGTAAAAAGCTCTCTGATTGGACAGTTTGAATTGTCACCATCCAATCAGATAGACATGTAAAGAAATGGAGATAATTCACAACTTCAGAGTCTTGCACGCAGTTCTGTGCTTTGCATCTGTGAACAGGGTTTTTGCAGATGAACTTTATTTTTCATTTCTCAAACACAAATGTTTTTTACAAATGTGCAGATCCTTTCTGCACATTTGCTAACTTGATTTTTTCAGGCAGATTGTTTTTACAGATGCAAACTCTAAAATTATTTGCAAGCATTCATTTACAGCTGCAACATCTTTATGACTTAGTACTGAGCCCAATTTCATGGCCTCTTATCAACGTCAGAGTACCGAGCAGGTCATGTGATCATTAACCGTGTTTAGTGATTTATGTCTTGACATTGTGGCGTGGTTGGTGTGGTGTTTGCACATCGTACCTTCAGCATCAAGCTCCGGTTCCTTAGCGGAGAATCCCGCTCTGTTTTCTGATCAGCAGCCTGGAATCTGACCCCTGACCTGTGAAGCCATTTCCTAACTTGCTAGAGGCCTGGACATTTCCTGCCAAGGTCATTTTGTTTTTCCCCCCTTCACCCACCTCCCTCTGCGTCCTGCGGGCGATGGGAAAATCAAAGGTAGAGCTCGGTGGAAGGTATTTCTAACAATCAGCGGATTCGTTGCATGTGGAGTGAGATCATTGTTTCAGTGAAAAGAGGGGGTGGGGGGGCTGAACCTGGACTGTTGAATCCTTTATTTTATGTGGTGAAGGAAACCTGCGGTAGCCATTAATGATCTAGTTATGGTGACATTAACTGGCGGTTTGCATTTTCAATCCCAGTAAGAAGGTTGCTGGTTGAAGTCTAAGCTGGAGCTTTTTTTAGCTCTTCCTCCTGCAGAAACATCCATGTGAGGGACAGCCTCACAGCAAGAAGGTCGCTGGTTCGAGCCTCGGCTGGGGGCAGGTTCGAACCTGGGGTTTGGAGTTTGTGTGTTCTCCCTGTGTATGCCTGGGTTCTCCCTGGGTTCTTCGGCTTCCTCCCACCGTCCAAAGACATGATGTTAGGTTAACTGGTTTCTAAATTCTCCCTGGGAGTGAGTGTGAATGGTTGCTGTGATGGACTGGTGACCTGTCCAGGTGTACCAGCCTCTTACCTGCTAAGTGCTGGGTTAGGCTCCAGCTGCCCCGTGACCCGTAATGGACAAAGCGGTACAGAGAATGAGTGGACTGAATCTGCTCTGCTGTGTGCAAAGTAAAATAAATCCTACATATTAACTCAGAGTAACAGTTGTAAGGCTGCAGGTCCTCTACCTGGACCTCTACCTGGACCTGGACCTCAGGACTTCTTTCTGGAAACTGCATCATGAAAACATACTTTAGAAAGCAGGAAAACATCCAACCAGCTCTGACTTCCAGCTGCTGTTTGACACATAAATAAACCTGGAACAGTGGGAGTAAAGAAACTAGACCACACATCTGGAATTAACCACGCTTTCTACTGACCCGGGCGTAGACCTGATGCTGGGGCAGAGAAAATGTCTGTAGATATCGTTTGAGACTTGCTGGGTTTTAAAGCTGATCAGCCGCTTCTGACATGATCCTTCATGGAAAGTGAGGACTGAGGGATCTTTAGGCTGAATGAATCGTGGTGTTTAACACTGCGATTAACTGTTAAATGGAGTGAAGGTAACCTCCGTGGTCCAGTGTTTCCTACCAGGGTGACGGGTACAGGGTGTGGGTGTAGATGGATGCCACCAGATATCCACATCAACCTCCAGACGCCTGGCCAATATTTCAGAAAGGAAACTCATGTTGAAGGTGTGCGGGGGCATCCGTGGGCTCCCCGTGTCAGACCTCTATCTGATGTTGGAAAAAACCAGGTCAACAATGATTCATTGATCACATTCAACAGCTAAAAGACTCTCAGTCTGGTTTCATGAACTTTAGGGACAAAACTTCCACCAACAGCTGAAAAATAAAGATTCTTTTACTTTATTGCCCTTATGAGGACCAATGAGGCTTAAAAGATTCAGTTTTATTAGAAAACTGTTGCAAACAGTATGAATGTTGGGACGTCTATTTATCTTCAGATAAACCTGCTTTCGTTGTAAATGACGAGGAGTGAGTCAGATCTTGTTGTTGAGGCAGTGGAGTGTTACAGAAGAAAGCAAGTTCAGCGTGCGGTTTGCTAAAGTAGTGCAGCTGTAACGGAGGCTTGTGGGGGGTTGTGGGGGGGGTGGCATCCTGTGAGACCAGCACAGGTGGTTGGTGTAGTGGTGGGAGGGAATGGGGAGGCTGTGGGTGTGGAAGAGCAGTAATGGGCCCACTTCCTGCTCCGAGCCCCCCGAGCTGCACAGTAAACCTGCTAGCCTCCAACGAGACGAGCAGGGTCTCCCAGCCAATCCGGCCGCTCGCTTCCACGCCTGCTTCTTCTCTACGCTCGCTTCTTTTCCCTGATCAAGGAAGCAGAGAGGGGAAATGAACCCTGCAGCATGAAGCCGAGGACTCCAAGTGACGTTTTTAGGGCCATGGCTTTTCCATTTGCTGCACATGTGGGACGGAAACACAAAAGCCTGTGAGCTCGGTCTGATCCAGGAACGCCGTCCTTCCTGTGGGGGACTCATGTTAGGTTTACCTAGAAAACTGTCGGCTTTTCTCTGCAGAGAAAATATTTTCTTAACTCTTAATCCCCCCACCATCACCCCCTTTCCTATGAAATAACTGTGTAATAGAGGCCTCTCAGGCCAAAAAGACAAAAATGACTAAATAAGAGATTTTTACACTGTTGATCTGCATGTTATTTCTACAAAATCCCATTAACCCCATTACAAGCAAAAAATAATATAACTAAAAGAATTAATGACTATAAAAATGGTGGAGTTTTAAGGATTAATCAAAATATCATTTTAGAGCTCGAGAATAATTACTTCTAATGTTGAACTTTTTCCACCTTAGTTTTTCCTGTAATTCTATAAAACCGGACCTTATCAGGCGCAGGTCCGCTTCATGGTGAGGACATGACCCAGTGGAAGAGGAGGAAATGAGGTCAGAGCAGGGAGATGGATCCGGTCCACTTCCTGCTGCTGGTGCTGTGCTGGAAGTTCGTGGCATTCGTGTTCGTGACAAAGTCAAAAGGCAGAGTAAATATTATGTGGAGGTGTGGAAGCTGCACATAATGGCCTGAAACACCAGGGGGTTTGTTCTCAGGCTCTGCCTGTGGTTCTGCAGACAGTGATCAGACTCTGATCGTGCACCTGCAGCACCACATGCCCCGCCCCCCCGACCAGGTCTACCAGGCGCAGCCCTGGAAGGTCCAGTGTTGCTGCTGAGACTCGAGACCTGCGTCAGCCCAGCGTAAGAAGCCGATCCGGCAACGTGCATCTCTTCCTGTCAGACTTCTCCAGCGTTTCCACAGTTTTCATGTCTCTGTGGGTGAGCAGCACGTCAGAGCTCATCTCCGTCGCTATTGGCTGCTGGCAGTCAAGCCGTTGGAGGCTTTACTACCTGCTCATCTGCCATTATTTTTCTCTACAGTACATTTCTGGTTTATCTGATTTGTAAAGCCAACTAGTCTTTTGCAAATATAGTTTTATTGATGATTATCTCCAGATGTGCAGGAGATGTCTGCAGCAACTTTCCCCATCACACCAGTAACACTGGTTCTCATTCACTGTGTTTAGTGTAAATACATTTTACTTGTTTTAAATAAGTCAGATGGAGAAGAAAAGAATGAATAAATTAACCTTTCATAGCATCCAGTGGAAAGCTGTTTTCTACTGCATGCATGAGTGGCGATGGGATATTTGTTGATTAGCCATTAAGTGGGCGAATTGATTCACTTCATTATCTAACACACACAGAGGAATAAGTAGACATAAAATATCATTTAATAAAAGTACACAGAGCGTAATTACCATTAAATTGTTTGCTATGAGAAACAGCAGATATTTCTGCTCTGAACCAGAGGAACCTCATACAGAGGCTGCATCCAGGCCTCTTCCTCCATGTCTGGTCCTGCTACAGCAGTGATGATGGAATCAGGAGAGAGCGGCTTTATTAGCATAAAGAGACGTTTTCTATGTTTTACAAGCGTGCAGCATAAATCGGGTCTTCTTCTGCCTCTGGTTCGGTGGATCTTGTTCATATTAAGATGAAACTTCCAGCTGTGGAATCTGTGAGATGTGAGCTTTCAGTAGAGGAGCCGTTTGTTCGTGTTCATGGGGAAACATCATCTGTGTTTACATGTTTTTAGGACTTTGTGTACCTGGTCTTTTAATTATTGTTGTCTTAACTGTGTGTGTTGGTGATAGAAATGGTTTTGCTGAGCTGGTAGCTGAGATTCTGGACTTTCTGTGGATACCACACATGTTTATAGTTACATCTACAGACCTGACGCTACACCCGGAAACCAGATGTTAACCCTTAACTCCCGGTAGCGGAGGCTGCAGGTGCAGAGGTGAAGCTAAACAGTCAAGCTAAGAATGAAAGTTTAGAGAATTTATATCCAGAAATCTGGATAATGAAGCAGTGAAGGTGCATGGATGGAAGTTATTGTGCATATTGTGAGTATTTCTCTCTCCTCACCATCTAGAAGCTGTGAGATTCTCATCCTGCTTTCTGTCTGTTCACCTGATGCTGATATTCATCACATATTGTTCCTTCTGTGTTTAGAAGGAAGCAGCTTCACAGCTTTAAATTCATCCTGCTGACTTTTTACCTTTTAGTTAGTAAATCCTGAACATTTCATCCTTCTTTCTCATAAATATTTGATTTTATATATGAAGAAATATTTTAACTGTTGTTGTTTAAAGAGAAAACTGCTAGTAAACCTGTTTATGTGTTTAGTGCAGGGGTCTGCAGCCTTTCCAATCCAAAGAGCCATTTTTCCCTCAGCCAGCTAAATAAAACTCCTTCAGAGACGCAGATGTTACCAGACTTTTCAAAAAGGAAACTTATCAATTCTGATAAATATCAACTATAGAAGAACTACATTTTATTTCTAGTTTTAGGTTTTTAAAATAAAGAAAATCATAAAAGTTTAGCAAAAAGAGGATAGACAGACTTTCTTCTAAGGGATGTAGATATTTGTGGAAATTATGTAAAAAGAAAATAATGAAATAAAAGCCCATAGTTTCCAACCTAATGACAAAAAATAGATAAAAATATTCCAGGTACTTTTAGTGTTATTATGTTGTGGAAATTCAGTGTAATTATTCTATAAAAAAAACAGATAAATTGCTAAAACTCTGCATGTGTTATTATGTCTATATTTAAAAACATGAGTTAGCGCTTTAGCATGTTTAGCTGTGTATTAACAGCCATTGTGGAAGGTCCAGAGACCCCTTTACTGCTCCGGAGCCGCAGGTTGAACACCCTCGATTTTTAGAGGAAAAGGACTCGTAACAATGTGAATAATTGTGATTAAGAGCTTTAATCATTACCCAGCACCGGTTTTTAGGTAACTGTTTATTCTCTTTTTTTTTCTCTGTTTATTCTCTATTTATTCTGTTTATTCTCTATTTATTCTGTATATTCTCTATTTATTCTGTTTATTCTTTATTTATTCTCTATTTGTTCCCTGTTTATTCTCTTTTTATTCTATTTTTTCTCTATTTATTCTGTTTATTTTCTATTTATTCTCTATTTGTTCTGTTTATTATCTATTTATTCTGTTTATTCTCTATTTATTCTGTTTATTTACTGTTTATTCTCTATTTGTTCTGTTTATTCTCTATTTATTCTGTTTATTTTCTATTTATTCTCTATTTGTTCTGTTTATTATCTATTTATTCTGTTTATTCTCTATTTATTCTGTTTATTTACTGTTTATTCTCTATTTGTTCTGTTTATTCTCTATTTATTCTGTTTATTTACTATTGATTCTCTATTTGTTCTGTTTATTCTCTATTTGTTCTGTTTATTTTCTATTTATTCTCTATTTGTTCTGTTTATTCTCTATTTAGTCTGTTTATTCTCTATTTGTTCTGTTTATTTTCTATTTATTCTCTATTTGTTCTGTTTATTTTCTATTTATTCTCTATTTGTTCTGTTTGTTCTCTATTTATTCTGTTTTTTTCTATTTATTCTCTATTTATTCCCTGTTTATTCTCTATTTTTCTCCGTTGATTCTCTCTTTATTCTGTATATTCTTTATTTATTCCCTATTTTTCCCTGTTTATTTTCTATTTATTCTTTATTTATTCTCTTTTTTCTTTGTTTATTCTCTATTTATTCAGTTTTTTTCTATTTTTTCTCTATTTGTTCCCTGTTTATTCTCTATTTATTCTCTATTTATTCTGTTTATTTTCTATTTATTCTGTATTTGTTCTGTTTATTTTCTATTTATTCTCTATTTGTTCTGTTTATTTTCTATTTATTCTGTTTATTCTCTATTTATTCTGTTTATTTTCTCTTTATTCTCTATTTGTTCCCTTTTTATTCTCTATTTATTCTCTATTTATTCTGTTTATTTTCTCTTTATTCTCTATTTGTTCCCTTTTTATTTTCTATTTATTCTCTATTTATTCTGTTTATTTTCTCTTTATTCTCTATTTGTTCCCTTTTTATTTTCTATTTATTCTCTATTTATTCTGTTTATTTTCTATTTATTCTCTATTTGTTCCCTGTTTATTCTCTATTTTTTCTCTATTTATGGTTTTTGTTTTCTATTTTTTCTCTGTTTATTCTCTGTTTATTCAGTTTATTCTCACAAAAGTGGATATAAACAGAATTAAATCAATTTAAAAGGTGAGAATAGTTTTATTTCAGGTTCTCTGTTACCCATAAAAAGAAAAAATTGGAAAGTGCTTTTTTATCTGTGGAAACAAAGATAAAACTTGTGTTTTCTGGAGGAAAGGGTGAGATGAGGAGAGGAGGAGTAACGGGGAGGAAGGCTGGATGGGTTCCAGTAGCAGAGCTGACTGGGGAGAAGGAGCAAACTGGTTCTGATTCTAGTTCTTGAAGCTGGTTCTCTAGCATGATGCAACAGAAACATCTGATACAAACACAAACTCATCGCGTCTCCATGGCAACCGCTGATGCCAAGAACCTTCAGCTTGTTCAGAAATGCATCAAACAGGATCCGAATTGGATTTGATTTCACTGGACAATAAGATTATACATTCTATAAAGTTTTGGTCTCGTGAAAAATGTTTTTTTAAAAAGATTTTTTACTTTTAAATTTAGTCTCAATTAACTAAGTTTGTATTGATGTCGCGTTAATAACAGTTATTTAAAGCATCAGTGAATTATATTTTCCTACACAATATTCCATAATGAAATGAAGATCTGATGCACCACCATCACAAAAACAGAAGTTTGTTTCTTTTTCTGAATCAGGTCACATCCTGTTCAATCAACATGGAGAATTTTTCATTATCTTTCTTTTTCCACGTGCACAAACTAATAAAAGTCGCAGGGATTTGAGAGAGCCTAAAAAATGTATTAAATGTGGAAGATAGGTGAAATTTTTTGTTGATGTTTTTCAAAGTTAAAAATACCATCTGTCTTGTGATGATCTCCAGAAAATGTTAATAGAAATAAATATAGAAATCAGTCTTAAATACGAATAAACAAACAAAAAAAATCCCCAAAACAAAATTCTTTACTTATTGATTTATTTTAATCTGCACATCTTCCCCTTGCTTAGCTCCCACTCCTGCATGTTCGCTCTTGTTAAACTGGTTTCTGAGCCCATTTTTTAGCCGTTTATTCTACATATTTGCTGCATTAGAGGTGATTTAATCATCCGGACCTGGTGGAAAGCTCTGCTTTCATACTGGTGCTGGTGTTAGCGTAGCTTTGCTGTGAGAGCGGCTGAGTGACTGTGGATGATAGGAGGGTCTGTCTTCATGCTGCAGGGACGCCCTCCCCGCTGCCGCCAACCTGCCAATCATCTGTCCCACGTCGCATCTCTCTGACTGCTAGTGATGAGTCCTTAAGCTGCTGCTGGATAAATGATCACTAATCACCTACAGAAGATGAAGGACCAGTCTGTAAGTAAAACTAATACTATTCATTTAAAATATAAAAGCATGATTTATGTGTTGTCTGTTGGCAGGAAGGCTGTTTTTTCCTGTTGTGGTTTGGCTGCGTGAAGCCGAGGCAAACAAAAACTCTGCCCTGCCGTGATCTGATTGTCTGATCTTTACTTCCACTTCAGCAGATGTTTGATTATTTCAGAAGCAACTAAAAGATGTTTTGCTTATTTTTTAGCTTCTTTTTGTTGTCGAGAGAAACCAAATAATAGTCTTTCACTCCGTCCACGTCACGCAGAGGCTTTGGAAGACTGTGGTCTGAAACAGAAAAGCAGATTTTTTTAAAACTAAGAAGTTCTTGACAACGTATTTCCATTTGTAACTAACTGTTAAAAAGGAAATAAAGCTTCCTTCTCTGACTTCCTTTGCAGGTGTGAGAGTAGTGGTCGTAAAGACTTTATATTTAAAGATAATTCAACCTGTAAACAAGCGTCACGCTAACATGGTGACACCCTGCTCACTGAGATGAAACAGAAAACTTCCACATTCACACTTTTTCTTCTATAACACAGATTCAGACATTCCTCTAAAAACAAGCGAGTTAAAAAGGAAACCGTCTTTCTGAGCTGCTCACACATCGTCTGCAGCAGCTCTCACGGGTTTTTCTGGGAGTCCAAAAGCTCAGCCGTTGTTCAGCGTTTGGTAAAAAGCCCCAGCGAGCGGCTCTGGCTCGGGGATCGGTGTGGTTACACGGCAGGAAAACGGGCCGCCAGGCGCTCAGACCACGTGGAGAGCTGCATCCCGTCCCCACACCGGCTCCGTCTGTGGCCTTTCAGCAGCCGGAAACAGCTTTTCCTCCTTTTTCATCTTTTTCTTTCATTTTGTTTTGTACTGGTGTCAGAAAACGACCATCCTGAGGGTCCAGAGCCCACCGTCTCCTGATTAGAGACTAAGCTGGAGGTGATCTCTGTATCCAGGCTCTTGAGCTCTGTGTGTCTCTTCAATGTCATCACCTCTCGGTACAAAAAAGCTCTACGAAGCTATTACAAATGAATATTTTCCACATTTTTCCCTCAGATTTTTCTGTCTGCTTCAGTCCATCAAAACCACCAAATCAAATGTTTTAATGTCTGAATAAATCTGCCTTACATGTAATATATTATGTGACTAAATTAGCATTTAAAGGGTTAAAATAATTTGAATAATCATATATTTGGTTTTTTTATTAGAAGCAGAGTTCTCTGGATGATTTGAGAAAAAATAAATTAAATCAAATATTAATCTGAAATGGTTTTTTAGCAGTTTTTGGGGGAGGATGTTTTAGTCCATGAGGATAAATTTGTCCCTGGTGTCCTGGTGAGCCTTGGGAAAAATTGTTCTTCAAGAAAATCCCTTTCTTATGAAAGATCATCTGATACGGGGAAACATGCAGAACGGAGGCCAAAACCTCGAGAGAAAATGACCTGAAAAGTCCCCGTCATGCGTGGTGCTGGACCGCATCTGGATCCAGCAGATAGAGCACTCCATCCCTCCTCCAACATGGGAGGAATGCAGACACCACAGGAAAAGCACATTTCTTTCTCCTGACATCAAAAATACCCGATGGAAGAAGCCGAGTCGCCTTCCACTAGATCCCAACTTAAACATACGTATGTGGTGATGATGAAGAAAAGTTATACAACCTCCTGCCTGCTGCTGTCTGGATGTTTTACTAATTTAGTTCTTGTTCTCAGTTGTTTCCATTTCGATGGATCGAACCCCTAACCAGAAGGAAAGTCCTGTTTGGACAGTTAAATGGACAGTTTGTTCAAATAAAAGGTCAGGTTAACATCTACTGGTATCTGACTCAGCTGTGCATGTAACCGTACACAGGAGCACAGAGGGAAATGGAGTGATTGAGCTGTGTCAGATGCTGCTGTGGACTAACTTTCTCTGTATCATACATATAAATACAGTCGTATTCTCCGCATCCACATTGACCTGAAGTGACTCCACTGTGTCCAGATGATGCTGCAGCTGTAAAATCAGGACTTCAGTAGAGCAGAGGGACAGTCTGGGAATGCTTAAAGGTCCCATAAGACGCAAAATTCACCTTCTAAAGGTTTTCTAACATCATGTGTGTCCTCATTGCCTGTATGAGGCCCAAAAATGAGAAGATTCTGTCTCCTCTCTCACCTGCTTGCTCCACTTTTTAGTGACAGACAGGTGAGTCTGAGATTGTTCCCTTTGTGACCTCATGAAGGGAAATGAGGTCCCCCCCCACGGCTAGCTGAGCCTGCCCTCTAAAACCACGAGTGGGCGCCAGTGAAAGCCGGATCCTCTCCCGGAGAGGGGCGTGGACAGGTCCACTCATGGACATTTAAAGGTTCAGACACAGAAACAGCCGTTCTCAGTAGAGACACATCTGGAACGGCTGAGCTGAAGGACCAAGCCTGGATTTGGGATAATACACTTTTAAATCAATGTTGTTGGACCTCTGACACCCGTATGACGTTCACAGCATCCAACAGTTTTCATGCCGTTGGAGAACGTGTGAATAAGATCAGAATTAAATAACTTTCTGAACTTAAAAACCTGATTTTCTAAACTCTTTTAGATGCCATAGTGACATTTATCATGTAAATTCCTGGAGCCGTCCTGAGGCTGAGGAACCACGCTTCACAAGATTTTTCCCAGGATGCGTCATCACTTTACCACAGGATTCCACTTTATGACATCACTCACCAGTAACTGGATATCAACACACTGGTTGTTTTGCACACAAAACATGGTTGATTCCAAAGAAACACAAGGGGACAGAGTAAGAGATAAGACATAGTCAACATCAGACTGACTTTTACTGGCTGGAGAGATCTCAGAGTAGAGACGGGACGAAGACCATGTTGGATTAACCATGGTTAGGGGAGATCTTACCTGGGTACCTGGGTCTATCAGAGTCTAGAGGAGTGTTTACATATGGGAGCGACTTGATTCTAAGCCACATGGTCTGGGTGTGTTAGCAGATGATTTGGATCATTTCAGTCACACTTCTGTGTTTTGTGCCAGTTTGGTTTTGGTCTGAATTACCAGAGTTTATTTTTCTGTGAACATGCGTTCGTAGAACCCCGTCTGCAAATGAAATGGTGCTGGAAATGTTTCAGAGAGAAGTTAAAATCCTGAATGGCTTCCTGTGGCTGCCCAGTTTGAGGATTTTTTCTTGTTGTAATGAAAACAATCTCTAAAACTGGAGGAAAAGGAGCCAAACTGGAACAAAGGTGGAAACAATTCAAAGTTAAATCTGTGCAGAACATTTTATAAAGAAGCACTCCATGTTTTTCGTGTTTGGGAATCAGAATTAAGGTTACAGGAGTTCATGTGCCGCCTGACCGAGGGTTCATAATGCACTCATGACCCACATGTGAAAGTTGACTCTCCTTGTTGCCCGGGTTTGCGTGAGGCCTCTCTAAAGTATCTGCACTCAACTGTAAGAGCCTGTCTGCTTCCCATGATGCACCTCCCCATCTCCAGCCCAGCGCAGGCTGTGAAAGAGGCTATTGTTCCTGTCACTCTAAGGCATGCTTCATGCACTTATGACACAGAGTGGGAGAAATGATTCCCATTATACTCCTGGAATGTCTTTGAATCAATCATTTCTATGTGAATAAGCGCTGCTCTGCAGCAGACTTTGATTTATAAAATCCTTTATTACAAATCTGTTTGTTTATGTTTAACAGAAAAGAAGAAAAAGTTAGTCACTAAATGGAAAAAAGGGATTTGATGACAACAGAAAGGGCAAGAAATGCCATAAAATGCTAATATCCCTTCTCTCTGGTTCCTTTTTATTTTTTAAGTGAGCTGGAGCAAAGACCACCTCCAGAGCCTTGTTCACATGTCTGATCCTCTGAATCGAGCAGCTTGTTAACACTTTGCAAGCAAACAAGAGGCTTTCATGATGTGTCCCTCTGACTGCTGTGCAGAAAACCTCAGTCGGAAAAGTCGTGCCGCTTCTCTCAGGATTTTTCCAGCATGATGTAATCTTTTCATGATGCTTATGGCATGTGCAGCGACACTCAAAACTAAAGACATATCCTGTCCTTTAAAAGGTGGATTTCTCTGACTTCTCATGCAGATCATTTACGCTTCACATTCCACGAGACCCTCTCAACCCCCCAAACAGCATGTAATGAGCTTTGACGTGTGAGAACATTCGATTCTCCCAGTTCTCAAGTTGCAGGCCACAGAAAGTCTGTATAGCAGCGAGGCTTGCTGATCCTCTGTCTGCATGTGGAAGAAGTGCAACAAGAACTAAAAGAAAGCCTATCCTTGTTTTATTTACTCCTGAGACACTGAGCCAGAGAAGACACATCAGCTACTGAAGGTGTAAACCAAGAGCAGCGTGCAGAGGTGGTGAAACATGGCCATCCATCAGGCTATTTTTAACCCTGCTGTATCACGTATCACGTCTTGCCACCCTTTGTTCAGTGGTGAGGGATATTTCGGGACACACTGGGAGGAAAGGTGAGGCAGAGCCTCTCCACCATGACTGATCTTTTCTCTGCTTTGTGTGGGGGGTGAGGTGAAGCCCACACCTGCTGCAGACCTGTTGCAGGGCATGAAAATAAGCTTTCCCATTCATTAGCCCAGACTGCTAGCAGTAGCGTTCACCCTCGCCGTATCTGCGCTCTCTGATAGGAGCCAGATGGCCGTCAGGAACACCCGTTCAGAATATTTAAAGGGACTTTAAGCAGAGTTTATCAGTTTTTGTCAAATCTACACCGTCGTTAGAGCAGCAGGATTATGAGCTTTTACAAAGTGTCATCGGTACGTAGCACGTTTGCCTCTTAGTGACTGCAGGAAGCCGACATAGGCAGATGGAAGACGTGGGACAGTCCCTCCCTGGAGGCGAGAATCCTGTTTTATTTGACTGTGTGAAGAAAAGAAAGAGTCATCATGAAACACACCTGGAAAACTGCAGGACATCACGGCTAGCATCTCTGACTCTGTCCTGTTAGCAGCATCGCTTCAGCTTTAGCTGCTCACTCCAGGGGCTGATTGCTTTTTAACAGCAGTTCACTTTGATTTGATGTGATTCAAAAGTTTGATTAAGTTTTTTATCAAAGAGATTTGCTTCCCTTTAATTAGAAAAGGTTTTTCTAAAATTGGGGCCAACAATAAATGATTGACAGGTGATGTTTTGTCAGAAGACGGTTGAATCTCAGGAAAAATACATTTGATAGTTCTTGTTTTAATCTTTTTCTTTAACACTGAAGGCTGACTCATACTTGTTAGTGAAACACTACGTATGCATTCATTTTATAGTTAGCATCCTCTACTGCGGCTCTAATGTGAGCCCGGGATCACGCGGCCAAAGCTTTGGCCATAACTACATGTCAGATTTGTAAATCTTCAGCCACACATCTGGAAACATGCTGGAAGTGGACGTGGTAAGCTGTGGATGGATGAATATCCGTCTCACTCTGATTCATGCTGGTGTTGCTAGCATCCAGGGTTGAACCAGACATCTCACCAGGTCAGATATGATGCAGCTCTACCTGCTGATGCTCTGCAGGCTTTTTCCAATGTTCCTTTCTTTCTGATTGATGGTGCAAACAAAATCCTGTCAGTATTAGCTGTCATACATGAGGGAAGATCAGTGGTCAAAGAAAACATCCTCAAGTCAGTTGATCCTGGTGGGTAATGTTCAGAAGGACTTATGTATTGGTCACAGTACTGCAGTAACAACCTGACCACCAGTTATCGGAAATCACTCTTCATCCAGAGGCCTTTCTGGTGTTGCTCTGTGAGCAACTACAGGTTGCTTTTAATCTGAAAGGATCTGGTTGTTGAGCTGTTTAAATGATGTGCAGACTTAGTTTACCTGGCTTTCGGCGGCCTTATAATGGTACGGGCCTGCTCTCAGGTTTGTTTCATCTCATGGCAAGCAGCAAAGGAGTAGCGACATTTTCAGTGGAGTGAAATATGTCTCCTGGTGTGAGGAGGCATCACTTTAAAAAAAAGTGATTATTCAGATCCCAGATTGTTCAGGGGTCCAGGTTTACGTCCCTGTTAATCACTGAGAGGACGATGTGCCACCGAGAAAAAGAACACAATCATCTGCTGGTCGGAAAGTTACTTTATTCCCCCATTTAAAACTAGCTTGTTTCGCACTGAACAGCCCAGGTGTGTTTGTATGGAAGCGAGTGTGTGCCTCATCTGCTGCTGCTGGATTTCTTTTCTTTTCTCGGGTCATGATCCTCCTTTCCAGCCTGTTTTTGGTTTGCTCTGATTTCTCCTGCTATGAATGTGGCGGGGGAATGTGTGTGGGGAGGGGGAGCGCAGGAATTCCCACTCCGTTGGCTCATCTTGCATTGGCCCCCCCTCCTGCCACACATGCAGAAGGGGATGTTTGGTTTGTGAAACACAGCGCTCTCCGGGTCGTGCCCGCCATTCTTCCCAGATCCGGATGCGATGCACCAAGTAGATGCTCGCTTGGTGGGAAAGAGAGCCGCTGAATTCATTTATCCGCCTCTCGGGGGCCCCTTTCTGCTTTTATTTTTAGCCAGAATCCATCAGAGCTGACAAGTGGAGGGTGGCGCTCCCGGACCCTTCCATAAAGTCCGTCTTCCCCTCCCCTCCTGGGTAAAAGCTCTGGTCAGCCGCTACTCTGGCCTGAGGTTTTGTTGAGTCATGTGAGATCATGTACACAGAAACACAAGAGATATGAGGGGAGACGGTGGAGGGGGGCTAGTGGTATGAGGTGGGTGGAGTTAAGGCCAGGGGCAGCAGGGGAACTAAAGTCTGCTCACAGGCCAGCAGACATGCTGCTGCTAGCTTTGTATAAGGTAATGTCTAACATGGTGGGCTGGGACGTGTGCACAGATTTATTTTAATACACTGCCAGCGTCGCCAGTGGGGGGAAGGGATGTCGAGGCGGCCAGTTCATCCCAGGACCACTGTCACACTTCGAAGAAGACAGGACTGTTTAGTTGACAAAGCCACCACAGGCGAGTTTCAGTCCAAGTTTGTCCTTTTAATCTGCATGATGTGGGTTGTTGTACCATCCCCTGAATGCTGGGCAAGCTGCTCCGACACATGCATGTGGAGTTCACTGCCCTGTGGGGAGGTTTGGATCTGGCATGTGCGGGGCTCGGACACCTTCGGGTGATCAAACTTTTATCCCTCACCTGAAAGTTTCATAGTGGATACCTCTAACATGCTGTTCCTCCAAATTCCATCCAACACCATCTCGCTGCACACTGCTCAGGTTTCAGTCTGATGAAACCAGCTGATCTGTCCACCAGCCTCATCTGGCCTCCATGTTTCAGTAGCTGGAACGATCAATGATCTACGCTGATACGCTGAAAAAAAAAAAAAAAAAAAGATCTACGCTGGTTGTGATGATGATGAAACTGTGGTGCCAGCTTTACAGGAGAGTGCATGTGGCAGATGTTTTATGTTCATCATTTCCAGCCTGAGCAGTTGGTCTGAATGTCTCATGTTCACCCCAAACCTGACTTTTAGAGATGAAGGCACATCAGAGACCGTGTCAGGGTTAATCCACCCTGTGCCAGTCTTATTTAGACTGCATTATGTCTTGTCTTCTCCCTTCTCTTGGAGTTATATCTACTGTCTGTGCATGTGTTTCTGTCTGTGTGAACTTCATCTACCTCTGTAGGGGTTATCTGTTTATCCTGTTTGTTTCCTCCTCTACAGTTTACTCCAGGTTGGTCAGACTTTACTCTCAGGTTCAGACACTTTTCCTTTTAGTTCCAGTAAATTGAAATATAGTCCTGCACATCTGGAGAAAGCCAATAAACCAACCCAGTCATGAAAGGGAAGGCATCCTGTTTACATGCTTGTCGGTTTTAATCAGCTGCCAACTTTTAGCCATGAGCATGGCTTTGAGTTGCATGATGGATCCAGATCATTTTGGTTAATAAACTAAACAAATCACTCAGGTCCTGAATTGTCTATATTTAGAGTGAAGGTGCTTCAGCAGCAGGAAGGACAGATTTTCCTGCACATGTTACACGATTCTACATTTCCAGTGTGTGTGATAGAGAACGCGTGGTATGGCTGTGTAGGCTGAGGATGCAACGGAAGATGCAACATTTCTCAGCATCACGGCCCAATCAAACCAGCTCGCCGGGTCGTCCTGGTGTAATGCTCCCTTAGAGAGGCCTGGACTTAGACCAAGGTCCTCGAGGGCTGCTGTCCTGCAGGTTTTAAATGTTTTCCTGCTCCAACAAACCTGATTTAAATGAGATGGAACCAACAGCTTGTTGTCAAGTTCTGTGCAATGATCCTTTAATTTGAGTCAGGTGTGTTGAAACACAGCAACATCTAAAACCTGCAGGAGTCCTAGACCTCAGGCCTTGTTGTGGGCTGGTTTCAGCATGCGTCCTGGGTGACCAGATCAGACATGTGTGTATGTGTAAACATACCTGTGACTAGTGCTGCGCGATTAATTGATAAAATCGATAAATCGAATTTTCCATTTCTGGAGATTAATTTTTTGAAAATCGGGATTTTTTTCCATAGTTAGTTAGCAGCAGACTTAGCCCTCCCTCCACACCAGAACGGTGTTTGTCTGACAGATTTTCAGTAAAGTGACCTTTTACTCACGCCTGGGATTTAGCTGTGCTTATAACTGCAGTGAGAAATGCTGCTCTCTATGAGATGCAGAAATCAACTTAACCCACAAACACTAGTTAAGAGACAACCTTCATCAGTAGAATTATTTCTGCAGTGGATCCTGTATGATAAGGATCCAGATGGAAAGAGATCACGGATGCTATTGTGTCGCATATTTCAATGTAAGATATGAAGTGGTTTATATGGTGGAAGAGCTATGACATTATATGCTTTATTTTTGCTAGCATTCATCTATATAAACAAATGAATGTTTTTAATAAGTTTATTTATGTTTTGTAAAAGAAAAGGAAAAAAAATCGATTAAAATCGGAAATCGGATTTGGTTATAAAAAATCAGAGATTTTATTTTTAGGCCATATCGCCCAGCCCTACCTGTGACACATTTAAACAGTAAGATTCCAGACTTTAGGCCACACCAGGAAGTGGTTGGGCCACTCGTGTTATATAACAAGCAGTTGAGCGAGAAAAGATCCATTGACAATATGGAACAAACTGCATAGATTTACAAGAGCTGAACTTTATTGATTAGATTTCCATGTATCAATGGAGTGGAGCGTTAACCAAAGCAAAGGAAACTATTTAGCTGTGGTGCAGCTGAAACTGGGAGCAGGAAGCAGGATTGTGCACGTACCCAGTTTGTAGATCAGAGGAAAACGATGCATGCTGTCCTGGTTTGGGTTTCTGGCCTGAACAGACTCATTGTGGGATCATCGTCCACAGAGCTGTCAGCTCTGTCCCTGGACCGTCACAGAGTTGAATTTGCTCTCCAGAGACTCGGTGCAATGTGTCATGAGTGTGAAGAATGGTGCTGTCTTCGTCTTGTAGGTGGACATTTCCAGTCAATGTAGTTCACCAGACTTCACAAGTCTGCTGAGAATGTTGTCTGCCAGGCTGTTGATGCATATTCCCACTCCACCATCAAGACCAGAGGCTAAAGGGGGACCTCAGCAGGAAGAAAAGCTTTTGGATTCTTAGGGCTGTATCTGTGAGTGATGTTAACAGAACATGGACAAAGGTGGATTCTTTTTCTATAAACTGGAGTTTACTTTCCTCCTGACGCAGCCTGGAAGAAAGAAGCCTGCTGAAAACATGGTGGAAGTTGGGGTCATTGTTTTGTCGGTTCTCTTCTGTACCCCAGCCCTGGCTCTGAGGACTCGTCTCCATGGAAACAATTATGTGGGGCAACTGGCAGTGAAATCTCCTTGGAATATATTAGTAGCTGCGAAGGCCCCACTCTCCTCACCTCCAACCTCTCACCATTGTCTTGAAGTTAGTTTACTTCAGGCGTGTTTTCAGGGTTTCAGGAATGTTCATCCTGCAGCCCATCTCCACACAGGACTGGAAACAAGCCCTTTACTGTGTTGCAGGGAAAAAATCATGTCATTAGGGAATGAAAAGATTTTCCCGGTGAAGCTACATGACCACACGCTTTCTATGGTGGGATGAAAGCTTTGCTTAGATGTGCTGAGACTCAGGATTCACAGAGAAAATGCTGCTGATTCAGGGTGTCGCTGAAGTGTCAGTCTTACCTTCCTGCTCTTCAGCAGGTTAGCTTCTCACACCTGAAGCTAAGAAATGTAGCGCCCTCTCGTCTGGGAATGCTGTAAAACTCTAATTCAGCTTTTTTCCTCCTCTGTTTAAAAGCAGTGCAGATTTGCGGCTTACAGCCTGGTACCACACATCTTTTGCAGGAAAACAGGCTTCCTAAAGATCTACTAACCCATCTGGCTTAGGTGATTAGCTAAAGCTGAGGCAGATGGCACCACGGCCAGATTCTACATTGCTTCAGGGGTGTATTAATCTGCATATGCAAGCGACGTTTGGCTGGAGGAAATATTTCTGTGTGAGTTGACTGAGAGGGAGTGTGGAAGCTGGTCTGCTGCAACTCTGGGTGGGGTTTCTGGGGGGGACTGGCTCATCTGACCAGCACCTTCAGGATGTTGCTGTATGTCAGTGACAGCAGGCGGTATGCGGACGGCCTTCCTTTCTGCATCTCCACCAAACTCAGTAAAGGAGGAGGAAGCAGGCAGTGGCCATGTCCCCCCGCCCGCCTTCACTGCTGGCAGCAGGTTTGGAAATGTTGACACATGGTGAAGAGAGCAGCCCCAGAAACTCCAGGAATCCCCCGAGAAGACTCAGGGCGGGATGTGAGGTGGAGCCTTGGAATGTGCTCGGAGGAGTCAGTCACTTATTTACTCGCCGAACTCGGTGAACTCTGCCTGAGTCAGCCACTTCCACCCTGGCCAGTCAGCCCCACCTCTCCCTCCCTCTTTCCTCTCTGTTTTGTTCTTTACCCAACCCTAATGCTCCTCGTTTTCTGCTCGCCCCTCCTCTCCATCCGCTTATTGACAGCCATTCCCTGTTTCATTGGCCAGCATCGGGGAAGCCTAATCCACCCCCACCTGACCCCATCACCCCTGCTGCACTCTGCTAGCTGAAAGCGTGGAGGTCATGAGCTCAGGATGAGTAATAAAACAAATGTCGGTGGGAATGTGAGTCAGGCTGCAGGGTGTGTGGCGTGCACCCATGCATGACTTTCCCTCTCTGATAATTATCAAGCAGTTTACAGAGAGAATCTGACTCGACGAGCGCCTTAAAACACGATCATCAGCTAAATTAATCCTGCGTGCAAACACACCTTCTGCTGTTGCTTCTCTGTGTTTCCTGCTTCCACCCTGGACAGGCTGCGTGAATCTCAGGAGGTCACATGTTTTAAAGCAACACCGTGGATGAAAACATCCACCATGGAGGCAGTACTGCATCCTTTTAGACTTGGTGCTGGAAATGTTGTAGAAATATTAAGTTATCTACTTTTAGCCCCCAGAACTTTCCAGAGAGGATACACCAGAATCACCTATCGTTGTGAGGTCAGAGGTGTCGTCCCCCCACCCCGCTATGGAGGGGATTCACCCGGTCCTGACCTAAAAACAGTCACAAGACCCGGGAACTTTCCCATTGACCATCATGGCGCCGCGAGGCATTAGCTCCTCCACTAAAGGGAAAAAAATCCTCTATAAATATCAATAAAACAAAATTGCAAAATTACAAGTTAAGTTTATTCAGTCTATTTTTCAAATGTAATCAAACAAAATAAGAAGAAACAGAAAATTAATAATGATACACTACCGTTCCGGTCTAACCTGTACCGGTCTAACACGTACCGGTCTAACCTGTACCGGTCTAACACGTACTGGTCTAACCTGTACCGGTCTAACCTGTACCGGTCTAACACGTTCCGGTCTAACCTGTACCGGTCTAACACGTACCGGTCTAACCTGTACCGGTCTAACACGTACCGGTCTAACCTGTACCGGTCTAACCTGTACCGGTCTAACACGTTCCGGTCTAACCTGTACCGGTCTAACACGTACCGGTCTAACCTGTACCGGTCTAACCTGTACCGGTCTAACACGTTCCGGCCTAACCTGTACCGGTCTAACACGTACCGGTCTAACCTGTACCGGTCTAACACGTTCCGGTCTAACCTGTACCGGCCTAACACGTACCGGCCTAACCTGTACCGGTCTAACACATACCGGTCTAACCCATACCGTACCGGCCTAACCTGTACCGGTTTAACACGTACCAGTCTAACCTGTACCGGTCTAACCTGTGCCGGTCTTACACGTTCCAGTCTAACCTGTACCGGTCTAACACGTACCGCTCTAACCTGTACCGGTCTAACACGTTCCGGTCTAACCTGTACCGGTCTAACACGTACCGGTCTAACCTGTACCGGTATAACACGTACCAGTCTAACCTGTACCGGCCTAACACGTACCGGCCTAACCTGTACCGGTCTAACACGTACCGGTCTAACCCATACCGTACCGGTCTAACCTGTACCGGCCTAACACGTACCGGTCTAACCTGTACCGGTCTAACCTGTACCGGCCTAACACGTACCGGTCTAACCTGTACCGGTATAACACGTACCGGTCTAACCCATACCGTACCGGTCTAACCTGTACCGGCCTAACACGTACCGGTCTAACCCATACCGTACCGGTCTAACCTGTACCGGCCTAACACGTACCGGTCTAACCTGTACCGGTATAACACGTACCGGTCTAACCTGTACCGGCCTAACACGTACCGGCCTAACCTGTACCGGTCTAACACGTACCGGTCTAACCTATACCGTACCGGTCTAACCTGTACCGGTCTAACACGTACCGGCCTAACCTGTACCCGTCTAACACGTACCGGTCTAACCTGTACCGGTCTAACCTGTACCGGTCTAACCTGTACCGGTCTAACACGTACCGGCCTAACCTGTACCCGTCTAACACGTACCGGTCTAACACGTACCGGTCTAACCTGTACCGGTCTAACCCATACCGTACCGGCCTAACCTGTAAGAAAGATAATGAATAGATTTTTAAACCCAGAGGAGACGGACCTTTAACGAAATATGAAAGGAAAAATCCCACTTTTACTCCTCAGTTTCCAGCAAGTGAGATTCTCATCTGGGTCTTCATTTTCCACCGTTTGTATGTACGTGTGTTATCTACATTTCTAACGCCTGTTTTATCCTTGTTCTATCATTTATTTGCATCCTGTCTTTATGCTTGGTTTTTCCGTTTATTGAGCAGCACTGGGACCAGCTGCTGGTATGTAGGTGTCGCTCTGAGGCCTGATGACTCTGCAGGTGTCAGTGAGCAGCGTTGAAGCGTCATGAAAAGAATTTCGATGAAGACATGTTTCTCCTGCACTGAGAGATAAAATAAGCTGGATGGTGTGTGGGGTCCACTGTACGCGAGGGGCCGTGGATATTTAACAAGTTCAGATGCAGGCAGGAAAGGCTGCGTGGACGAGCTCAGTCCGAGGCGTTTGCTCCGGCTGCTAGATGGTCTACTGGCTGACATGCTGAAGCGTTCGGGCCGAGCCGGGCTGTTCATCCCGTCTCCGTTAGCAGGACCGCTAAGACACGCTAACAAATCCAGCTGAACTCTATAATCACACACACATGTGTGTTTATGTCATTGGTTCAAATTAGAGACGGGCAATACCAAAATGTTTGCCTTCGATACGACATCATTAGTTCATGGTTCTTTCTCGTCGATACTAACATCGGTACTTGGTACAATATGTATTAATATCTTTACTGCAAGAACAATATAGGATATAAGTCAAACTCAAGAAGATCAAAACTTGAAAGAAATGCTTTTAAATCAAAAATAAATTATTGTTTTTTGGAGTTTCTTCGGGAAATATTGCCCCCTAGCGAGCAGTTGTTGTAACTGTGTGATGTTGTCCAGGTGGTCCTGTCCGAGGGTTAGGAGTCCGGGTCAGGAAGTTCTCAAACCGAGTGCTAAGCTTCTGATGTTGTTCTGAATTTCTGCTGCTCCCTTAAAGTAGGAATTTACCTCTGAAGTTTCATTTGTTGCAGGGTACCTGAAGAAGCCTCTGACTGAACACGCTCAGTTCATCATTGATTTATACATGATGTTACATGATGTTTTTCCATTTAGAATTAATTAGTCAGAATAAATCATTCAAAATTTAGGTATTCTCCTTGTTTCCATGGAAATAATAATTCTGAATTGAGGTTTACATGGAAAACACGTTTAATCGCCTTTATTTAATTCGGCTCTAGATCTGGGGGATGGGAAGGGTTCTGGAAGACCATATAAAAAGAGCCATGTTCGCTCTGATGGTGATTCTGGTCTTAAAGTAGCTGGACACCTGCATCCTGCTACACTGTGGTCAGCTGAGGAGGAGGAGGGAGGTAGAGCACCATATCGTCATGGCGACAGGACAAGGGAACGAGCATGCTCAGAACGAATGTTTACATGATGGATGAACTATTCAGTTCAGATTTAAAATCAGAATAAACCAGCCACTTACTTCAGATCCGAGTTTAATTCTGAATGACCGTTTTCATTGTGCTCAGGTGTTAACAGGGTCGTTTTAAAAAGAATTTCATTTTGATTCTGATTTAAAACTAAATCCATAGCGCTGCATTACATCTGAATTTGAAGCATGAATGGAGGACATTATTTTCTGAAATTTTTTTATAGTAAGCAGGAAGGTCTGCAGGTTCCCTGCATCAAGCTGGCGGGTGTGCCGGGCACAGAGTAGAATATTATTACCGAGACATGAAAACTGCACTTTTTACTGATATCAACCACCCGTCTGATATGATGTCCACGTATGAGTCAGAACCAGGTTTATCCTACATGACATTTAAATTCTGTAAAACCTTCTTTCCAAATCAGCCAGCAAGTGAGAGTGCCGTTTGTTTTTTCTTCTTGTTTTGACTCCCAGCAGAAAGTAGGTCACAGGCTGACCGAGGTGAAGTATGAGGCAGCAGTTTGTAGGCCAGCCTCCCTTCAGGCAGATCGTGTCTCCAGGAAGCTGCTTGCAGAGGAGACGTTAAACACACAAGTTCCTGTTTGACATCTGTTTCCAGCGAGCCTCGTGGGCCGGCCTTCAGCCTGGCCCTCGTGCTCAGAGGCCTCTCTCACCTAGCGGCCGCCTCGGCCAGGTTGTCGGTTTAACTGCGTCGTGACCCCTTTCCTTCTCTGGCTTCCTAGAAACCAAATAACTTCTGATGACGTATCTGCCTTTACTGTGTGCCCAGAATAACAAAACGTCTGTAGATAAAATCAGGAAAGACGGGTTCTTACACACCGCTGCGCTGCTAGACGTGAGACCCTCAGGCCTGTGGTTAATTAACCAGGTGTGTGTTTAAAGAGACAGCCAGCTCTGTGCATTTGGGGTGAATCATCACATCCTGCCACCTCAGACTTCAACCTGAAACATTTTCACTGGAGTAAACCGTCCTCCATCCAGCCTCTCCACAGCCTTCCCTCTGCACACATGTGAAGGCCAACACGTGGGGGTTATTTTTAGCTCCAGGAGATACTGTGACCGGCCAGACACCCGAGGTCCA
This sequence comes from Melanotaenia boesemani, assembly GCF_017639745.1. Lineage (NCBI taxonomy): Eukaryota > Metazoa > Chordata > Actinopteri > Atheriniformes > Melanotaeniidae > Melanotaenia > Melanotaenia boesemani. The sequence continues at coordinate 1,712,467 of NC_055703.1, forward strand.
ATTATCCTCCTACTACACCTCGCTTCACTTGAAACCCAAGATCGACCGAGGTGCGATTAGACAGTGATGGGCCGAGTGCTGATGTCAGAGCTGAGGCTGAAAGGCAACACGAGTGAGTGACAGCGTCCTGGCAGAGGTCCAGCAGGAAGAGCTGGACCCTGCTCTCCGTCCCAGGCCTGAAGACACCTCCGAGAAAATGATCTCCATGTTCTTACAAGAAGGATGTGGAGGACTCTGAGCTGCTGTTGATACGTGGGTCTGCATGTTAGTAGGTTGCATCATCAGGCTGAGGATAGGTTGCCGGGAAATGGAAATTTCCATGAAAATAAAGGAAAACTTGTTTTTAAAGCTTTGGAGCTCAGTTGGCTCTTTTTAGACATTTTTGAAGGTTAAATGTTCTACAAACAGCTGAGATCACATTTTCTATTTAAACTGCAGTAAAATGGTTGGTTTCTTTTCTACTATCATCCATCAGTTACCACTGACACGGTTCTTAATATTAGAGATTTTCACTTGTTTTCAGATTCTAAGGAACCGGACTGTTAATTCTAGTTTAATCCATCTTTACCTCCAGCCGGTCCAGGGCGGTGGCTCCTGGTTCCGGTTTCGATGGAGGTTTCTTTATACTTTCTCTGAACTGGTTTACATGAACACAGTTATTAGAAACTGGACTAATATGGATCATATAATGGATTTGTTTTAAGTGGATTATAAGTGGACTACAATGAGTCGTATTCAAGTGGACTGTCTGTGAAAGAGCCTTTACAAGGTTTTGTTGTGAATTGGTGCTGTACAAATAAAGCTTAATATAATTAGCAATAAAAAATGAGCTTCCACAAAAATACTAAAATAATGCTAAATTGTGTGTAAAAAAACAAAGATGGATGAACCTGCAAAGATGAGGTTGAATAATTTCTGCAAATTTTGCATTGTGCAGAAAATGTCACGATGCAAACCTTAAAAGAAGTTCTGCCCACTTCCCTCCACAGCAGAGTCAGGAATATGACACAATCACATTTCATGAATATGTTTGAACCCCTGTACATTTTCCTGTGGAAACAATGAGGGCTGGAAGGCGCCGCCTACATTTCCACAGATTTTTTGGGGGTTGAAGCGTGTTGGTGATTCACTTTTTCCACTTACTTTAAATCTCCTGCAGCTCTGTGAGTAATTAGTTGACTGTTAGCATGATGTGGCGGTATGCTCCGGCTGTCTGCACCAACCTGCTGCACAGGTTTACATCTTACACAAGCTGAATGGCTGCACATATTCATATAGACCAGTTCGCTCAGCTGAGCACCAGCCAGAGGGATGAAAAGCCTCTCGTCCTCCTGTGTGACGTCCCAGCAGTGCTGATGCAGCTCTGATTGATAAAGCACTGCCAGATGATGCAGGCCTGATAAAACAGATGGCTGGTGTCAGTGGAATGAGATGGAAGAGGGAGGAGAAAGACGGCTCAGTTCTCCAGGCTCGTTGTTGACCAGGCCAGGGATGATGTGGAGATGAAGGGCAGGGGTCCGCTGTGCCGCTCTCCCACCTGCTCCATGCTGAGTAAACGGTGGAGAGAGAGATCATCCCCTCATCGTCGCTTCTGCAATCGTCTGAACGCGGACTGCGGTCCAGGTCTGGTTCCTGCAGGAGCAGAATGGCCAAACATCAGAGACCCTCATAATCTGCAAGACCCTGGTCTTTTAGTTTCACTGGTCTTGTACTGTTTTTGTTTTTAACATGTTTTATCTATTTATATATATATATATATATATATATATAAATAGATATACAATCCATCCATCCATCCATCCATCCATCCATCATCCATCCATCCATCCATCCATCCATCCATCATCCATCCATCCATCCATCCATCCATCCATCATCCATCCATCCATCCATCCATCCATCCATCCATCCATCCATCATCCATCCATCCATCCATCCATCCATCCATCCATCATCCATCCATCCATCCATCATCCATCCATCCATCCATCCATCCATCATCCATCCATCCATCCATCCATCCATCCATCCATCCATCATCCATCCATCCATCCATCCATCCATCCATCCATCCATCATCCATCCATCATCCATCCATCCATCCATCCATCCACCATCCATCCATCCATCCATCATCCATCCATCCACCATCCATCCATCCATCCATCCATCATCCATCCATCCATCCATCATCCATCCATCCATCCATCATCCATCCATCCATCCATCCATCCATCATCCATCCATCCATCCATCCATCATCCATCCATCCATCATCCATCCATCCATCCATCCATCCATCCATCCATCCACCATCCATCCATCCATCCATCATTCATCATCCATCCATCATCATCCATCCATCCATCCATCATCCATCCATCCATCCATCCATCCATCATCCATTCATCCATCCATCCATCCATCCATCCACCATTCATCATCCATCCATCCATCCATCATTCATCATCCATCCATCCATCCATCCATCATTCATCATCCATCCATCCATCCATCCATCCATCGCTGGGGCAGCTGTCTAAGCAGGGAAGCCCAGATTTCCCATCAGATTTTAACCATGAGCTTATTTCCATTTGTTGACCCTTTTAATTCTATTATTTTTGTTTTTTGGGGTTTTTTTGTGAGGTACATTTTTTTTAAAGTTGCTGTACACATTAGTACTACTACACTAAATTATTATTATTATTATTATTATTATTATTATTATCTTTGTTGTTGTTTCAACTTTTTAATAATTAGTCTTAATGAATAAATGCGTTTCCATGGTTGGAAGTGGGTGTGTTAACCCTCTCGCAGGCTGATGACATTTGCTTCTCTCAGATCGTTGCTGATGTCTTTCCTCCTTGGCCCTGATTCAGCATACTTCTGCTTTTCTAGAGGAAGCTGTTGGTTTTCACATGTTTCATGTTTTTGTTTAGTGAATGGTAACATGGTGTATGATGTCATGTGTTGTTGTTGATCTGTTTATGTCAGGGTAGACCTGCTGGTGATCAGATAGTTGTAATAAGTCCTGGTATGTGAAAAACCTCAGACCTAAATCAGGGCATATTTTACTCTGAACTAATTGTTGAACAAGCATCAATGTTTGTCCACAGTATTTTTCATGGAGAGATTTAAGCAGCCGGAGGGCTAAGTCTAGTTGCTGCAGTTATTTACTGTGCTGTGAAACAAACAGCCCCTCAGAGTCATTCATGCAGATCTGAAATGCAGTATTAGGTTTGTGGAACATTTTCTGACTCATTCCTGGCTTCCTCCTTCATGTTATGACTCAGACGTGCACAAAGTTTCAGACTTCAGAGCATCCTTGTGGGCATTTCTGTGTGTCTTCCTTTATTTGTGTGGACACATTTTGGGTTAAACCACCACATAGGACTGTTCCTGCGTTTTGGGTTCGGGTTAAAGGATTGGTTCCCAAACTTTTTCTGCAGGGTCAACTTTTCATTGAGAAAAATAATGTCAAACCCCCAATCCCAGTACGACATGTACCCAGATGCTTACAAAGAATGTGCCATGAAATAGTTGGAGGCTCCTTGATGAACTGTGGTTAAAAGCAGTCAGTGGCAGAGGAAAGGATCAATGCCTCATCAAACTTTATTGTCTTTTTTGTTTTGGTAGTTGAAATGCCTGGTAATTGATCATTTGCCCACTGGTACTTTCAGATATTTGTCAATATTTTGCTAGCAGTTCAAAAGCTATGAGTTTATTTAGCAAGAAATGTGTATAGTCTGATTATGGCTGCAAAGAAGATGCATTTTTAAAGGTAGCTGTTCCCCTCACTGAGCCTGTACAACCTGACTTAAAACAGGGAGCACCTAAATGGAATTCAGCCTTGCTAACATTAGAAAATGACCTGCGCTGTTACACATTTACAAACTAACCTAAAGACAAACGCCTCTATTAGCTTAATGTTGATGTCATAAATAGCATCTCTGCACATAAATACACGAATCATTCAGTTTATTTTATTCATAAATATCAAGATTCAGAAAAACATTCCAACATGCTGAGAATATGCAGCAACCAACCATCTGCTGAATCAACTCCATCTACAGCAAAATGCTCACATTAACAGCCCGACTCCGCCCTCATCCAGAGTTTTTTCTGGTTGTTTAATAAAAAACCTCCCCAGCCTCACTCGCTGCATACTTGCACGCTATACCAGTCCTCCAGCAGCAGCTCTGCATGGTGCTGCTGGATGTGTTAAACCATCTGGGCTGGAAATACCGCTGCTCATTGTGTTCAAGATCCACAGATACAAGAGTTCACCCAGAGAGGAGATTTACTAAAATACTGCAGAAATCATGTTAACTGAGGTTATTTGCCCAGATCTCAGTCGCTTCATAAAAATGACAATAAGAGTAAAATGTGATGCTATAAATAAATAAGTGATGTCATTTCTGAATTCAGTGACGTGTCAAGTTTCTCTGATCCAGACACCGCTTACTCGTAGCGACCAATCCCAGCTCCCAGCTATATATATATATATATATATATATATATATATATATATATATATATATATATATATATATATATATATATATGTTTATAAAATATTATATTCATCCTTTTCATTCTCTGTACCTCTTGATCTAATGCGGGTAAGCTGGAGCCTATCCCAGCATTAACAGGTGAGAGGCAGGTACACCTGGACAGGTCACCAGTCCATCGCAGGACCAACACATAGGGGACAAACAACCACTCACACACACTCCTAGGTAGAATTTAACCTGATTCAATTAACCTAACATCATATCTTTGGACGGTGGGAGCAAGCCGGAGAACCCACGCATACACGGGGAGAACATGCAAACTCCACACAGAAAGGCCACTGCCCCCCAGGTTCAACCCCCCCCCAATAATATTATATATTAATATTATTATTATTTGGCTGGATCAGTGTTTACAGAAAATCAGGAAAAAAGTACAAATTAATATTAAAGAAATTAATGGCAATAAATAGATAAAGATTAATAATGATAAGAAAGTAAATAATATGGAATAAATATATAAATGTGAGGGAATAAAAGCAAGTGAATAAATAGAATAACTCAATATAAATAAATAAAAGCCCAGGCATCAGGGTAACTTCACCCAACATCTACCCAGGTCTGAGTCCTTTCTGCTTGGCTGGTTTGGACGAGTTATGTTGAACTCAGGATTAATTGCATGTTGAGTTGCTGTTTTCATCCGTTCTTTGGAGGTTTTCCTTTGACAAGTATAAAGGTCAAAGATTAGAAATTAAGAGGGGAAGGCCCCTTCACTTTTGGCCTGCAGCAAGACACGAGAGAATGGATGGATAAGTATCTCAACCCCAGTGTGATGCTGTTAGAGGGCAGGAGGAGGAGGCACAGCCCTACCTAGAGACCTTAACGTCTGCAGGACCAGTTTGCACTGAATGAAAGCCTGAAGGGAGGGGGTCATGTACTGTGTGGGGTTATGTTTGTCCCACCCACCTGTGCAGATTAGCTGCACAGTGAAGGCTTAGCAGGCAGAATGAGCTGGTCTGGTCACATCTACCCACAACCAGACTTTCTCCTAGTTTTAAAAACTTCCCCTTCGAGTAGTTCTGATTCATCGCACATAATCACCGTGGTTGCTGCGCCAGAAATACTCTCCTGTTCAATCCAGACTGACATCTAGACACTTTTATGCAAATATATCACTTTTCATAGCCATGACTACATAATTATGCATGATGTAAATTTAAGGGGGAAGAATAATGACAGATCAGACATAAACCCAGTATACATGAAGCTTTCTAGGCTTATTTTGGTCATCTGGCCAGTCTGGGCCATTATAAATCCATTGCAGGATTAAGGAGCTAAAAATAGCCTCCTACGATAGTGGACTTAGAGCGCAGGCTAAACCATAAACAAACAAACGGCTATTTCTCTGAGGCCAGAATTTCAGGGAGTAATTTGTGGTGTGACCTCAGGAAACAGCAGCAGGATAAAGGAAGGCCATTTAGCTGGCTTTGGATCTGAAGGCCATGTCCACCATACGGCGGCTGCATGGCCACAGACGAGCTAAAAGGTTCCAAGAACCGTTTGGTACCAGGAGAACCAGAGTCCTCTACCTGGCCACCGTGTCTTTCACCCCGTCGCTCCTCTTCACATAGGAGCAGCTAGCGTCTGCAGTTCTTCCCCCAGAGCCTCCAGGCCTCCTCCTCCGTCAGCAGGAGCCTCCAGGCCTCCTCCTCCATCACGCTTCTTCATCAGCCTCCTCCTCCTCCACCAGACCACCATTATGTTTGCTCTGTGCTGGACTTCAAGCTGGGTGAGAGGGGCAGCTTGGCCTTTCAGACACAGCCCAGGGCCCAGCCATGCTCCGTATACATGTAAGAGGTAAATTAACTTAAAAATGACTTGATATAAAAAACAAAAACACAAAGCAAAAAATACAAATACTGAAACAGTTCCCTCTAACAGGTTATTATTAAAGGGGAGAAAAGTGCTGATGTCTGAAGGAAGCGATCATCTTCTTCTGCTTTTTGAACACTTCTCTTCTTCTGTTGTTCTTTAATGGCAGGAATATCTAATCTAGCCATTCTCCCATACAGACGGCCCACCTCTCTAATGGCTGAAGGCCATAAAAGATAACAGTTAGTTCATCTAAACATTTAGATGCTAACTGCAAATCTTTGAAATAATGTGATTCTGTTTTTCTCCCACTGATTGTTGTTATTCAGAAAACGGAGAAATAATGAAGTTATGAAGTTACTTTGGCTAATCCAGTTTGTCTACTTACACCACAAATACGCTGTCACTGTTTCTGATGAACAGGAGGCAACGTTTGGCTCTGTTCTGATTAAGGCTAATGTATCTGGTGCTGGGTTAAGTGCATACCTGCTTTTAGCCGCTGTTAAACCATGCTAAAAGTTCTATTAGCGTCTATTCATTTCCTGTTTAACTATTTTTATCTTTTACTGGAGAAATCAGCTGATTTGGTTGTTTGGTAGCCTGAATAAAAGGGTTATATCTGAATGAGATAGGATAACTCCCTGTTTACTGAGCGGTGAGAGCAGCAGCAGACAGGAATTTCCCTCTGCTGCTGTTTTTGCTCTGAAGGGAAATTTACATGCAGGAAAACCTCTGAATGCTTCATGTCATGTCAACAGATTCTAGATATAGATTTATATTTTACTCCTGATAAGGAAGTGTTGTCACATGCAGATACTAACATCCACTTTCGTCTCAGTCATTCAGCATAATGACGTAAACTAATAAATACTATGATCCAGGTTAACTTCACGATTTCTGTTTTTATTTCTTGTTTGGTTCACGAACAGTAAGCTACAAGAAAACCACAGAACAACTCAACATAGAAACTTCAACCAAACGTATAACACCTTCCTCACCAAGGTGCACATCAATGTTGGGTAGTTATTCTAAAAAAGTAATTCGTTACTAGTTACTCATTACTTCTGTAAATTGTAATGAAATTACTTTACTCATTGCTGCATTTGAAAAGTAACGCCACTACTTATTACTTTACCATTTCTTAACTCACCGTGTAGACATGGACAAACATCACTGCCTGTCTGCAGAGTGTTTACTGTTTATTGTAAACAAAATGACTTTAAACCCACACGAACAACGTCCCTGTCTGTGGGAAGAAATTGACACACTTGTCTCATTATCATTTTATCTAGTATTTTTCTAAACCTGGGCCTTTCAGTAGTCGAACATGTCTCCTACTATGAACCTGCAACTAGCTTGTTCATTTCTGTCTTACCGGCTGCTGCACTCCAAGAAATGTTGAAAAAAGCTTAGCTTGTTTAGGTGGGTAGGTTGCTTGTTTAGGTGGGTCGGTTGCTTGTTTAGGTGGGTCGGCTGCTTGTTTGGGTGGGTCGGTTGCATGTTTAGGTGGGTCGGCTGCTTGTTTGGGTGGGTCGGTTGCATGTTTAGGTGGGTCGGCTGCTTGTTTAGGCGGGTAGGTTGCTTGTTTAGATGGGTCGGCTGCTTGTTTAGGCGGGTCGGCTGCTTGTTTAGGCGGGTAGGTTGCTTGTTTAGATGGGTCGGCTGCTTGTTTAGGCGGGTCGGCTGCTTGTTTAGGCAGGTAGGTTGCTTGTTTAGATGGGTCGGCTGCTTGTTTAGGCGGGTCGGCTGCTTGTTTAGGCGGGTAGGTTGCTTGTTTAGATGGGTCGGCTGCTTGTTTAGGCGGGTCGGCTGCTTGTTTAGGCGGGTAGGTTGCTTGTTTAGGTGGGTCGGCTGCTTGTTTGGGTGGGTCGGTTGCATGTTTAGGTGGGTCGGCTGCTTGTTTAGGCAGGTAGGTTGCTTGTTTAGATGGGTCGGCTGCTTGTTTAGGCGGGTCGGCTGCTTGTTTAGGCGGGTAGGTTGCTTGTTTAGATGGGTCGGCTGCTTGTTTAGGCGGGTCGGCTGCTTGTTTAGGCGGGTAGGTTGCTTGTTTAGGTGGGTCGGCTGCTTGTTTAGGCGGGTAGGTTGCTTGTTTAGGCGGGTCGGCGCTTGTTTAGGCGGGTTGGTTGCTTGTTTAGGCGGGTCGGCTGCTGAAGGACTTGTTCCACTGACCGATGAGCAGGATCTTTCGCCACAAGTTTGGACTGAAACTGGACTGAACTGAAAATAATGAGAATATCGCCGCTGACCAAAAGCTCATATCTCTGACTCTCCAGCTTAATTTTTCTTTCTCTTTAGTTGGAGCACAATCAGCTACGTCACGCCAATCGGTCTCTATGGCAACGTGCCCAGGCAAGCACACACACAGGCAGGAGCAGCATGCGCGTACCACTTAAAACAGATCAGGACTTTACACATGGGCAAACACGGCTCGAGTATCGCAGAAAAACATGTTACTGTAGACCAGTAAAGTCATTTTGTTACTAATATTGTAAGTGTAACGTACTACTTTACTTTGTAAAAAGTAATATTGTAACTGTACTGTTACTCCCAACACTGGTGCACATTTACACCAATTTAGCCTGTGAACTAAATCAAACCACACCCCACAAATTTACAGACACACATATGTGTGTGTGTGTGTGTGTATGTACATACTCTGCTCAAAAAAATAAAGGGAACACTTAAACAAAAACAATGTAACTCCAAGTCAACCACACTCCTGAAATCAAACTGTCCACTTAGAAAGCAACACTAACTGACCATCAGTTCCACATGTTGTTGTGTAAATGGAAAAGACAACAGGTGGAAATTATTGGCAATTAGCAAGGCACCCCAATAAAGGAGGATTCTGCAGATGTTGACCACAGACCACTTCTCAGTTCCTGCTTTCTGGCTGATGTTTTGGTGACTTTTGAATGCTGGCGGTGCGTTCACTCTAGTGGGAGCATGAGACAGAGTCTACAACCCACACAAGTGGCTCAGGTAATGCAGCTCATCCAGGATGGCTCATCAATGCGAGCTGTGGCCAGAAGGTTTGCTGTGTCTGTCAGCGTAGTGTCCAGAGCATAGAGGCGCTACCAGGAGACAGGTCAGTATATCAGGAGACGTGGAGGAAGCCGTAGGAGGCAACAACCCAGCAGCAGGACACTACCTCCGCCTTTGTACAAGGAGGAACAGGAGGAGCACTGCCAGAGCCCTGCAACATGACCTCCAGCAGGACACAGATGTGCATGTGTAGCTCAAACGGTCAGAAACAGACTCCATGAGGGAGGCATGAGGGCCGACGTCCACAGGTGTTGGTTGTGTTTACAGCCCAACACCATGCAGGACGTTTGGTGTTTACCAGAGAAAACACCAAGATTGGTAACTTGGCCACTGGCGCCCTGTGTTCTTCACAGATGAAAGCAGGTTCACACTGAGCACATGAGACAGAAGTGACAGAGTCTGGAGACGCCGTGGAGAACGTTCTGCTGCCTGCAACGTCCTCCAGCATGACCGGTTTGGCAGTGGGTCAGTAATGGTGGGGGGTGGCATTTCTTTGGGGGGCTGCACAGCCCTCCATGTGCTCGCCAGAGGTAGCCTGACTGCCATTAGGTACCGAGATGAGCCCTTGTGAGACCATATGCTGGTGTGGTTGGTCCTGGGTTCCTCCTAATGCAAGACAATGCTGGACCTCATGTGGCTGGAGTGTGTCAGCAGTTCCTGCAAGATGAAGCATTGATGCTATGGACTGGCCGCCCGTTCCCCCGACCTGAATCCAGCTGAGCACATCTGGGACATCATGTCTCCATCCACCAACTCCACGTTGACCACAGACTGTCCAGGAGTTGGCGGATGCTTTAGTCCAGGTCTGGGAGGAGACCCCTCAGGAGACCATCCGCCACCTCATCATGAGCATGGCCAGGCGTTGTAGGGAGGTCCTACAGGCACGTGGAGGCCACACACACTACTGAGCCTCATTCTGACTTGTTTTAAGGACATTATATCAAAGCTGGATCAGCTTGTAGTTGTTTTTCCACTTTAATTTGGAGTGTGACAAATCCAGACCTCCATGGGTTAATAAATCTGATCTCCATTGATAATTTTTGTGATTTTGTTGTCGGCACATTCAACTATGTAAAGAATTAAGTTAAGTAAAGTGTTTAATAAGAATATTTTATTCATGCAGATCTAGGATGTTAATTTAGTGTTACCTTTATTTTTTGAGTAGTGTATATATATATATATATATATATATATATACACACATATACACACACATACACATATACACATACTGCATCATATCACCAGAATGAGCCGATGCTACAAATATTTACTGTTAACTGACCTTCTCTTGGGTAAACATCAGATGTCCAAGGGTCAGTAAATGCAGCATGTAATGTACTTCTGTATGTTGTTCTGCATCATCTCTACATGTTCTGTGAAGTATTTCTCCAGCATCATCTCACCAGCCGTCTCCATGGTGATAATTTCTGTCCTAAAAGCAGCAGATGTGACGTCTGAAGTTAAATAGCCAACATTGATGAAGAAACGCTGATAAAACTGATGATCTGGATAAAAACAGCTTTTTCCTTTATTCATTTGTTCAGCAGTGATAAAAGTTCTACAGCAGCTTCACCCAAAGTAAACACCAGCTGGTAAAACACATCATTGGCTGCTTGTTTTACTGGTTTTTATTCACTTTTTTACATCAGATGATCACTTTAGTGTCATGTTTCAGATGAGTGGACTCAAAAGATACTCAGTTTCCCAGGGATAGGTATAAGATCTTTATTGTACAGAGTGGAATAATGAGATTGTGCAATCCGGTCTTTCTCCGCTCAGAGGTCTATGGACACACAAGAAGGAAGTTAGGAGGCAGGCAGCTGATGAGAACTCTGAGGGGGATTGAGAGTCCACTTACCAGCAGTGGGTATCCAACGGGGCGCAGAGTGTTGAATCCAGTGACTGGAGAAAGGCCGCCAGGGGGAAGACTGCGAGAGGAGAGCTGCTGAACAGAGGAGAGGTTAATGGAGGGATACAGGAGCGCCTGAATGAGGGGGCCGCAGAGGCAGGATTTGAATGATCCTGATGGGGGCAGATAAATCAGTCCGTGATCCGAAATCCAATCCTGTTAGACAAGCCAGGGGTCAGAAAGCCAAGTAATCCAAATAAACAACCAAAGCAGAGTACCAGACGGGGAGCAGGCAGAATCAGAATCCAGGTCCAAAGTCAGATCAGCGTCAGGCAGGCAGGCAGGATAATACAGGCGGGATACGTGCAGGGAAGAACCAAGACGATCTGGCACTGAAGGGATGTTACAGAGCTGTATAAATAGTGCTTGGGGACAGGTGGAGCGCATCAGCCCTAATCATGAGCTGGCGGAGATGAGGCATTCAGGGCGGCTGGAAAAACTGAGCCTCACACCACAGATCATGACATTTAGTTGTAATAATCAGTTCAATATTTCATAAAATCTAGATCCAAAAAAGGTCTCATCTGTGCCCCCCTTTTCCTGGTCAGTGCTCCTGGCCCCCATCAGAACTTTTCTAGACCCGCCCCTGCATAGCTGAAGTATCAACCCTGTCTACCACCAGCAGCTACTGTGTTAGAGAAGGTCCTGCCAACAACAAGACTTACTTACTGGGGTAAATATGTGATGGGGTGAACATGAACCGCTAGTTTCCTCCTTCTCAGCTGATCCATAAACACACGCAGCAAGAGAGAAAAGCCGATCAGCTGATCACCGACAGCCGCCATGATTCACGGAGCAACATGAGAGGAGAGGGAGGAAGCAGCTGCTGCACAAACAGAGAGGAACGGAGATCCTCTAGAGCGGCAATGTTGGTGCAGGATGAGTTAAATATAATACAGGAAAAGTTCAGGTGTGGAACCCTCTCACCTTGAGAAGAGTGTGTGTTAACACACCCTCATTCTCCGCAGAGGCGACATCCATGTTGCTCCATTAATGCTGAGTTTATTCTGACGTCCACCTATAGAACCACCAGCTGATCTTTCCCATCTGGCCTCTCCACGTCCCGTCGTCATGACAGAGAAATGATGGGACTCGTCGTGTTAATGCATCTAATTCCATAAATTAGTTTCCGCCGTTAACGCGTTATTTATATATATATAGGATATTTCCAGCCATGAAGGAGAATCAGTCCCCAGGAAGACGTCATTCCCTCCTCCCACCAGCGTCCACGCGGCGCTGTGGTTGGGGTGTGCGGTGTCAGGTTGTTGCCATAGGGACGCGTCCAGAAACACTGCCTACATTTGCACTCACTTTCTTTTCTCCTTGAACTTGTTACAGTTCAGTGTTTTAATCAAGTGGAAATAAATAGTCCCAGAGATAAATATTGATCTTTAAGGAGGCAAGACTGAGTGAGTTATCTGAGCAGCCGCAGTCACCCTTCCTGCTGCAACACCGGTAACGCTGCAGGGAAAGGCTCAGAGTTGTTAATGATTAATCAATGAGTGTTCATTTATTTGCCTGGTTTGCAGAATCAAGAACTACGCGATAGTTGCTTCAGAACAAACAGTAGTTTTGGTACGAGGGCTGCATGGTGGTGGCTAGCAGCTGTGTCCTCCACCCAGAGACAGGATGTTAGTGGAACTGGTTACTCCACATTCTCCCTGGGAGAGGGCGTGAGTGGAGACACCTGTCCAGGTGCTCTCACCTGCTGATCGCTGGGATAGAAAAAAAATGGATTAGATTTATATAGCACTTTTCAAGGCACCCAAAGCGCTTTTACATTGTGTATCCATTATTCATCCACTCCTCACTCATACCTGGTGATGCTAAGCTACGTATTTAGCCACAGCTGCCCTGGGACAGGCTGATGGAGACGTGGCTGCCAGTCCGCGCATACGACCTCTCCGACCACCACCCAAAATTCATCCACATTCATTTACCAGTGATGCCGACACTGGAGGCAAGGAGGGTTAAGTGTCTTGCCCAAGGACACAACGACAGATGACTGCGGGAGTGGGAATTGAACCACCAACCTTCCAGTCATTGGACGACCTGCTCTACCGCCTGAGCCTCTGCCACCAGACTCCACCCTCCACCGACCCTAATTGGACTAAGTGGTGCAGGAAAAGGATGGATTTAGAACCAACTGCTAGAACACCACTTATAATAAAAAACAAAATACCACCTTCTTAATCAATAAGTGCAAATTTATTGTGGTTATTTCTTTTGTTTCTAAATTAATGTTTCTAACATTAATATTTGACTTCCATTGTCACAATATGATTCTGTTAGAAATGAATAAAGTGAAACAATAGAGCTGAATTTCACTTATTTTAAATGAATTCGTCTTTATCCATCCCTAAAGGGACATCACATAGTTGCTGTGTAAATTATCCATAAAAATTAATATTCAAACTAATTCAGAGAATAAAGAAAGAAATAATATAACAGATTTTAAAAATCATAAATGAAGAAAAAGTTTAAAAAAATTTTTAAAAATGAATACATTTTGATGAATAAATATTTAGAAAAATGAACGTGGAACTGAATAAATAATTCTGATGAATAAATCAGTGATACTGGTGTGTAGGTAGTCGAACCGGCTCCTCTCCTCTGGCCTGTCGGTCTTCATGCTCGGAGCTTCAGATGCCTTTAAGTCCAGCGAAGATCCAGTAAAATGAGCTGCTTTACCACCGAAGGCTTGGTAGTTTTCACCCTGCTGAGTGGATGGAAGGTGGAAAATGTGCAGAAATGCCAGCAGGCAGTTATTTAGTCTATTTGTTGTAAATATACATCACTTGTAAATCTACCCGTTACCCACCCGTAGCCATGAATGCTTCTTGTTTTCATCAAATATCTGACGTGTTGGCTGATGATACTCTTCCTCCTGCCTGCAGATATTTCCAGTGTGACACTCTAATCAATAAGCAGTGCTTTCTTTTCTCAGGTTGAGTCATCGAGACTGCTGCCCAAAGCCACCAAACCACACTCCGTGTCACATGTACGCACACTTGAAACCGTAACCTTTCACTGTGGACCCTTGCAGTCGATATGAGGGAGTCGTGACTTGTGTTGACGCACTTTGATTCTCTGAATGAGCCTGGATGTATTTCTCTGTTCTTTTCAACATGTATCTTGTGTCCTTTAGTGAACTTTAGAGTGTAAAAGACTGGATTTACCTACACATGTTGATATGATGCAGCAGTTTATCTGTCTGGCCTTGCAGCAGGAGTTCCCAGTCGTACCTGGGACCTGCATTCAAACCAGTGAAATCAGCTGACTAATGGCTGCTTTACACCGAATGCTGTGAAATGAGCCCAATGGTTTGAGAAACCCCAGGCAGAGGTCATATCAGAGAGCGAGTCTGCAGAGAGAAGCTACGGTGGACTTGTAATGTTTCCCTGTATGCTGGCGGGTCTGGTCTGAGACAGGTCGGCTGCTACAAACCTTCGTACACATGGGCAGGCTTGGCCTTCCTGTTTTCAGTTTGAGACGAAGTTTGGGAACGATAGCCCTAGTCTTTTCTTTTAACACCGTGCTTTGCAGAAGCCAACTCTGTTCATATCAGGGATTCAGTGTCTATGTTTGCAATATCCAGCTCCAACCTAATCAAGACTTTACTATATACTGTATACTGTGTACTATATAAGACCACATAAAAATAAACAAACGGGATTTTATTGTTCCCTTAATTAAACCATAAGGTCATATTCAGTAACTAGTGTTGGCCATGTGGACTATGCCAGGTTTAGTCTGCATCATGTGGACATGTACTCGCCTTAATGCTGCGACAGCATCCTCTTATGGTATCTTGAAGCACACATTGCTGCTTCAGAAAACATGCTGCAGGTTGCGGAGTTGCCAGGTTCACTTTTTCCCAGCAGCTTTTGGCTCGGTTGCTTTGTTCAGTGTAGAACAGGAGGGCCGCTGCAGAAACAGACACACTTTAAAGGTGAGGGGAAATCCCAAGAATCATGTCCTGTTTACATGTTGTGAAACATGTAAATCTGAATATGAATTCTATCTGCAGCTCATGTTAACACCAGAACATGAACATTCTTTCATTTTCCAGCCTAGTAGCTGCTGCTCGTCCTGCTTCCTGCAGCTTTATTTCACACAATGAAATTAAATGAATGATGGTGTCTGAGAATCTGCTCTACGAACGGAGGAGCAGGCTGTTCAGGGACTAGTTTAGCTCTCTAGGGACTAGTTTAGCTGTTCAGGGACTAGTTTAGCTCTCTAGGGACTAGTTTAGCTGTTCAGGGACTAGTTTAGCTCTCTAGGGACTAGTTTTCATGGGTTAGGGTTGGTTATTGTTTTCTGCAAGCTGGTGATGAGGCTGATGTGGTTTGTTGTGTTTGTCAGTGTTTCAGCAAGATTATGGAACAAAACTGTTCCCCAGCCAGTTTTTCTAAAGAGAACTAGAAAGTCTAGTGGTCCAACTAAAAAGTGATTGAATTTCCATTAAAAATAAGGAAAACTTTTGTTTTGGGCAACATATGCAGCGTGAGTCTGCTCTGTTTAGACATTTACCTGCATGAAGGCTGCAGCAAAACATTCTAGAAACAGCTGAGATCTCGTTTTCTATTGAACGTCTCATGTGGTCCAGCACTTTCTGTTGATGTTGGTTCTAGTTTAATGTTTAATCTCCTTGTTTTCCAAAGTGTAAAATATTTTGGCTCCTTTTAATTGTATTTTACCTCCAACCGGTCCAGGAAGAAGGCCGTCTTTCCCTGGTTCTGGTCCTGATGGAGGTTTTCCTTCCTGATTCTGGTCCTGATGGAAGTTTTCCTTTCTGGTTCTGGTCCTGATGGAAGTTTTCCTTTCTGGTTCTGGTCCTGATGGAGGTTTTCCTTCCTGATTCTGGTCCTGATGGAGGTTTTCCTTCCTGATTCTGGTCCTGATGGAAGTTTTCCTTCCTGATTCTGGTCCTGATGGAGGTTTTCCTTCCTGATTCTGGTCCTGATGGAAGTTTTCCTTCCTGGTTCTGGTCCTGATGGAGGTTTTCCTTCCTGGTTCTGGTCCTGATGGAGGTTTTCCTTCCTGATTCTGGTCCTGATGGAAGTTTTCCTTCCTGGTTCTGGCTCGGATGGAGGTTTTCCTTCCTGGTTTTGGCTCTGATGGAGGTTTTCCTTCCTGGTTCTGGCTGGGATGGAGGTTTTCCCTCCTGGTTCTGGTTCGGATGGAGGTTTTCCTTCCTGGTTTTGGCTCTGATGGAGGTTTTCCTTCCTGGTTTTGGCTCTGATGGAGGTTTTCCTTCCTGGTTCTGGCTCGGATGGAGGTTTTCCCTCCTGGTTTTGGCTCGGATGGAGGTTTTCCTTCCTGGTTCTGGCTCGGATGGAAGTTTTCCTTCCTGGTTTTGGTTCTGATGGAGGTTTTCCTTCCTGGTTCTGGCTCGGATGGAGGTTTTCCTTCCTGGTTTTGGCTCTGATGGAGGTTTTCCTTCCTGGTTCTGGCTGGGATGGAGGTTTTCCCTCTTGGTTCTGGTTCGGATGGAGGTTTTCCTTCCTGGTTTTGGCTCTGATGGAGGTTTTCCTTCCTGGTTTTGGCTCGGATGGAGGTTTTCCCACCTGGTTTTGGCTCAGATGGAGGTTTTCCTTCCTGGTTTTGGTTCTGATGGAGGTTTTCCTTCCTGGCATGAGTCCGTTGTCAACACACACTTCTCTCAGGGACATTGTTGTGCATCAGTAAGCCTGTAATGTAAATATCATAGCATACATAATAGGGTTAAATACACATCATCTTCATATTCACTGTGACATCGCTGATGAATAAAAGGTTCTGTGTTTAATGCAGAAACAGAATGTGAGGTTTTGTGGTTGCTCTACTTGGTCACAGCAAAGCTTTATTCACGGAGCAGGGAAGCGGCTCATCAGGATTCTTGTAATTGATAAAGGTGATGTTGCCGTTTGTGTGCTCTTCTGCCGCATGGAGACTAGCTGTGAGCATGTTTTCAAGCTCGCTTCCAGAACCAGCTGCCTCACTCTGTGTTGCTGCTGCAGGTCATCTAACCTGGTAATGCTATTCTCTGGCCAGGCGGGGTAATGTGAGCACTGGAGCACGTGAATAGGTTACAGCATCCCCCCACTTCCACGCTCTCGCTGGCGTCACTGCAGCCAGACCGACCTGACAGCAACACTGGTCTGCACATGCTTGGATGTGCACCACCATTGTTTTTATGTGACCTGTCCGATCATTTAAGGTAGCTAAGCAGGCAACAAGGGAGACAATAAAATCTTTAGACTACTCAGACTGGAGAGGATCAGTCTGCTGACTTCAAATCAGAAACAATGAAAGTCAGCAACACCTTTAAATGAATGAAAACAGAAAACTACAAAAACAGTCCAGAATTTAGACTTCAGTGTAAAAAGTAGTTCCAGGGTGATGTTCAGCACGGTGCAGCATCCCCTCTTCTTCTAACAGGTCTGGAAACGTCTGGGAAGAGAGGAGGCCAGTTTCATGGTGAACTGTGTTCACAGACAGTGGTTTCTGGAAGTCTTCCTGAGTCCATGCAGTGGTTTCCAGTAGAGAATCATGTCTGCTTTTAATGCAGAAGATCACCAGCATCCAACCTTGTCCCATGCACACAGAGATTCCTCCTGATTCTCTGAATCTTCTGATGATATTCTACACTGTAGATGGAGGATCTTCAAAGTCTGAGGAACATTTTTCTGAAATTGTTCCACAGTTTTAGATCCAGTTTGTCTCAGATTGGTGAAGCTCTGTCCATCTTTCCATCTGAGAGACTCTGCCTCTCTGAAATGCTCCTTTTATACCAGTCATGTTACTGACCTGTTGCCAGGTAACCTGGTTAGTTGTCCAATGCTCCTCCAGGTGTTTCTGGTTTGTACCAGGTACTTTTCCAGCCTTTTGTTGCTCCTGTTCCAACTTTTTCCATCAGATTCACTATCAGCTCATGTTTTCATCACATGGTGAAATGTCTCCGTTTCATCCTCTGATGTGTTGGTTATCTTCAACTTGAGATTAAAGATGAGGATGAGGTTTATAAATCATTTAATTGTGATTTTATATACATCTTACGCAACGTTCCAACCTCTTTGGGATTGGGGTTGTAGCAGTGTGGATTGTTTTACATGCTCCTACCAGATAGCTGGTCTGTTACAAAGCAACACACCAGGACACAACACAGAAGGAATCTGATTTTCCAGACATGTTGAACAGAAACTTGCTTGTTAAAGAGGTCTCGCTCTCTCGCTCTCTCGCTCTCTCGCTCTCTCTCTCTCTCTCTCTCTCTCTCTCTCTCTCTCTCTCTCTCTCTCTCTCTCTCAGGTTTTCAACTCTTCTTGAACAAGACCACTTCTATGTATTCTTAAGACTTGATATGTCACACCTATAGGAGTGTGTGAAAAACAGTTTTTTTTGCCATCTTAACAGACTTCCACCTTCCAGCCCACTCACACATACACATGATTATACGCACACACCACACCATGCACACCCACACGGATGCACATACATGCATACAGCTGTGGCTTTTGAAGGTTTTGACGTGGGCGATGCCTCTGTGTCAACTCTTTCCTGTGGGGAGACTTTCCACTTGCCTTTTTTCCATCAGGGCTCTGAGTGTGAGCTTCTTGAAATTGACAGTTAACTTTTCGCCTTCATGCAGGTGCAAATAAAGCCTTCCCCTTCCACCAACTCCTCATTCAATCCACTTCCACTGGGCAACAGTAAAAATGCAGCACAAGGGCACACTCATGCTAGAGGCCTCTCCAACACGGAGATGCTGATGCATGCTTTTATCACCAGTCGTATTGACTACTGTAATGCCCTGCTCTCTGGTCTTCCCAAAAAGAGTATTGCACCTCTACAACTTCTACAGAACTCAGCTGCTCGTGTGCTGACGAAGACCAGAGGGCGGGCCCACATTACACCGGTTTTAGAATCACTGCATTCACTGCATTGAACCCTCGCGGCCCCTGAGGTCTTCCGGTACTGGCCTCCTGACTGTACCTAAAGTCAGGACACATACTCACGGAGAGGCAGCTTTCCAGTGGTATGGTCCTCGTCTCTGGAACAGCCTGCCGGAGGAGCTCAGGGCTGCAGAGAACGTTAATGTTTTTAAGAGCAGGCTCAAGACCCACCTTTTTAATTTAGCTTTTACTTAATATTTATTCATTTTATTTTTATTTATTTTATTCCCCTTGCCTATTTATTTTTCTATGTTAACCCATTTTTATTTATTCTATTCTTTTGTTCTATTTATATTATTTTTAGGTTATTTCTCCAGTGTTTCCTCGGAGGGCTCTCTCTGTACCGGGGGCTTTCATCGGCTGTGGCTGCTGCGGCTCTGTCCTGCAGGTTCTTCAGTCTGGTTGGGTGGCTCCTCTGCCTCTCACTTGGCCGTGTGCCCTGGGTCGGTGTCCTGGCGGTCGTGGCCTGTGAACAGCTCCCGGTGCAGACGGCTCCCTGTGATAGTGTTTCCTTACCTGGCTCATCTGTGCTCAACCTCACATTAGTCTTTTATTATGTGCAAGTATGTGTGTGTGTATGTGTATGTGTATGTGTATGCCTGCTTGTACATACTGGTATGTGAGAGGAAGCGGGGAGGGAGGGAGTTGTGTGTGTGTTTATGTATGTGTGTGTGTGGGGGGGGGGCATTGTTTTAACCATGGAAAGCACTTTGGGCTGCATTTATGTATGAAAAGTGCTCTATAAATAAAGACTGATTGATTGATTCTCCTGCCAATCACCATCAGAATTAGCACAAGATCTGCTGCTGGAAAAGCTTTGCACATATCCCAACGTAGTCCTTCAATGAGTGCTTTCCCGCTCCATGAGGTAGCTGTCTGTGCATGGAAACCGAGGTTTCTGCAGACCTGCTTCCTTCTAGATTTAGCCAGTTGCACAGGAAGAGGTCCAGACAGGTTCCTGTGTGCAGGTGGCCCTCCTCATTGTTTGTGCACATGATGGAAATCCTCAAGCAGCTTCTATTCTTTCCAGATATAAACACAGACTATAGTTCTTCTAACTATTGATTGCAGTGATGTGATGCTATATTTAGATCTGACACTTGATCAGATTTATGTTTGCACCATGTTAAAACCACAACAAAATGTTGGGCAGACTCTTCAAAGCTGGAAATCCACTTAAGAGATATCAAAGCAATTTATCATCAAATTATTCAGGACGAAACTGAACGTGGCCTCGATGCATGTGGATCCCAGAGCAGAGCTGAGACACAGACATTTGAAGCAATGAGCCTGGTCTATAGATAACCCAGTGTTTCTATCACATGTGCCGCGTGTTACCTTATAAGACAGCAATATGACTCACCCCGCTCGCTGACATACTATGTGGGAAGTCATGATTCATGCAAGCTGCATTTAAACAGGCAAGGCCCAAAAATACACCAGCATGCCATCACACATACACATACACAACCATCACAAACACACTCACACATACTTTAGTTGCTCAGTCATACTCACCACCCACACAGATGCTGTCACTAACATGCAGCAAGAGTCATTAGTTAGTTGTCAGAGCAAAGACTGGAATAAGAACATGCCGGGATCTTTCTGAGGTAATACCAGCCTTCAGCCAGCACTTTCACCACTCCATTCTTTCCTGTTTCTGAGACCAGAACGAGGAAACTCTGCTGCAAAGCAACAGGCACTGTAGTTTCAAACCATTCTGTGTCTGTGTTTGTGATTAGACCACACGGTTTTAGGGGGAGAGAAACGAGACGTTTCCTTCTCAGTCTGAATTTCGACCTGTTTCCAGCTCAGGTTCCAGCAGTTCCATGCAGTAAACCCTGATGTCTGTTGCATTTCCACAGCCATTCTAACCCTGACTTGGTAGCTGGGTGCAGTAGATGCATCAGCTGCGTAATAGTGTAACGTTACAGCAGTACAATGGATTTGATTTATGATGACAAACAATGCAGCATCATAAGAAGAACTCCACCTGGAGGAGGTCCAGGGGTTTGTCCTCTTTCTTCCACAGTCATCCCTTCCCAGAATCTCACGGGAATCAATCAGTGCATGGCAGCATGTGGTATCGGTGAGTTTGGGACCCCAACAGAAGCATCCCATACAAGAAGAACAGCTCGGAATGGATGTTGGATGTTTTCAGATTGAAACGGGTTAGTACACATCTTTTGCATTTCCAGAGGCAAAAACTATTTGTTGGAGCACTTTCATTTGGGTCCCAATCTTACCGATCCAACCCTAAAGGGTGGAGCTGGACACAGTGTAATTTGCTGACTGGGAAAAATCATGTCTTCCTGTGTGGAACAGCTCCATGTTTAAATATACGCTAGATTTATTGCTTAAAGTCAAGGAGAAAGAAGACAACCTGCTGGACGCCCACCATTCTCCTCCTTTGGTTCTGGACGCCCACCATTCTCCTCCTTTGGTTCTGGACGCCCATCATTCTCCTCCTCTGGTTCTGGACGCCCACCATTCTCCTCCTCAGGTTCTGGACGCCCACCATTCTCCTCCTTTGGTTCTGGACGCCCACCATTCTCCTCCTCAGGTTCTGGACTCCCACCATTCTCCTCCTCAGGTTCTGGACGCCCACCATTCTCCTCCTCTGTTTCTGGACGCCCACCATTCTCCTCCTCTGGTTCTGGATGAACACCATTCTCCTCCTCTGGTTCTGGACGCCCACCATTCTCCTCCTTTGGTTCTGGACACCCATCATTCTCCTCCTCTGGTTCTGGACGCCCATCATTCTCCTCCTTTGGTTCTGGACTCCCACCATTCTCCTCCTCTGGTTCTGGACGCCCATCATTCTCCTCCTTTGGTTCTGGGTTGTCTTCCATTCGTTTCGATGGAAGAAAGACAATGGTACAATGGTATGATGTCACGCTGTTACGTAGCGGATGCATCTATCACTCTTCGGCTTTTAGCCCACCTACCAGGTAAGGGTACCGTTGGCAGTGGAAATGCAAGAGAGATCTGGATTTACTGAACCAAAGCACAGCGAGCTGTCCTGTGCAGAGCCAGACCTCCTGGTGAAAATGGGGCCTTTGTGTGTTATTGAGCTGGTTTTGATGGTTTTTGAGCCATTTTGAGCTTCACACTAATTGTTTTTTTTAAGGTGAATGCTGTCAGGGGCTGAAGCAGTGATTCGTGTTAAAGTCACTGCATGGATCTTTCCAGTGTCGGTAGATGAAGTAGCTCTTGTGTTAACTGGGTTGACTGCAGATAGATGAAGCTTTGTGCATTCTCGGACGGACCAAAACTATCGATTGCTTCATTGAGCTGCCTCTACTCATCTCTGACAGTCTCTTAGGATGGTCCACAGCTTGGCAGATCACCTAACCCGGGTCACCCAGGTCACCTGACTGCACCAGACTGAGGGTCAATGAGGACATCACGTGGAGGCATTCCAGAGTGGGTTTCTTCTTGGGTCAGATGTTTAAATAAGATCCAGGACGACATTCCTGCTACTGAATCTGGTGTGTAAATGCCTGCTCTGTCAGACTTACAGGTTCAGGAATCAAGGCTGTTTGGTCTGTACGTCGATCGACGAGCGGGGAGACAGTATTGATTTCTATCTGAAGTAAAAAGCTTTCACTATATTTTTAGAAGGACTCGAGTAGGGCAACTCCAACCTTACTCCCACATGACTGAGTCTGCTGTTTGTTTTCCAGTCATGTTTGTATGTAAATTCCACCTGAACACAGGTGTGATGAGCCACTTCTTGTTTGTTTTATGTATATCTCAGGATGTTTGTTTCATGCTCTGGAATGAATCTCCTGATCAAACTTGTGAAACCTCTGGGTCATTTTGTTTCTGTGTGTAATGTGCACAACTGACCGTCCTCACACATTTCCTCACAATCACTACCAGCTACCTGGTGACCTTCTGAAGATGTTTGGCCTATCAATGGTGTGGAGATGGAGTGATCACATTATCTTGTTTAAAGAAGAAAAAATTTGGCTTTTATATCATTTTAAAATCTTAATGTGAGAAAATAAGTTTTGGTATGATTTGATGCTGCGGTGAAGCAAATGGTTGGAAACTGGTCAGGTTGCTTGTTGCAGGACTGCAACCACATCAGCGTTAAACAAAGATTTGTCTCTGTTGGAAGTCTGTTTTTGTGTGCAAATTGGTGTAATCTACACTCACTGACTACTTTATTAGCTCCTCTTGTTCAGTTACTTTGATAAAACAACCAGCCAATCACACGGCAGCATGTAGTCATGTAGACGTGGTGAAGACGGCTTGCTGAAGTTCAAACTGAGAATCAGAATGAGAAAGAAAGGGGATTTAAGAGACTGTGGCATGGTTGTTCATCTGAGTATTTACCAGCCTACCTGAGTATTGTTGCTGACCATGTCCATCCCTTTATGACCACAGTGGAGCATCTTCTGATGCTACTTCCAGCAGGATAATGCACCATGTCACAAAGCTCAGATCATCTCCACCTGCTTTCTAGAACATGACCATGAGTTCACTGGACTCCAACGGCCTCCACATCCACCAGATCTCAGTCCAGTAGAGCAGCTTTGGGATGTGGTGGAACGGGAGATTCTCATCATGGATGCAGCCGACAAACCTGCAGCAACTGTGTGATGCTGTCATGTTAATATGGAGAAAACCTCTGAGGAAGGTTTCCACCACCTGCTTCATCTATCACACCAGGAAGTAAAGAGGGGGTCCGACCTTCAGCGTTAAATATTGCGCTGTATGAGTGTGATGGGTGAGTGTGAGTGGCTGGGATGTCTTCTCGCTGAGTGTTTGGGGAAGCAGATATTCTGGGGAATTGAAACTGCTATTTACACTACAGCTAGTGTTTGTGGCTGACAAGCCTTTTACTGGCCAACACTTTTGCTTACAAATGCTAGTAGACATGGATATTCATTAAAACTTTTACATTATGGTGTTTCCTTTTTTTATCTGTCATCATCATCATCAGCCACATTGACATTTGCCTCCTTGTACACCTCCAAGGGCATTCCTTGCTGTGACCTAATTTGATCATTCCAATTAAAACCGTGTTCATCCTCGGTGTAATTACAGTCATCTGGATGGAGTCCTCCCTCCTCGCTGTGTACACTGACGGCGTTCATGTCCGTCTTCCTCTGACTGCACCGGCTGAGTGGATAATGTCGTTAGAGTGGAGCAGCAGCAGAAATTGAGCCTGATCTTGTTTTTAACGAGGAGCCACTGGGTGCATGTGTAGAAGTCATAATCTTGCTGTGTAACTGTTCAATTCTGACAGAAAAAAGTCCCAATGACTCAAAGAGATGTTAAAATGAGTCTCAGTCTAATTCAGGTTTCCTCTCTGTGATGTTATTTGCAGCAGCTCATTGCTGAAGCAGACATTCATTCATTAGCTGCTGGTCTGTGAAGCTTTAACATGTTTGGAAATGATGGAATGACCACATCCACCACCAGATGACTGCAAATGCAAAACGCAGGACTTGCAGTGTTTCCTTGGCAATAATGTAAATTTGTTTTCCATCAACGCTTTTGTGTTTGGTTTTTTGTAGAAATCCGGGCTGCTCGCTAGTGTTTGCTCACAGGAAACTGGTGAAAACATCCTCGCTGTTGATGCGCCTTCTGGCCAGAAACACAGCAGCTGGCCAGCATGACTCTGATTTCCCAGTAAAGACGGACATGAAACCCAGTTCACAGCTTCCTGCCCTCCAGAGGCCGTTATGCACATGCTCGAGTGACGTATGCATAAACTAGAAACGGGTCTTCTGTTTGCTTCTGTTTTTCAGTTGACTGATCAGCAACTGTTGAGTCTAATCTTCAGTTTCTCATTGAACCATGAAAATACAGGTGACACCAGGGTTTAAGGTTTCTGAGGCACCTCCTCCTGAATCTGGTGTTTCCATGGTAATAATCAGTGGCACCAAGCGGGGAGAAAAGTGGAGAGCACGGCTCAGAATCTGGTGTGTGTTGGATGAAATAATGTGACAGAAGCCTGGAGAAACATCTGAAATGAACCAGCTGAAACTGCTGCTTTTAGCTCCGCCCAGCACTTTGTCTGTTTGCTCTTACTTTCTCCAATATTTGAACTTTTTCATGTATATTGATGATGATTTGTGCCAAGTTATGGATGTTTTGAATAGTTTTATTTTCAGCTCATAGTTAACGTGAACAGAAATTCTCATGCTGCACAGAAACAGGCTCATTCCAGTCACGGCTTTTAACCAAGTCAAATCAACGGTGTAAACATGCATCTTGTCATTTCTCAACTTCGTAGAGCATCTCTGGCTTTCAGTGTGTGCTCGTGGGATTTTCACCCTGATTACGTCATTTTTGACCATATGTGGCAAACAGGGTACCTTTTTACTTGTTTGTTTTTACTAAAGGTGGTGACATTATACCCTCTCTCTTCTTCCTCCACACAAACTCTGGGGCATTAATTTTGTGTGGATGTGTTAGTAGATGCATGGGGAAATGAATGCATGCGAACAAGCGTGTGCACATTGAGCAAAAGATGATTTAGTTAATAAACTTTTATATATACAAGGCTGCAATAATCAAACCATGAATAATCCAGGTTGCGTGAAGTACAAACTATTTATTGTGTATTTTAGACCATAAAATGTTGTTGCTTCGTGACAAAAATATGGCAATTTAAGGGTTAAACATGGAGATAATTTATATTTCATATCAAAGATTAGGGCTGATACTGGTCTTAAGAATAAAGAAAAATGTAACACTTTATTATAGCTTGTTTTTTATGAGCACACTTTTGGGCTGAAGGTTTAAGAAGAGCAGAAAAAAGAACAAAAGACTGATTCAGACAGTATGAAACACATCACATGTAACCGTAAGGCAGCTGATGAAGGCAGCTCTTAATATGAGGACGGTTGCCGTAATGAAGGTTGTGGGATGTTACCTTCAGCTGCATCTCCAGCTTCGGTGCTGTGCAGTACGACTGTGTGGGCTGCTGCGCCATAGCTTTACAAGCTATAATTGCTATAATGCAGAGTGCAGAGCTAGTGGGTCTCCAGCCACGTTAGTCCTCATCAGTGTGCCTGGGATCAGCAGGCTCGCTCCAGGAGACCAGTTCATGCACATCACGCTTCGATCTGCAGTCTGTAGCGTTACCGAGAAGGCTGGCAGCACCCTGTTAGTGAGCCTGGAAGAGCTGCCGTCAACATCTGACCCTGCACCCAGAAAAGGGAAAATAAACCTTTTGCATCCATCAGCACTTCTAATCAAATTTCTGCCACAACCTGCTAAGTTGTGTGTCTGTCAGTGTGATTATGCATGCGTTGTATCTAAGTGTGTGTGTTTGTGCCATCCTTGCATTTTCCTCCCACAGCAACAAACCATCTGAAGTTGAACTGTGCATTCCGGGGTAGAAATAGCATGTTTAGATTGCTCTGAGCCTGCAACCACATCTGGAAACATTATTCTTGGAAGACAGGTCATTATCCTGGGAAACCAACTGAGAAATGTTTGGTGGGAATAAGCAAACTGTATGATAGTTGGACCAGCCAGAACCACAGTCTGGAATGATGTACTTGTTCCACAACAGGCTCCTTACCTTACTGAGAGCTGCAGCAGGAGGCCGCCCCAGTCAAACTGTTGCTACAGCGCTGTCACATGGAAACAACTGAGTCTAAAAGGACCTGAATGCCAGCTCACGGCTTCTGTCCTATTAGCAGCTGATTTACAAGTGTTGTCCTCTGCTGAGCTGTCGGTGTGATCCAATCTTACTTCTGACTGAACAAGAGATCCACAGGCTGCAAACTGTTCTTCCCTCTGACGCTTCCAACCAACATTTACAAGCCTGACTCGTGCAGTTGTCGTGTCAGCTGGTGTACACCATCGATTCAGAAGCAGCTTCACCAGATTCACACTGCAAAGACAGAAATCTGCTGATTCAACATAGAGAATCTGTCCCTGTGCCTTCAAGACTCCAACGGGCCTTGAAGGCACCATACTGACTATAATCAGGTGGTTGAATTGTAAATGTGAAGCAGTGAATGGTTTTAGCTTAGCTGGTCTGTGGGCACGGGACGTTAAAGAAATTACATTTCCTCTCATCAGAAGAAAGCAAGACAGTTTTTTATAGAAACTAATTAACAGATCAATCATCAACGGTTAGTAATAATAAAAACAGCAGCCATTCTGTTGTTGATAAATAAAAAATGATAAATAAAAAATAACCTACAGGTGCTCCCGATGATTGTCTGCATTGTTTCCTTCCAGAAGCCGTACCTTGTTTTTTCTTACATTTAGCACCTGGTTGTTCAGTAGCGGTCGGAGCTTCCGCTGGACTAACCCAGTCTAGAGGTGGTAATTCAGAGGAACCCCCTTTCAACCATCTGCTTGTGAAGGACAAGTTTTGTGTATAGATGAAGGTGTACAGCATCAGCTCAGAGACTTCCACGGGACAGGAGTAAATCTAAACACTTCCAACACTTGTTCCAACAGCTGCTTTACTTCATGCTGCATAGTGATTGAGCCACCAGTTCGCCTCAGAGCTGGACGGGATAATTATGGTTAATGTCTGTTAAGAAGCCAGCCCTGCTGGGGTCTAGCTGAGGTTGTTACTTTCTAATAATGAGACAAAATAAGCTAGTGACATAAGATTTAGAAATTATTTCCACCATGTCTCTAGACCAAATGGCATTCTCCTAAAGGAACTGCTGTGTCTTGAACCAGGGTTACAGACTGTTGTATGAACTGAGAGGAGTAGCGCTGGCATTGTGTTCCTGGTCCCTTCTGTCTGAAAAGGTGATGTTCAAGGAGACTCAGAACAACAAACACTGGTGGAATATTGGGCTTATAAGCAAAAGTTCTTCATGTTAGTAGCTAGAATCTTTGGTCTGAGCTCTCACTCTGTACTGTATGCTCTGTCATCCTACAGATCTGCCAACAGGCAGACCTAAGGAAAGAGGGGGCGGGGAGTTGTGGGTCATGGCAAACTCCTAAAATGATCCAAGTGAAAAGAGGCGTAAACCAGTGGGAGGGAAAGGAGCTGTTCTGTTATTCTGGCCAACGGGGGTCACAGTCGTTCCACTGAGACATCACTTTCTGTTTTTATCTCTTCCCTGAGCGGAGCTGCCAAAGACAACAGAGCTCTTATGTTCGACTGAGCATCCGTAAAACAAAAATCCAACAAAGATAGGTGATAAAATGTGTCCTCTGATCCTTGCTTTGTTTACAGCACATGGTGCATTCAGGACTTACTAGAAGCATACAATGAGATTTTTCTAGCTCATCTGCCGGATCTCTGTCAGCTGTCATGTAGACCAGTGTCATTAACATCATGCATCATTCAGGAAACACGTCCCTCCTGCGGATCTGACCTCCACAGCTTCTCCTGATCATGATGTTGCATGCTGGAAACGTCACATTCATGTGTGGTTGCATCACATGACCAGATTCTGATCCAGTTCTTTTACAGGCCAAAGATAGAAGTGTTGTCCTGAGCCTTCCATCATGCCGTCCCATTGGCTGTAGATTCTGAGCTGGGATGGCATATTCTAGTAGGCTCCTCCATCCATACATCCATCAATCCATCTATCCATCCATCCATCCATCCATCCATCCATCCATCCATCCATCCATCCATCCATCCATCCATCATCCATCCATCATCCATCCATCCATCATCCATCCATCCATCCATCATCCATCCATCCATCCATCCATCCATCATCCATCCATCATCCATCTATCCATCCATCCATCATCCATCCATCCATCCATCATCCATCCATCCATCCATCCATCCATCCATCCATCATCCATCCATCCATCCATCATCCATCCATCCATCCATCCATCATCCATCCATCCATCCATCATCCATCCATCCATCCATCCATCCATCCATCATCCATCCATCCATCCATCCATCCATCATCCATCCATCATCCATCCATCCATCCATCCATCATCCATCCATCCATCCATCCATCCATCATCCATCCATCATCCATCCATCCATCATCCATCTATCCATCCATCCATCATCCATCCATCCATCCATCATCCATCCATCCATCCATCCATCCATCCATCCATCATCCATCCATCCATCCATCATCCATCCATCCATCCATCCATCCATCCATCATCCATCCATCCATCCATCATCCATCATCCATCCATCATCCATCCATCCATCCATCCATCCATCCATCATCCATCCACCCACCATCCACCATCCATCCATCCATCATCCATCCATCCATCCATCATCCATCCATCCATCCATCCACCCACCATCCACCATCCATCCATCCATCCATCCACCCATCCATCCATCCATCCATCCATCATCCATCCATCCATCCATCCATCCATCATCCATCCATCCATCCATCATCCATCCATCCACCATCCATCCATCCATCATCCATCCATGAAAATTGGGATTAAAATACTATAGAGGAGAAGGCGTTACTGGAAAAAGAAATAGACACCAGAGCTACGTGGGGCATTGAAGACACCCTTCATCATTTTTACTCCATTCTTTTGCTTTTACAACAGTGATGTAATCTCATGATGTTACTGTTCATAAAAGCCTTGTTAAAGCTGAAAAGGGCTGTTTGTCCACCATGTCCTTGTACATTAAGATGACTTTTCCCTCCACTAACTGGATGCTACTCTCCAGTCTTTTACAGGCCAAAGATAGAAGTGTTGTCCTGAGCCTTCCATCATGCCGTCCCATTGGCTGTAGATTCTGAGCTGGGATGGCATATTCTAGTAGGCTCCTCCATCCATACATCCATCAATCCATCTATCCATCATCCATCCATCCATCCATCCATCATCCATCCATCATCCATCCATCCATCCATCCATCATCCATCCATCCATCATCCATCCATCCATCCATCCATCATCCATCCATCCATCCATCATCCATCCATCCATCCATCATCCATCCATCCATCCATCATCCATCCATCCATCATCCATCCATCCATCAATCCATCCATCCATCCATCCATCATCCATCCATCCATCCATCCATCATCCATCCATCCATCCATCATCCATCCACCCACCATCCACCATCCATCCATCCATCATCCATCCATCCATCCATCCATCCATCCATCATCCATCCATCCATCCATCCATCCACCCACCATCCACCATCCATCCATCCATCCATCCACCCATCCATCCATCCATCCATCCATCCATCCATCATCCATCCATCCATCCATCCATCATCCATCCATCCATCCATCCATCCATCATCCATCCATCCATCCATCCATCCATCATCCATCCATCCATCCATCCATCATCCATCCATCCATCCATCATCCATCCATCATCCATCCATCCATCCATCATCCATCCATCCATCCATCCATCATCCATCCATCCATCCATCCATCATCCATCCATCCATCCATCCATCCATCCATCCATCCATCCATCCATCCATCCATCATCCATCCATCCATCCATCCATCATCCATCCATCCATCCATCATCCATCCATCATCCATCCATCCATCCATCCATCCATCATCCATCCATCCATCCATCCATCATCCATCCATCATCCATCCATCCATCCATCTATCCATCCATCCATCCATCCATCCATCCATCCATCCATCCACCATCCATCCATCCATCCACCATCCATCCATCCATCATTCATCATCCATCCATCCATCCACCATCCATCCATCCATCCATCCATCATCCATCCATGAAAATTGGGATTAAAATACTATAGAGGAGAAGGCGTTACTGGAAAAAGAAATAGACACCAGAGCTACGTGGGGCATTGAAGACACCCTTCATCATTTTTACTCCATTCTTTTGCTTTTACAACAGTGATGTAATCTCATGATGTTACTGTTCATAAAAGCCTTGTTAAAGCTGAAAAGGGCTGTTTGTCCACCATGTCCTTGTACATTAAGATGACTTTTCCCTCCACTAACTGGATGCTACTCTCCAGTTTCTTGGATAAACTTGTGGCATTAGACGTCCTTTTCTTCTCTCTTCAGAGACCAAGAGTCTGTGTGAATTATAGTCAGCATGTAGTGTTAGTGTTATTTTACCAAGCCCATCTCGGTTGTTTCCTCATTTTCTGTGAGACTTCTCCAGTTTTTAATACTCCAGCATTTTTAATACATAACAGTGTGAGTCAGAGAAAACTTCCTTTTAGTTTTCTTTGTTATTAAAATGAGGAAGCTGTATTTTCCGTTTACTGACCTATAAGATATGCATGTAAAAAATTCTTCTCAGTACGCACTTCTAACAATTTCTTTCTCACATTTCTCTGAGATTTCTGACAGCTCCTTTCAGTATGAGGACATTTCTATCTGCATCCCCCCCAGCTAAAGAAAAAACAAGAACTTTTCTGGGAAAATTTAATTTGTGTAAATCTAGGCCAAAAGGACAAAGTCACCTCATGCCAGAGCATTCAGTTTTGATTCAGTTCAATATTACTCAGAAACCCACATCTGATCCACTTCACTAGTCTGCTCCTGGGGGGTTCGGTAACACCTGCAGCAGAAACTGACAGAGCAGGAGAGCAAACGTGGAGTTGTGTCAGCAGACGGATTTCCAGCTAGTAAACAGGTGTGTGTGCACGGCCTCGCTGTGAGCGTCTATCTTCTCAGGATGAGGTGAGCAGAATGGAACGCTTGGCCGGGAAACATCTGCAGCTCTTACGTCAAGCTTCTCTGGGTCCGAGTGCAGAGTTATGCTGACTTATTCTGGAGTAATACCTCAGAATGCAACTGGTCAGTGATGTTGCTCGAGTCTCCAAAACAACCTGAAAGACTGAGTGTGTGTTAATGTGTCTCTGCTTTCTAACACTGCTTTCCAGGCTTTTATCATCACATTCAGCACAGAGGTGGAGCCAGCTCAGCTTTGCATGGAGGACTGGGCTGCTTTGTACTGCAAACACGTCCATTTTTAGAGTCAAAAACACTCAACACCCAGCGTTCCTGACCAGATAAAACATGGTGGAAATGTGGGGAACACCTGCACTGTCAAAGTGGATGAGGATATTTTTTGAGGAAGCGAGTGCTCCTATCTGCTGGCTTTAAAATATGACAGAGGAGCAGCAGGCAGACGGGGTAGTATATGTTGAATCATGAGGGTGACTGCAGTCGACTGTTGAGGCTGATGTCAGCTCTGAGGTATGCGCTCGCTGGGTTCGGCTGTGAGCTGACCCCCCCTTTCTCTGTTTTACTTCTATTTCCAGGGTGTGAGCGGAATGTCCGTGGATGAGAAGCCTGAAGCCCCCATGTATGTGTATGAGTCGACGGTTCATTGTACCAACGTCCTCCTCTGCCTCAACGACCAGCGGAAGCAGGATATCTTGTGTGATGTGACTGTCCTGGTAGAGGGCAAGGAGTTCCGAGGGCACCGGGCCGTGCTGGCTGCCTGCAGCGAGTATTTCCTCCAGGCGCTGGTGGGCCAAGCAGAAAATGGTTTGGTTGTTAGCCTTCCTGAAGAGGTGGGTATATCCAACACAGTAACAGGTTCCTACAGAAAATAAAACACTGAAACTCACCATCATGAGGCCATAGAGAATAATCTACACCTCCTACCTCTTTATGCCCATCCCAAACCAAAAGAAATAAAAATAAAAAATAAAAATCCTAGATCAAATAAATACCTGGATTTAACTAAACTAACAGGTCGGAGCCTCCTATTGGATAATTCCTGCAGGGTGATCATCTTCCAGCTGCAACAAGTTATTTAACTCTATAAACTCAGCTTCTCATGTCTTAAACAACCATGAGGAGAGACATCCGTGGTCGTGGAGAAGATGTTCCAGGAGGGTCAGGTCATCAAGCAGAGAAAACATGTAAGGCAGTGGTTCTCAGACTTTTTATACCACGCCCCCTTTGGAGGAATAAACATTCCCCCATCCCTTTAATATAAAGAGTGAGGGGACCGGGTGTGTATATATATATATATATATATATATTTCTCCACATCTACAATGGTTTTCAGTAAACCCTACTCTCTCTCCTCTTCCCCTCCTCATCCTCCTCCTCCTCCTCCTCCTTCTTCTTCTTCTTCTTCTTCTTCTTCTTCTTCTTCTTCTTCTTCTTCTTCTTCTCTATATTAGTTGGTGGTTAGCAAAACCGAACTGATGCACTGCTGCCACCAAGTGGTCTGGAGTGTGGACCAGACCAAACTAGTTGTTCTCCCAGGCTCATGGAAGATGGAAGAAATAGTTTAATCTCAGTTGTTGCTTTCATGAAGATTAAGTTTTGAGATAGAGGTGAGAAGAACAACACATAAACAGTATTTGAATGGCGGCAGCGGCTCAGGCAGTGGAGTGGGTCATCCAACGATTGGAAGGTTGGCGGTTCGATTCCTGCTCAGTCCAGCAGTCTGCCCCGGAGCAGCATGTAGCTCCTATCGCCCAGCATGAAGGAGGAGTGAATGAATAATGGATGCAATACGAAGTGCTTTGGGTGCCTTGAAAAGAGCTATATAAAGCTAATCCGTTATTATCTAGGCTTCGAAGTGGCATGGGAAGTATGATGGAGGTAAAAAAGAGATAAATCTGAATGTTTTGCTAATGCATTCCTAAAGACGTACACCTGTATACATTACATTTTTTCATAAGTTGATGTTAATGGAAAGGCAGCGTTCACCTGAGTATCTGCTATCTGTTGAGCTCTCACAGCTTTACCAGCTGAATTTCAGGAGGTTTTTGTCAGGGCTTAAGAGGAAGAGTTGTCCTAGAAATCTCATGAATAACTCACCACGGCTTCATGTCGCCAGCTGAGGGAGAAGTTACACAGAACAGTTTCCAGTCAGCCTTTATTTATCTGCATGATGAGCATGAGTTAGAAAGTTACTCATACACTAATTAGATTAAAGCAGCTCAGATTTAACCGAAGAAACCTGTAATATACAGCATTTTTCCTACAATTTTTTAAGTACCAAGTTTGTTGGGTTAAAACTAGGGATGCGCCAATACCACATTTTTACAAACCCAGTACAAGTACTTACATCTGAGTATTTGCCAGTACCCAGTACTGATACGAGTACTAATCCCAGTTCGCTGGAGGCTGTGGACCAGGTGGACGACTGAATGGTTAATGTGTGATTTATGAGTCATGCTGCAGCTGCCTCTACATGTGAGGCTGGAAACTGTCCCAGTCTTCAGAAATAAGGAGGATGAAGTGGTTTTTGGTGGATTCTGTTCACCGCTGTGACAAAGTACCTTCATGCCCAAAATAAGGTTCTTTCATCAGGTAAGGCCAAATTTAGATTTTTAATATGGCATGTTAGATAGAATAAAAAAATTGTTGAAATAACATTGAAATAAAAGAAAAAGTTAAATAAAAAGCAGAATACTAATAATGATTGTGATTACCACTTAAATTTAAGGTAGCTAAAACT
The DNA here is from genome assembly GCF_017639745.1 of Melanotaenia boesemani. Lineage (NCBI taxonomy): Eukaryota > Metazoa > Chordata > Actinopteri > Atheriniformes > Melanotaeniidae > Melanotaenia > Melanotaenia boesemani. Next base: position 1,747,113 of record NC_055703.1, read on the forward strand.
GCACATAGCAATGCTGATCATCCCCGGATCCGATTATAATTTAACCCCAGAACTGATCCAGAAAAAATCCGGAGGGTTTACCACATGCTGAGTCCTGCAGAGTGATGGGAAGGCTAGGGGGTGCAGGAGAGATGACTCCAATCCCATCTCCCTCTGGTCGAGCAGTCGATTAGTCTTCATAAACTCTCGATGAATGAGCCTGATAAGGCCTCTCCTCCAAGCCCCTGGACCCTCCTCTGGAAGTGGTGGAAGCAGAGGATAACAAGTCCTGGCTTTGATTCGAGGGTTGCAGTGAACCCGGTCCAGTGCAGGTGTGGAAGAAAAGATTTCCTCACAGCCTCTGGAAACCCATCAGCCGAAAGTTGCAGCATCTGCTTCTCAGTCAGTTAGCTTAGTCGGTCAGTTAGCTTAGTCTGTCAGTTAGCTTAGTCGGTCAGTTAGCTTAGTCTGTCAGTTAGCTTAGTCGGTCAGTTAGCTTAGTTGGTCAGTTAACTTAGCCTTTAGCTTCCTGGTACCAGTTTGGAACTGAGTGCATGAAGCTTCTACCTCCTCCAGCCGCTGGTGAACAGCATTCCCTCCTAGTGACGACATCTGACGTGGTGGCTAGCGACGGGTGAAGCGATTTGTCGTTAATTCTTGGAAGAACGTCTTGAGCTGGGAGACTGGGGCTGATCTGTGTTCTGTGCTATGATGTTGTGTTTGCTAACATGGGCGTCGGCCTCGGACTTTTCACCTGGTTTAGAGGTTTATTGAGATTAAGAGATGAATCTCTTCACATTAACGTGTTAACTTTGACAGCACTAGTTTTTCATGGTATCGGTTTTGTTTTTTTGTTTTTTCTTTTACCCTGTCCTGTCCAGCATCCTAACATACAGAACGGTGGTCTGTGTGCCATATTTTGCTTGACAGATTTGCTCTACCAAGGGAGACATGTTATATACATGGCTGCCCTTGATATTTTTATTATTTTTATTATAATCTTATTTTCTTTAGTCTTATATGTCAGTGCCGAACCTGACAGGCAGATAGAGGAAGAGAGAAAGAAAAAAAAGGGAGAAAAGGACAGGATTAAAATGTGGAAATAACAGTTGTCTATTCTGCCCAGAACATATCACAAAAAAAACAACAATATAAACTACCACAGTACTACATGATACCAGAAGAAAAATAGGATGATGATGATATAAAAAATTACAATAGACATCAAACGTACCTGCAGACAAACGTACCAACACACAAACATCAGCTACATCTAGTGAGAGGCGGATGGAGAGACGAGCACGTTTGTGAGCATGCACGTGTTAACATGCATGTGTGGCCATGCAACAGGGAGGAAATGTGTACCCGCAAGGTACACGCCGCACCCCGAAGCATCAGCGGGGGACGGGGGGATGGTATCGGTTTTGTAGTATCGGAGCACTTTTACGAATATTTAATTTTGTTATATTCATATTTTATATTATTTTTATGAATACGAGTTTGAGTACACGCACATGGGATCGGGTGGGTGGTGGGCTGGGTGGGCCTGTTTTACCTCTGTTACCAAGCCCTTTATCCACTTAGAAGTGTATTGGTGATGGATCGTCTTTGATTCTACATGGATTTGTGGGATGAGCCCCCTCCATCTTCACAATTCCTCCACCAAAAGCTGTTTCCCTGCCAGTGCAGGAATCAGCATAGAGTACTAGGGCTTACTCCAAATAACACCAGCTTGAAGTTGCCCCTATCTACATCAGTCAAACGTGGCATGCTTGGGGTACCAGAAGCTCAAACCAGGAGTCAATACCAGAATCAGCTGGTTGGCATTGGCAGAAAAGATTTGGCAACCTACATACTCAACTCAGCTGCTCATCCCACACATTAATTTTACTTACAACTGTGGCTCCATTTAAAAGAGAAATGAACAGGCTTTCCAGTGGTGTAAGATTTATTTCCAAAAACCACCAAAAAGTCATTAACTCACTTTTCCTGCTGAGTTTATTTAAGCGACTGTTTCCTGATTCTAGACCCTCATTAGTTTTCGCTGTTGTGAGAGCAGATGGCTATAAAAAGAAAAGTTTTTTAATCTGATCTGTCATTAGCTGTAGGATAAAGACTCAGTAAAAGGTGCGACAGAGTGAGTTATTGAGCCTGAAATACTACGATTGCCAATTAGCACCTGTCAGCTGCAGCCACCACCGATGTCAGCGGCAGCTCGCACTACGCGGGGAGATTAACACCATCTCCTCAGGTTCAGGAATGCTTCTCACTTATGCTCACATCAGCTCTCACGCTCACTTCTCTCTGAACTTCTCTGCTGAACCCAAAGGTCTTGTTCAGATTTCTTTTGTTGTAGTTTTTGTGTATCTGAAGGCATTTATAAGAGAGACCGTCTCTCCTGAAACCCAGACCGGATCTTGATTTGCTGGCAAGCACCGGTCACGCTGCCATAATTACATGATGAAAGCCTCCATTTGACATATTGATGTCACACAGACGTATTTCTACCAACATGTTATGCTGTGGAAACTGGGGCACATCCCACATGTGCTGTGGCTCCTCATCGGGGCCAGCCTGCATTAATAAAGCAACGCCTGTCAAACAACTTTGTTGCCTTGCTCATTGGAAAGGAAGGTAGCTTCAGATTGTCATCAAATGTAAAAATTAGTGTGTGTTCTTTTTCCTTAGACTCAAAGAACTGCTGCAGGGAGCAACTCCTCGCTACTCAAAGCAGCATCCCTTTCATTCAGGGGCGGCATGAATGAATAATGCATGAGCTGCTGTGTTTCAGGTGTGAGATGGAGTGTTGAACGTGACATCTTTCCATGACTGTCTCTTTAATGTGCCAGAGAAGCTTACGTCTGTTGAAGTTTTACCTAAGCAGTCTTCCTTGGGTCCATCCCTGTTTTAGTGAGACAATTTTACATTTTATTTAAATGGTTTAAAAAAAGCAATGATGCACTAGCTTATAAGGATTTTTTGGATATGGGATGCTGATGTCTGAGAGAAGGAGCCATAGCCAATATACTGTATTGTTAAGTAGTAAACAAACACATCATGAACATCACTGTCAGAAATCATGGCCTTTAACCTGTTTACAGCCCATTTATGCTCTACGCTAAAGATGGATGCAAAGCATCTTGTCCATCTTCAGCATCCTTTACGCTACTAATTTGGTCCATTTTCAGGACCCTTGCAGATCCGTGGCCTGACGGGGCAAACGGAGCAGTACCACCAGAGACTGCGGGGGCAGCATTGAGCACCGCAGCTGATATGCAACCCACAAAAGGAGCAAAGAACAAGAAGCTGCAATGTTTTCAATGGCCACACAGATCACGGCCGTCTACTGTGCTGCCTCTTTTTATTTGTCTCCTCCATCGTCTCCACGTTTGTTAATGTCTGAAACTGACGTGGGCATTAGGAGGTGAACTCTGTGCTGCCCTCTAGAGGATGAACTGGCTAACAGCCATGCTAACATAAGGGACTCGCGAAAGCATGAAGGCAGTGACATTTGAAACAGACGTAATTATTTACATACATAAAGGGAGCATAAACGGGCCTTTAGGCTGGTATGTCCTGCCACAGAATGGATGGACTTGTCTTTTCAGTGCACAGAATTTAACGTTGAGGTTTTTCTCAACTCGACTCTTGGCTGATTTATTCTGTATTCTTGAAGGGGTTAACTTTTAAATATATGGATCTAGGACAGGGACAACAAGTGCAGGTACAAATAAAATCTACAAGTTTGGATTTATTCTGCAAGTGCAAGTACAAAACATTTGTCCCACATTTAACACACTTACTCAACAACCAATCAGATTCCACCAGATAACTCCCACCCCCAAACAATAAACCAGCTCAACAGTTCACAAACAGAAGACTGGTGCTGCATTTCTGGGCCACGAGTGAAGCTCTGGCTCCAAAGTTTCAGTCTCAGATCGTAGTCCACACTGATCCGGCTGTGCTGCTTTGGTTTCAGGCCAACCAATGCAGAAAATCCAGCTTCACAGTTGTAGCTGGATGGAAACGACATCACCAGTTTCAGAGTCAGTCAGCTCAGGATGCTCATGTTGGACATGGAGCCAAAAGTCAGTTAAACTTTTCTCAGTGAACGTTGTCTTCAATGTCCCATCTGATGTCCACGGGACTGTCAGTCTCTCGGGGAGAGCTTGGAACTGATTTGCTAGATGTGTGTTGTGTTCCCAAATGGATATCTGATCCTCTCAAAGCTTGTTTTTAATTCTGGGAAACATATATTTCCTGCTGAGACTGGAGGCAGATGTTGCTTGAAGGATGCAACTGTGCTCCATCCATCTTTCCTCCAGCAAGGAGAAAAGCAGCGAGTGTCGGAAAGTTGTTGAATGCTCTGTGGTCCGGACAGTCACAATTCCATCTTGAGGAGTGTGGCTTTATTTTTGCCCTGGACATGGAAGACGGGGACAGGTTTCCCTGCAGCCCCACACTCAAACTACTCAGTGCTGAAAATATCAGCCAACTCTGGGAGCTGCTGGAATAACCTCGCCTCGCAGCTCAGATGGATGAGGACCTTACCACACAACAACCAGCATGTCCTGTGTGTTTGATTCCCATTTCTTCACATTCTTTTAAAAGACGTGTTCAATTGTTGACCTTTGATCTTGTGGACTATTTTCCCAGACAGGTTCAGAAGTGGTTTCAGACTCTTTTTCCGTGGTTGTTGTCGGTGGATGCAACGGTGTGCTGCAACTGCCGCTTCCTCCTGGAGCACTTTGCTAGTCTGTTCCCAGTCATTGCAGTGGTAGCATCGGTGCACATGCCAGCACGCACACTGACCAGCCCACGTTATTTTTCACAATAAAATCACTGAGGGAGTGAAAAATAGCGTCTCGCGTCGTGTTGGTCAGCAGGGAACGACAACAGAGAACCTGATCTGTAATAAAGGTCTTCCTGCTTTAGCGTTCAAGCAGAATGAAGCTCTGTAATCTTTGCATTTTCCCCAGTCCTCATCATCACATGCTTCTTCAGTTCGTCACTTTTCTTTAAAATAAAATCCCATGTATTTTTCATATTTGGTTCCCAGATGTCTCTTCAGCTCGGCTGCTGTCTAAGCCTTGTTAGCTAATACTACATAGCACAAAACAGTGCACTGTGGGATCATCTTCATCACCATCGTTAAATGACCAGGTCTTAAGCCATTGATCCATTATTTTGATGTAAGGCGGTTTTGGTCTCACAAACCTGGCCACAGACTTGCATTACTCTGATCAGGCCTCCAAGCCAATTGAAATTCATTTAGGTTTTTGGTGTTGTCCACCTCGCGGACCAAGAGGGATTGCCCATGGACCCCTAGTGGTCCAGGGACAGACGACTTTCACCCTCCCCTCTCCATTATTGGTTCGGGATCAGAGAAATCTGATTGGTTATTGAGTAGGTGTGTAAATTGTGGGACAAAATTTTTGTTCTAAAACTGACTTTTATTCTCTGACATGTAAAATGAATGTGTACCTGTAGATTTAAACTGAACTTGTTATGGCTCCACAGAAACAGCCTCTCAGTCCTGCTTGACAACAGATGATGATGGTGGGTTTCCAGCAGCTTCACAGTTAAGATTAAGAGATTGGGTCTTCAGCCAGATCTTAGCGATACCTGCCAACAACCTGTACTTCCATGCAGCTGTGTGAACGGATGATCCTGGAAAGTGAACTTTTTTAGAAAGAGACATTCCTCACTCGGTAAATCAAGAAATCTCTGAGAGGATTGTCAGCCTGTCTGACCTTCCCGCCGACTTGTACAACATGTCGTCATAACAACAAGTGACCAGCTGCAGTCATTCGTGATAACTAACAGGAAGTAAAACAAGTCTGCATGTTTCTGACTGGATGTCAGTTATTATTATTATTATTTACCATATAATACAGTCACTCTGTTTAAGGCAATAAAGAGAAAACAGTCCAGTCAGTCCACCGAAAACAATATTACAATGACGTGAAACTTTTAACAGGAATCATATTGTTTAGTTATGTTAGTTAAGTTAGAAAACAGCTATTGTGACCTTGTTCTGCAGAACCACAATAACCTGCTTAAGTCATTTTTAATCAGCTGAAAATCTGAGTATATTTAGTTTATGAACATATGAAAAATAGCAACCACATATTTAAATAAATAAGTACATGAACAGTACTCGTAAGGTGTAGAGGAGAATTCTGTAATGACTTGTACAGCTTGGATTGTAATTTCAGTACATAGTAAGAATTTTATTACTACTTCATTTGTGGAATCACATGAAATTTACAACCTCATTTCCAAAAAGCTGGGATACACCGGGACTCTTCTCCTGTGAAGCCATGCTGCTGTCATGGATGCAGGATGTGGTTCAGCATCGTCTTGCTGAAATCTGCAAGGTCTTCCCTGAAAGAGACGTTGTCTGGATGGGAGCAGATGTTGCTCTAAAACCTCCATGTACTTTTCAGCATTGATGGAGCTTCACAGATGTGGAAGCTGCCCACGCCATAGACACTAATGCAGCCCCATCCCATCAGAGATGCAGCTTTTCACCTGTCCACTGATAACAAGCTGGATGCTCCCTCTCCTCTTTAGTCTGCAGGACACGCCGTCCATGCTTTCCACAAACTAGTTCACATCTTCATCCAGGTTTCCACTTTGCCTCAGACCATTTTAAATGATCTTTGGTCCAGAGAAGACGGAAGAAGCTGGTTCTGGATCCTGTTCACATCTGGCTTCTACTCTCCACACAGATTCCTCCTGGTTCTCTGAATCTTCTGATGATGTTTGATGGAAGAATCTTGTATTGACTGTATTGTATATGATAGTGACCATCTGTGAGAAAGACAACTACTCATTTAATGATTGTGACCACAACTGTTTTTATAGGACAGTGTTATTTTAAGGTCAACCTCTTGGAGTGATACAGTTTTAAAAACACATCAAAGGACCTTAATCCTGCTGTGGTCAACGTGAAACCTGATTCTGGAGTCCTGCACTAGTGGATGAGACAACAGTTCCCAGGGGATGTTAGGGGTATAAAGAAGTGTCCTGGACTGGAAGCCAGTTCCAACATTGTCAGCTGGCCTGTGTTCAACTGTCTTCTGGATGTGTTGTGGATTTTTCTAACAATATTCTACACCAGGGGTGTCCAAATCCAGTCCTCAAGATCTACTAACCTGCAACCTTTAGATGCAACCCTTCCCCAGCACACCTGAATCAAGTGAATGGCTCATTACCAGGCGGCTGCAGAGCTGAATGACACGTGGATGAGGGAAATGAGCCATTTGATTCTGGTGTATTGGAGGAGGGTTGCATCTAAAAGTTCCAGGATACTAGATCTTGAGGACTGGATTTGGGCACCCCTGGTCTACACTGTAGATGGAGGATCTTCAGCGTCTGAGGAACATTTTTCTGAAATTGTTCCACAGTTTTAGATCCAGTTTGTCTCAGATGGGTGAAGCTCTGTCCATCTGAGAGACTCTACCTCTCTGAAATGCTCCTTTTATACCCAGTCACGTTACTGACCTGTTGCCAGGTAACCTGGTTAGTTGTCCAATGCTCCTCCAGGTGTTTCTGGTTTGTACCAGGTACTTTTCCAGCCTTTTGTTGCTCCTGTTCCAACTTTTTACAGACGTGTTGCTGCAGATTCACTATCAGCTCATATTAATTATTTTTAAAAATATTTCATTAAATTTGTTTTTTAAAAATGCTTATCTTCAGCTTCATTCAGAGAGCAGCACATCTCTCTAGCTGGATCGCATTCACAGATGCATCATGGGAGAATGTCATTCGACTGATGGTGCCCATCAAGCTTTTTAACGTCCCTTGTCACCCTTTGCTTTCCGGTCAGTGGCTTGAGTCTGCTGACGCATGTCTGCCTCCAGCCTGAACTCTGGGGGGATGGGAGCGGCAGCCTCCAGCTTCAATACATACTTTAGCAACTCAACTGACAATCGAGGCATTCTCCAGTATTCCTTCAGCAGCTACTGCGAACCCTGCCCCCCATCTACTGCATGTAACACTGAGCATGTCAGAAGGTCTTTGGCTGCCTCTCCAGTGCAGGGGGACGTTAGTGCAGATGAAATGTGAAACAAAGACCACCTCCCCCTCCATCCTCCTCATCATCCCTTTGCCTTGGTCTTGCCACCCCTGGAGTTGCTGGGGCTGGTGTGGGTGAGTGACGTCACCTATATCTAATGGTCTTTCACAGTGGCAGTCAGTTTTATCAAGAGGCTTTGTTGGCCATCACATCATAAACAGTCCTGTTTTCTCTCAGTGATGCTGTCGGCAGACAACAGTGGAAAGAACAAACGTCTGTGATGCCGCTCTGCGGTGTATTTACAATAATCTGTACTAAGTTTAAAGCTGATGAGGATTCCCTTATTATTACTCAGAGCTGTTTTTGGCCTGGGATATACTTGCTGTGAAGACAAGCATACGCGTAAATGCTCGCTGCAATTGATAGAAGCACTGCGCAGCAAAAACACTCAATACTGGAGGTCACCACTAGGGGGAGTACACGGCACTTGGACTCTGAAATAGTGAAAAGGTCAATCTACCGGTCACGTTGTATTACCAGGTTATCAACCCCCAAAACACTTCCAATCTGTTGCCGACTGTTCAGGTACGAGTGTTTATCACTTTGCAATGGCGAGGAAAAATCATACAGATCCTGGTAGTTGCAGACAAGGTCTGAGAGACGTTCTTCAAAGCTATCCACCATTGTGTTTACCTCAGACCCGTCATGTTCATGCTCTTGTTCTCATGAGCGTCTCTAGCAATTAAGCCAATATTGCAACTCATGCAGGCGACGTGTTACCTCGAGTCGCCGCAAGTGGCCTACATGCAAACGAACGCTAGGATCGCAGCCATGATGTGCATTGCTAGCAGCAAGTATATCCCAGCCCTTAGAGAGTTTTCAGAGTGACAGACAAAAAGAAGCTGTGACTCAGTCCTCTCTGCCATGCTGTGACTGACTGCTGTTAGCTAGTTAGCAAAGGTTTATTTTATGCATAAAGGGTCATACTGATGAACAGAAGCCTGCTGGATCTGTTTAGTAACCATTTGCTGACTTAAGTGAATAAAATAATCATTTATATATTCATTTTAATTATTGACTAATGCACCGTCCTGGAGTGATGGCATGGGAGAATTGATTCTCAGACCATGCTTCTTACATGCTGTGGGGACAGCAGAGAGCTCCAGTAGATGGCAGGCAGCCATTTCCACAATGGAAAAGGAGAAGTCAGGACTGTGATTCAGTGCTGCTTTACAGACCTCAAACCACCTCCTGGTTGTCATCTATTCCCTTAGTCATGAACAGCTGCACATTTTTAGATTTAAAAGGAACATGCTCTCTCACTCACGCAAATGTATTGGTTTTAACAAATAAGTGTCGCACTTACAGTGTCACAAAAAAGGTTGTGGTGTATTTGACATAAAGTCTGAAGTGCTCTAAAGAACTGGGTTCCAACATGGGGTCCCCCAAAGAGCACAGGGGGTCCTTGAGGCTTTGAACACTCAGTGCCATTGTGATTGATGTCCGCACATTGTCCCGATTTTAAGAAAAAAAATTTAAGCTTTAACTTGGAAGGGCAGGACTCCGCTAGAATACATTATTTATGGTGAGAAACTCACTTTTGAAAGCATAAAACCAGCATGGTTCCAGCACAGGTGAGGCACGGGGTCCATGGCTTTTTAGTATTTGGATGAAGAGGGTCCCCAAGGAAAATAGGCTGGGAACCGCTGTTCTAAAGGCTATAATATTCTAAAGATACTGCCATTTAAATAGACTTAGAAGCAAACAAGCAAGATTTTGTCTTGATTCCCATTGCTTCGCTCCACTCAGGAGGATTGGAATAATTAACCGGACTGCAAGGAGCCCTTTAAGACCCCCTTTACACCAAAAATAGCATGAAGAACCCATGGCAGCTGCAGGAATTGTTGTTGTCTCCTTTACCAAAGTTTTGGAAAGAAAATTACCCTTTGTTTGTACATGTTTTTTGTAGATACTTCAAAGTACAGATCTCCCCCTTATCCAGATCATTTTGGTGCTCCCCTTGGGCACATTCTGTCAACCATTAAAGGCACCTTTGCTATCACTGCTATGCAGATGATATTCAGTTAAACACCTCGTTGCACCCAAATGAAATGTCTAAACTCCATTTGTTAAAGTGCCTAGACTGTTAAACGGTGGATGGCAGACAAACTGGGAGCCGGTTCCACAGAGAGGGGTCAGATACTGAATGTTCTGCCTCCCATTCTACATTTAGACTACTGGAAACCAAATTAATCCAATCCAGATTAGTTACATAGCCAGACAGTTAAGTTATGAGGCAGCCTCAAATTCAGGCATCCAGGTCTTTATGAAGAGTCTTTAGGAAGGTCTTTAGGAAGAGTTGTTTACCGGCACAATCAACTGATGAAGCTCTCCAAAACCAAGATAATCAGCAAAATAACAAACCAAATCTCAAAGGAGGAGAAGAGAAGAGGATGCAGGGCAGAAGCGAGGCAGAAGGGAAAAATGGAGGAGATTTAAACTGTTTCTTTTAACTGTTCTCGTGGGAAATATTAGAATTCTACCTAACAAAGGAGGTGCTAACACGGTCTCAAAAAGAATACAGGGAGTGCAGTATTATGTGCTTCACCGAGACATGGCTGCATGAACACATCCTGGACTCTAATGTTTCTGTACAAGCAGACGGCGATGAGACAGTCAACAGAAAGCTAAAGGAAGGTGGAATTGCAGAGCTTTGTAACCACCCTTAGTGTATCCTGGACATGTCACTGTAAAGGAGAAGATCTGCACAAGGGACATGAAACAGTTAGCCATGAGTTTTCCTCCATATTATTACCCAGAGAGTTTACCTGTGTTATTCTGGTAGTGGTTTACATCATACCTGGTACCGCTGCAGACACAGACTGTCATCAGCTCTATTGTTGCTAGGCTACTAACGCAGCGTCCTATCACATTCATTGCGATTTCTGGAGACTTCACCAGCATCTCGCTCTGTCCAACATCACCAGCATTCCAGCAGTTTGTCAGCTGCTCCACCAGAGAAAATAAGATGCTGGACCTATTCTATGCAAATGTTAAAAATACACCCAGCTCCTCTGCCAGCCTCCTTTAGGAAGATCAGACCATAATCTGGTTCTTCTCCCCTCCACCTACAACCCAGTCATTCAGCAGCAACCTGTCATCACACAGACTCTTTAAACCTGGTTTAATGACGCTGAAGATTCTCTGAGAGCTGCTTTGAGGCCACAGACTGGAACATCCTCTGTGGACCACATGGAGACGACATCAGTGCCATGACTGAGTGTGTGACATAGACTGTAAAAGATGGGCAGAGCCTCCGTGACATCACTCGTAGGTTTCTGAAGAGCAAAAGTGAAGCTTGCTGGGCATTCCCACCGTCACCGTCTTGGTAGCGTCACGCATGTCTTTAGTCCCGGAAAATCCAAAAATGGGCAAAGAGGTGGAGCTGAGAGGGGGACTGTGAAGGTGGGGGTGGATGATTGACGTCTATCAAACTCGAGCTGCCTGTAGCTAAGAGCTAACCAAGCTAACCCAGAGCTAACGGTAGCTAACGGTAGCTAACCAGCTAACGGAGGTAGGTGGGCTAAAGCTAAGGCGTGCTGTTAGACGGCTAAAAAGCACGGTTGTGCTGCACTCTCCCTTCTTGCCGCAGATATTGGATACCTGTCAATCAAAAGGACACGCCCCTAATTATGCCAAAGATAAATAAAATCTAAATGGATGAGTTAGAAAAAAATTCACCCCCCTCACAGTTGTCATGAAGGTAAACTTAACCTTTTAATCCTAAAATGGATTTTTGTACCAGGCTTTAAACATGTTTATTTCTGCTGTGAAGTTGGTCTTTTTAACATGGGAGTCTATGGGGATTAACTTTGTTTTGGAGCCCCTAGTGGATGAGGGAGGAACTGCAGATTTTTGCACTTCTGCATAGGCTTCACATTTTACCGCCAGAGGTTGCTGCTTGGTGAGTGACTGAGAACTGGTCAGTTTGTGAGATGGAGCAGAAACAATCACCTCATCTACAACACAAACAAAAGAGGTTACTGTGGACTTCAGGAGGACCAGGAGTAAACAAAACACTGCTTACATCCTGGGAGAAGAGGTGGAGGTGGTGGAGGAACACCAGAACCTCAGAGTTCAGCAGGACAACAGACTGGACTGGAAATGCAACACAGAAGCATCTAGAAGGAAGAACAGAGGAGGAAGCTCAGCTCCTTCAGTCTGTGGTGGAAAGTTCAGTCAGCTTTGCGGTGTCTGCTGGAGCTGCAGAACCAGAGACTTAAAGAGACTGAACAAACTGACCCAGAAGGCAGGTTCAGAACTCTGGTTCTGTACTGGGGATAAAAACCCTACTACATCATTGTAATTTCCTTCTGGTATAAATAAAGTATTTTTCATGTCAGTGACATCTTTAAGACGTCTTTGTAATGTGACCAACTGACTGGTGTGATCAGGCTTCATGAGGAAGTAGATTTAATATCATCTTCATCATTGTTGGTAGTTCTGAAACAGGCATGTTTTAGTTTTAGGGTAAAAAGCTGCATTCCAGCTTAAATAATGCATCATATGGATTGTTTTTATGGCCATACTGTGATAAAGCTTTGAAACTTCATGCGTTGTGCAGTGCTGACATCTCATTGAGAGCTTAGACACAGGTTAGATTCCGAGTCTGGAAGCCATGCTCAGACCTGTGCTCTCTTCTTCATGTGTACTGGGACAATTTGCTAGAATCCCAGATACAAAGAGAGCTTCAGATGTACCTCATGTGCCTTGCAGTGGGCTGTCTGGATTTTTGGTTTTGGAAAGCTATCATGTTGGACTGCTATAAAAACAGTTTTACTGAGCAATGAAACCTTAAGATTACACATGTTCACCTGTTCCTGAAGAGACATGAATGATTGGCTGTCCTTGTTCATCAACAGATGTAAAGTGAAGTCAGAGATGCAGTGTAATGCACCTATTCCTTTCACAGTGGCTCTTTAACTATTACCTCTGTTCAGCAGATTTGAACCAAACGTGGTTTACGGAAAGGTGTAGCTGTGTAGAGATGGGGAGGCACTGTGGAATCATCCAGCTGTTGGCAGAGGAAATGCTCTGGTGGAGGTTTAGGAGGGTTAGTCAGTGACATCCATCCACCTCCTCAGCGTGATTGCGGCTGTACCATGCCTGCTAACCTGAAGGTACCTCACACAGACTGGCCTCATACCAGGGTTTGGCCTGTACAATCACACACATAACAGATGGTGGTAGCAAGGAGCCAGGAGCAGGGCTTGCTTCCCCCACTGATGGGGGGTTGGGTGTTAGGAATGATGAGCTGCACTCACATGTATACCCAGCCTCCTTGTACCAGCAGGGGGTCTCACTCTGAGCCAACACAAGCACACCTCTCACCCAGCAAGCTGGCAGAGATGAGGCCAGGTCTTTGAAAGTGTGAGGTAGAGCAGAGGAGGACCTTCAGTAGCCAGCCGACCAGGCAACAGCCGGTGGTGTGATTACCTTGTTTATGTTCTTTGCATTTAACCTCAGAAATCCTGCACAGTTAAGTTAATAAAAGGAATTCAAGCATTTTTTCAGTTGCAAGTCCTGCTCTGGTGTGTGAATGCACACAGAAAAGAGATTCCCTTTGTTTCTGTTTAGCAGCACCATGATTTTGTTAAGTCCTTAACAGTGTAGACATGGGGTCATGTCCTCCCCAGTGTCTGGCCTTTCCTGTAAGCTGCACTGGCAGAGGATTAGACATACACTATCTGATTTAATCCACTGTCAGGGGGAGGTTCACTTCCCCTCAGCTCAGCACCAGGAACGTCGGAGCTGCTGCTGTCACGGAGGATTCTTTCAGACTGGACGTCCTCCATCCACTTTTGTTCCTCAGAGACCCAGACTTCTGTGGGTGCTGCTAAATTATCATCACACTCAGCTGTTTGACATAACATCTGCAGTGAATAACAAACTGCATCAAGACGCCGTGTAGTTTCAGTCTACCACGTCCATTAGTGATTAGTGGCGTGTCTTTGACGCCTTGTTGTTGTTGTTTGTCTGGGCACGCAGAGGTGAAGTGACTCAGCGGATCTTCTGTCTCCAGTGGAGATGGAGGATTTTCTCTTCTGCATAGATGTATTCCACCGTCATGCCAGGTCGTGTCATTAGCATGCATAACAGGCAGGAATTTAGCCCAGCACATTTGCATGAATTAGTCCTCTCCTCTGCGAAGGCAAAAGGGTGAAATAATTGGAGGATTGTTGGTGAGGGCAGGGGGAGAATAATAAAGGGAGGGAGGGTGCTGTGTGGCTCAGCTGGTTTATGAAAGGCTTCCTAACAATGACATGCAGATTGTCTGTGTGTTTGATTGGCCGCTTAATTCCTGCCATGTAATAGGTCCGTCTGTTTTTCTGTCATGCTGATGAATTTCTGTCTTTGTCTTAACTGTTTTAATAACTTAAACATGTTGGGCGTCCGCTAATGACCTGGAAACTCTGTGTCATCCCAGATCTGCTTTATTCCTTTAACAGTTTCCAAGCGGGGCCCATCTCCTGTGTTTCTCTTTAGACTTTTGTTCATTAGCTTTACTGTGCTGGTTGTAACAATGGCGTAATCACATATGGTGCAGGGCACACATAAAGATGTGCTCCCGCAGGCAGCAGCTGCTGATACTAGCTGAAAATAGATCCCTGGTAGGCTCAGCAGTTTTCCTCCAGCAGCTTTGCTGTGGATGCAGTGGACCAGCCTCTTTTAAGCTGCCGCTATCGCCGCCGCTAGCTTTACTCTACCTCAGCTTATTTAGGCGTGTGACTCTGAAGTGAGGCTGCAGTGGTAATTATTTGATGGTACATTTCTTTAGTTTGGTTGGAGGTTTGGATTCTGTTCATTTTTTTCTCTGTTGACTGTATGTGAATGGAAATTAGCTCAGTTTATGTGTCATCTCCTGTATCACATGTGTCTTAGTGAGATTCTCACTTTTGTCTTTATTCCTGCATGAATATTATGATTTAAAGTCATAACGTAGCAAGATAAGCTAATAATCCTGAACCTTTTCAGCTGCAGCTGTGTTTAAAGTTGCAGCTCTGATTTACTCTGCTTGGATTGTAACTACCGTATATATTAGCAGTAGTAGTGAAGCACGTTCATTTCTTCTACATTTTGCCCTCCAAAGTCTGCATAACTCATTCAAGATTAGTGTTACTAACAACCAGATTAAAATGAAGCTACATCCAGATGTAACATGTCACAGTTCAGTTGGTGCTGAAAATAAGAGACTGCATGTTAAATCACAGAAAATGGCACACATATAATTTCCCTCACAAATCTTTACAAATATAATAAGAAATGCCTTTTATAGGAGGAGACAGTGATTTTCTAATAAAAGCATTAGGATGAGTGTTTTTAAATTCTTTTTAAACCATTTGTGGCCTAAAACTGAGGATGTCACTGCCTCTGCTGCACAAAATTTTCTACTCTAATCAGTTTCTGTAAAATAAAGCTATAGTGCTGTGACAATAAATCACCAGGGTACCCCTTCAGTGCAGGAACAGAAAGCTGTCATCAAGCTAGAAAGATGGCAGAGAAGATAAAAGATCTAAAGGACGTGCACACGGCGGCATCGTGCTGTTTAGATTGAATCAGAAGTGGTTTATTTCCACATAAAGTGCACATTTGTATGCACGTGTGTACTGTACATCCACCTTCCTGAGTAGACAGTAGTAGTGCAGTGGATGTGCTGTGCTCATCAGTAGAGCGGATGGCTCAGTCAAAGCCTCAACCCTCCCCCCAATCCGTCACCGTCACACACCCACCCATCCCACCATCCCCCTTCACAGATTTGGAGTCAGCAGCTTCTTCTTAACAATGACTGATTTGTGCAAAGCTGCTGGGCTCTCCATTAGTCAGAGCACACAGTAAGGTGCTTCATGCTGCCGGATGCTGCTACACGATGGTAAGGGTTTAACACCAGGTGTTGTAGAGCCTGCAGGTCCAAAAACATTTGTATTAAATCTTAAAGCATGTAATGATACACAGACAGAGTCTTATGTGTGAGACCATCTGCTGGTTTACATCTTAAACACTTGGCTGCCTGTGGCCATGTCGAAGTTAAACTCATCAAAAGCAAACAGAAATGATCCCAGTGTAGGTTTAAATGTCTATATATAGCATGTGCTGCATTTACAGTGCAGGAAAGAGCAACACGGTAGTAAATCCAACCAAGACGTATATCTAGCTGCCACCCTGCAGCTGAGAGAATGACTGAAGGCTACAGCTGAGCGTGAAGTAAGAAACACATTTATGGCTTTTTAGGAGAGAGATCTTATTGCCAACAGTTCATGGAGGAGAGGAGAGTGTACCACAGGGGCCGGCAGGATCAATGGATTAGAAATCATTTATTTATTAATCATTACTTATTATATAGTAACTGCTGCTTCTGATGTAGTCACATGTTCACGTTTCGTAATTTTGCCAGTGGGGTCTAAGCCAGATGCTGCTTGACCTGTAGAAACTGCTGCAGTGCTCAGATTGTGGATGTCAGGTTCATTTATATTCTTTCCTCCAACAAAGGAAGCAAAACAATCAGTGAATCATTAGGCTCATGAAATCCACTTTGTGCTACTCATCCCATTCATCTGCATGCAAAGACTTTATGTCACACTGCTCCTGAGAAGGTGCTTTGTAGACAAACACTGTCCTGGATCCAGAACGAATCCTCTGTAACTATCTGAGGGTGCAGTTTGATTGTATTCCTCTACCAGAACCAGGGTAGAGCTGCAGGGATTGGCTGATAGATCCTAAGTATAATGAGTACAGCCTAATGTGAAGCTAATGCTGATCTCTAAACGGAGACAAGCCAGCTTCTCGAACTGTTTTGTCTCGTCTGTGTGCTCAGTGACAAGAGCAGCAGAGGGCGGCCTGGAACTCTGCAGGCTCAGGAGTTTACCTAATTATCTGGCATTAAGTCTAAATGGAAGGCTTCCCTCTATCATCCCTTGCCACATGGCCACTACGAGGATGAGCCGTGGTCTTACAAACCCTAAGGCTTTACAAGCACCTGACCCTGAGGACACAGAGCACTGACACAGAAAGTGAAGCTCCAGGGGCAATGACCTGATCTGAGCACTTACTGTACAAGACACTACTGGGCATTTTCATGGGTAAGAAACGTTCCTTTTAACTGGAACTGCCTGGTAAAACAGTGGAAATCAAATCTCAACTTCATTTTAAGAGCCATCTTACATTTTTTTTCTTTAGATGAAATATTGTCTTGTTGAGAGTAAAATGAGCCATGAAGCAACCTTCCAGGTTTGTGTTGGGTCCAGTAGATGGCTGGATTTAAACTGCTATTTACAAATTTCATCTGGAATAAGTAAATGGAAAAGAGCAAATAAAGAGCAGTGGCAGAAATGGGTGTGTGCTAAACCACGGACGTGACCACGGGGCCGCCAGTGGTGGACAGCTGGAATGTTGCTTTAGTTGTTTTGGACACACGGCTAATTACATCCCCAGAGCAGCACATCTTACTAGCCGTTGTATAGAATCTGCAGCGCTGACCTGATAGAAAGATTAACTGCTACTTTACAGTGTTTATGTTCATTGGAGCTGTCGCTTTGTCTTACCACACTCCGAGTGCTCTAAACAATGGCTGTGCTGATAGTAATGCTGGCAATTTCCCTGTTTTTTTGCAGGTCACTGCCAGGGGATTCGCCCCATTGTTGCAGTTTGCCTACACTGCTAAGCTGTTGCTCAGCAGAGAAAACATCCAGGAGGTCATCCGCTGTGCCGAATTCCTGCGCATGCACAACCTGGAGGACTCGTGCTTTCGCTTCCTGGAAGCTCAGCTTCGCCGAGAGGAGGACAGCTTGCTGCTTTGCCACAAGGCGGCAGCGGTGGCAAGCAACTCAGAGGACGAGAGCATGCAGTCAGAAGCGGATAGGCCCACCTCCCCCAGGGCAGATGCCGCTGACTCCCTCCAACACCCTGATGATGAAAGGCTAGCGATGACAATGCCCAGTGACTTCACAGATGGTCGGCTGGACTTTGAACGGCATGGAGCATCAGACCTGCCACGATGCCCCAAGTACAGGAAATACCAGTGGGCTTGTAACAAGCACAATAATGACACCTCCTCACACACCAGTACCTCAGGTTTTCCAAGCACATTAAAGGAGAGCAGCGTTGGCGGGGTCGTAGCGGGTCAGGGCAGGCTGCCTGTAGCTCAGATAAAAGTTGAACCGCAGGCAGAGGAAGAGGCCATTTCATTGTGTCTGTCTGGGGACGAGCCGGATGTCAGGGAAAAGGACAGCTTGACAGCCATGGAAATGGACAGCCCCATATCGCTGGAAAGAACCAAGAGAACCAAGTCCCCGTCCTGTCTCCAAGCCTTTTTCAAGAAAGGGGCAGACCTCCCCAGTCTGTCCAACACATCACAACAGCTATTCACCAACAGACTTGTCTGCCCCCAGGACAAAGGAAACTCTCAGGGAGATCATAAAAAAGACTTAAGGCCTTTCACTGGGGAGCTGGCGCTGTCTGTAACATCCCCAAAAGAGGACGGTTTCCCTGCAGGGCTGTCTCTCAAGGCTGCCTCCTATGATGGGGTCTGCAAACAGGAAGTTGAGCTAGATCGTCGTAGTGTCATATTTTCCTCAGGGGCCTGCAACCGTCTGGGAACACCAGCGCATTCCTACCCCGGTGGGCACTCTTTGGAAATGGAACTCTCTGAGCATATGACAAAGGGCCTATGGGCTGGAGCCAGCCAGTCCCTCCCCAACTCCCAGACCTATTCCCCCAGCACCACTTCCTCTGAGCCCCCAGTCCTGTGCCGTCCACCGCCCAACACCAGCTGTCCAGTGCCAATCAAAGTGTGCCCACGCTCACCGCCTTGTGAGACACGCACCCGGACCTCCAGCTCCTGCTCCTCCTACTCATATGCCGAGGACGGCAGCGGAGGCTCTCCCTGCAGCCTGCCCCAGTTTGAGTTTTCCTCCTCGCCCTGCTCCAACGTGGCACGCTGCCTCACCGTGGACCAGCAGGAGCACAATGTGGGAGGAGATGCCCTTTTCAACCAGGTGCGGCCCAAGATCAAATGTGAGCAGTCTTACGGCACCAACTCCAGCGATGAGTCAGGCTCCTTCTCAGAGGGAGACAGCGAGTCCTGCCATGTGCAGGAGCAAGGGCCGGAGGTGAGTGTTCTACACTTTCTATCACATGTAACACAGAATGTAGCCATCACACTCAATTCCTCCATGGCTAATTATATCGCAGCGGCCTGCTCTGTGCATTAGCAGTCATTAAATCATGATGTAGTTGACGCAGGAGTGTTCAGTACAAGATTTACAGCACCACCAAAAGGCACAGATGAGCTTTATTAATCTGCTTCATGCACTGCTGGAGATCTGTGTAATGGGTCTAAATATCAGAGCCCCAATGCTGTAGGACAGTCTAAATGCAGAAGACTGTGATGGTGATGTTCTTTAGATGGAGAGCAGCATGCATCTATGTGACCCTGCAGACGGGGGAGGAGCCAGATTTTTATATGATGGGAGCTGTGGGGCTGCTGGTACTGATCTGTGTCCTTCTTCTTTACTAAAAGTCAGAAATATGTCCTTCCTCTTCATTATTATATTTTCCTCTACTAACCCAGACTGCTTCCAGGATCTATTTCTCCTCACGTTCATGCTGTAGCCAAGTTAAAACCTTGAAACTCAAATGGTTACATGAAACAGGATAATGTAAATGGACTGTACTTATACAGAACTTTTCTAGTCATGTTGGCCACACCAAGCGCTTTTACACAACATGTCGCATTCATCCACACTCACACAGCATTTCTACTGTTTTATGCTGTAGCCCTGTTTCCACCAATGGGAGGGCCGGGTGGCATTGGGAAGGGAACCCTAATACCACCCGTCCTACTTTTTTGTTACCCGTTGTTGGGGTACCAATCTAACCAACCCGAGCCAAAAGGGTGGAGGTTGACACACAGCTTTTCATTGATTGGTTGAAAAAAGTCCCTTCCTGTGCAACCTGGCAGAAAAGCAAAGCAGGAATGGCTCCTTGTTTAGAGAAACCTTTATGCTGATTAAATCCCTGTTTAAAATGGTATCATGAAGCACCGCCAAGCAGAAAGAACACAAGTGGTGGATGACCTCCTTCATCCTGGTTTGTTTCTGAGTCGTGTTCTGGTTCTACCCTAAGAAATGCGCTGCGATGGCGTCATGCTGTTATGTAGCTGAGGCTGATACACCACTTCTCATGTGAGGTAACAGTTGCTGTGGAAACGCAACAAGATTATAGTTTATAAACCATCTCCGCACCCTAACCATCCCATCCCAACCCTAACCCTCCCATCTCCGCACCTAACCGTCCATCCCGACCCTAACCATCCCATCCCGACCCTAACCCTCCCATCTCCGCACCTAACCGTCCATTCCGACCCTAACCATCCCATCCCGACCCTAACCCTCCCATCTCCGCACCTAAGCGTCCATCCCGACCCTAACCGTCCCATCCCGACCCTAACCGTCCGTCCCGACCCTAACCGTCCATCCCGACCCTAACCATCCCATCCCGACCCTAAGCGTCCATCCCGACCCTAAGCCTCCATCCCGACCCTAAGCGTCCCATCCCGACCCTAAGCGTCCATCCCGACCCTAACCGTCCCATCCCGACCCTAACCGTCCATGAAATGTGCAACATTTATTTTATCTGAAGTTAAATTTTTTCAAATTTATTTTAGAGTTATATACTTCTACATAAATGTATATATATATATATATATATATATATAATTGTGTAACCGAGGCAAAATATGTTTGAAATATTTTTATTTAGTTCATAATATTTTATAACAGAAAATTTCATTAAATCTTGATTAAACATGTTGATAATGCACTGCTTGAGTTCATTATGCTGTTATGTTTCTGACCCGCTGGAGGTTTGACACCCTGCTCGAGGAACTGATCTATCACAGCTCATCATGACATGCTTCGTACTAACCTGCGATTCAGTAACGACCCAACTCGTCACAAGCTGCCATGCTAGATGCCACGGCCCATTATGGGAGCTGATAAGTTCCTGTTAACCACCATAAACTACTAGACTAATTCTTTCCATAGAGAGAGAAAGGCTAAGATGTGCTTCTTGGAGCAGCTGAGATGTGCAGCGATGCATCTGCTGTATTAAGTATTGCTTTGATGAGCTGTAGTGTCTCTCAGGGAAACGAAACGCAGCAGCTGATTGTTTAGCGGTCGATCAGGGTGGAACTGCCCACCAAAGCCATCCCCTCTGACACCCTGCCAGTACCCACCAGCCATAACTCATTCCCAGCAGAAACACTGGCATCTTTCTGCTTCCATAGGCTCAGCCAAGTCCGAGTGTGGCCTGGTGGGTTGTCACAAAGGGGAATACAGCCAGCCCGTTACAGTGCTGTGATCATAAAGGTTTAATTGGTGGAGGTGGTGATGATATGAGCCAGCAGTAAGTTCAGCACCGCCTCACGACAGGACTCAAACACAGCTTGGCAGTGCTGACAGGGATGAAAGGCCGATCCTTTCATCATCCTTACATAATCCAGTTGGGCAGACGTCCTCCAGGCTGCGTCTGTACGGCTGCTGTTGTTTGAGGGCTAAAGATCAGGAAGAGAGTCTGTAATTCTCAGAAAGAACTCAGCAAAACTGTAAAATAGCAAAAGTAAAATGGAAATAAGCACACTTTCCTTTTGAGAAAAAGGCAGCAGAATCAGTTCAGAGAGAATATTTTCATCTGTAGGCTTGGAAGAGGAGCCCTTTTCTCTTTCACCGGCTGGAAAGTGAAATGTCTTTCTAATAAATTATACATGGAGGGGTTTTCATATGGCAGTGTCATATATCTTTCTGCAGACTGTGTCATCATTGGCTGGCTGGTGCAGAGCATGAACTCCTGACCTTGGTCTCCAGGAGAGTCTGAGTTACCACCCAGCCATCTTCAATCTTGTGAGATCACATTCAGAAAGATTTGCTGGAGGTGTAGGCAGAATCTTTTTGATGAGCTTGGGGAGGAGATGGCTGCATATGAGAGCACAGAGGGAGCGGGAAGAGAAAGTGGTGCGTTACCATGGTGATCAGATCCACAGAACAAGCCTGTATGTTGCAGTTGGAAGTACATGACAGGATTGTGCTTTTCTGTGGAAAGAATTCAGTTCTGCTGCATAAACAGACAGAGGCTCGGCAGTAATGTGTAATTATTACCCTCTCACTGCGCCACACAACACCATCGCCATTAGATTTATGGGCCTTTGAAAAGCCTGCTGAACGTGTCGTTGTAATTTATGTCACTGATTTAGACTATCATCTGGGAAATGATGAGGAGACACTTTCCTTCCCTTTGTCAGTGCTTTGTGTGGCTGCTGTGTTTACTATGCACGTGTTAGGCACCTAACATGCTGCTTTACTACACACGATATCCACTCTGTTGAGTCACATGTGGTTATCTGCCAGCTTTCCACTAACCATCACAGACCGCTGATAAGATTCCTCATGAATGACTGCGTCCCAGTTCCTCATGGTAAGCAGTTTGTTGCCTTCAAGTTTCTGGTGTAGCGCTCCGCCATGCTGTCTCCTTGCTGCTTTGCCTCTCTGTAACGAACAGTTAGTCTGATTACTGCGCCTGCTCAGCTGAAGGGGAGAGGCAGAAAGCAGCTGGATAAAAATAGCTGCAGAGCCGGACGTCCACATGGGGAAGGAAGTTGTTCAAGTCCAGTCATTTTGACTAAAGTCTAGCTTTTAAAGTAACATTAACACATTAAACCCCACATCTCTACTGGTCGGCGCACAGAAAGTCACCGTTAATGGACGAGTGAGCAGCTGCTGGATAGAAAGCATGGACGTCCCTGCCCAGTACGTCTTCTACGTACTGGAGGTCTGGAGGTATTTAAAGTGCGCCTCCATGTAAGGACAATGATGGGAAAACAAAACACATAAGCTTGATGATTTTGATTGATTTACAGTCATTTACAGCTTTAGTCTGATCTTGTAGGAGCTTGTATATCCGATGGGATGTTTAGCTGCAAGCGTGCCGTCGCGTCCAGCCAGGTCAGCGCTTCCAGCCGCCTGGCAGGATGGCACCTCTGAAATCTGATTGGACATCCCAGGAACTACCTCAGGTGATTGACAGGTTCCTGGAGAACAGAAACGTCTCTCCAGACCTGTATGGATCACCAGTATGTCTGCGCCAGTTTGAAGTAAATAATGAAGTACTTTCCTGATTTCCTTAATCAGCCATGTGTCTGCACATTTCTAGTAGAAATTTAGCTCCTGTGCAGGTACAACGACTAATGTATTGGAAGGCTATTACCTGATGTTAGCATGAAGCTACGTAGCAGTGCTAATCTAGTTTTATGCTAGCACTAGATTAGTTGTAAGCTAGTGTGGGGAAACCAGGTCATATTTAGTTTCCACTGAGTGTGTTTAGGGACGACACATCAGCTTAGTCCTTCGGGATTTTCACACTGGAGCTGAAAATAAACTATAAAGATGCTCAAAGAGATGCTCAATATCCACGGTACTTAGCGCTGGCTAAGCTAGCGCTACATGATCCAGTTTCATGTGAAAATGTGTTATTTCTCATGTCTCCCTGATGTGAGCACAGGTAACCCCTGGCTCCATCATGTATAGACGTGCAGGTCCACCACTGAACAAGAAACAGATTTATATAACTTTGTAATGTTGTCTTGGTTATTTTTTAGGAACTCCTGATGATTGTCTGCTTAGTTTACCAGTAAAAGCTGCAGGAAATTCTCTGTTTGTTTCTGTACAGGTGTAGCAGCTGCTTGTCTGCTGTTAGGCTGGACTGAGCTCGTTGCTTCTGTCCGTCTTCTCTTCCCTTTTTCTACTTTCCTTTTCTTTCTGTCCCCTCTGGCCAGGTCCAACAAAATTACATAGATTCCATAATTCCAAAAAATAAAGCAATAAATTTAAACAAATAAAGAAATAAAAAATCAGATTTTTAAGAGAACTCTTATGCCATTTAACGCTCCTCCTCAGACGATCATTGTTCTGCCACCGTGCTGGACAGGACAAGGTAAAAGAAAAAAAAAAAAAAATAACTTTGTAAAACCTAGACAAACTTAAAAAGGTGCTTCAGTGTGCTATGAGCCAGCTTGTTCTTTTAAACTTGATGAACAAGCGCTGGCTCTAATGCACCACTAGATAGATTTACACCACTCTGACTGGCCTCAGCTAAAGGTAGATCCTTATAACTGCAAATGCCTTTCTGCATGATAGCATGAGTTTTCTCAAGAATTACACAATTTCCCTTAATATCTGAGATCTTTGCTCCTTTTTGGTGACTTGTCAGCAGAATCATATGACAGGTCGCAGTCCGAAAGCCATTTACAACCGTCTGGAACTAGAACGTATGTCTGCATCTGCATGGTAGCCTGCGATGGGCTGCTCTGTCAGCTCCTGGCAACGTGGGCGTTGAGCTCGTTCTAGTGCTCGTCTGGCTGCAGAGGTGCAAATATTGATCGCTGTGCAAGTGGGAGGAATAAGGAAGCAGTCTCGATACATCGGCACATTTTTTCTTCTTTTAATCTCTACACAAATAGAACGTGTGAGAGGAAGAGAGACCTTGGTATCAGTTCTGATACCCTTGCAAAATACCAGAGAAACTTTACTCTAGTCTACATATGATGTGGCTGTGGTCTGAATCTGATTTCCCATTCGTAGCTTTTTACTAATATTCAGGCAGTAAATGAATAAGATGTCAGATACCATCGAAGTGGCTGCAGCTTTATGTCTTCATGCTACTGCTCCCTCATCCAGGGGAATCTGGATCCAGATTTTCCTCCAACATAAATGAGAAGCTGCAGGGACGTCCTGTTAGAGGAGAGATACAAGCACCAGTTTCAGCTGCAGGCTGAGTTTTGCTTTGGTTTTGACTTGAGATGGCTTCAGCCGAGTACGACATTCACTAGTCCTGAATTCTCTGCAGTCTAGTTTATATGGCCCTCAAATGTTCTGTAGGTCTGGTCCGAGCTTATATTACTCAGCGTAGAGGGTATCTCGGTGAGCGTGAAGGTTGTGGGGGTGTTAGCAGCATCACCAAGAAGTTTCCTGGTTCAAACCCAAGCTAGGGGCTGCGCATGTTCATCCTGTGCATGTCTGGGTTCTCTCTGAGTACCCTGAACACAGTCTAGGCTAAGTGCTGTTTCTAAACTCTCCCTGTGAGAACCCGCTGTTTGTCCTGTGTGCGGGCCTGGGTGTACCCCCGCCTCTTGACCACTAGCTGCTGGGATGGACTCCCATCTGCTCTTGTGAGATGAGGCTGATCATGGAGATGACATGAATATGTTGCAGGATGAGACTTGGTTTAGTTTGGATTAAATAAGGAGCTGATTTTACTCAGACCTGGACCAGAACTGTCGGCCTTCAGCTCCACATACACTGCAGACGCCAGTTTCATCCCGTTGAAGAAGTAGTCCCAAAGAGATGTGTCAGATATCCCAGCTGTGAGAAAACACTCACCTTTTTTACTGATAAGTGCTCGTTGCTCATCACCCAAACTAATGAGGCCAGATTTTTCTCTGGGATATAAATTCTTGTTTATCAATGAGCAGATTTTCAGGGCCGGGGCCCCCTGCTCGTCCCTGCTGCACGTCCCTGCTGCTGATGACAGATGAGCCCTACTTTCCACCCTGTACCCCATCTGCAGCATAATGACCCAGAGAAGGAGTGACTGGGGGGCATGGGGAGAACTGTGAAGGAAATGTAGAACAGTTAGATGTGAATTTATGACCAAGGCTGGAGCACACTCTGTCATCCCAGCTCTGCTGCTGAACTGGTTCTTGTGGTGGAACAGTTAAATTTAGCCTTCCCCAGTGTATGGTGGCTGCTGGATGGGGGTAGGGGGAGGAAACCATCACAAGGTCAGAATATCTCTGCTTTTCATAGCTGCTTTGATGAACATCTTTAGAGATGCTACAGTGGGACAGTCCACAGGCCTCCTTTCACTAACTGAGTCATCTTCTACTCTTCTTTAAACGAAGCTGGCAGCTCCTAGTGATGTTTCATAGCTCTCGCTGCGCCTTCCTTTCAGGCTGGAGTTGTCATGGCCTGGCAAAGCAGTGAGAGCCGAGTGTGGCCTTGAAAGCTCACACCATTATTTATTCATGTGTCTGCATGCAGATGTCGAGCTGAGATGAGGAATAAGGGCTCCGAGGGCTGCACTTCAAACAAGGAAACTCAAGCCATTTTCTCTCACAGGGGTCAGCATCTGATTTTTCTCTTTCATGCCGTCATGAGTAGACACCGTGCTTGATTCCTGAATGCGGTGCGTAAACCAGGTGACGCCTCAGCCACCTCTGGAGGCCTGCAGTCATCTTAGGTCTCTGTGGAGCACCTGGCCCAGCTTGAGCTGCAGGTACGGTGGGAGACATGGAGCTGCATCACTTTCTGCTCTTTTCCTCTTTGTCTGACTTTGTTCTTCCAGTGAGGCAGCCAGAGCGAGGCAGGGGAAAAGAGAGAGCTGCAGCTCCTCTCATCTTTGCCTCTTTGTTATGCCTCCACCGCTTCCCTGGCTGCCTCCAGCTACAGCTCCCTGGTGCAGGCAGATACAGCTGGGGTGGATCTGCCTGTGATGTGCTTATCCTAAGGTTTGCCATCACCTGAGGGAGAGAGGACGGCTTATTGTTGCTCTCCAGTCTGAGAGAAAGAGAATAAACACATGCAACCTCGATAAGTTGTCATATCAGGGGGTGGATGTCACATGGCTGCCTGTTTTGGTTTGAGCTGCTTTTACTTCTCTGATTCTTTTGTTCTTAAACATGAGGAGACTGCTGCTCACCGCCGGTGCAGATATTCATGCCCCCAGAAATCACCTGACAGTGTTTTGGATCAGATGACAAGTCGCTGCCCCTCAGTCTGTCCTACTGGCAGCCGTCCAGGTGCAGGGGGACAGATGGAGGCGGGCTCTCTTCATGGACCACCTTTTGTGCTACATGTTAGCAGCACTGAGCGCTGAAAGCTGACCGAGTCCTTGCTCTCTGAGGTCTGTACAGCAGAGCTCTTCTGCCATCTTGTGGTCACAATGACGAACAGCAATGTTCTGCCTCATGATGCAGTGCAGGGCTGAAAATCCCGTTTCATATTCCAGAGTAATTCCTGGTGGGGACGTGAACAAATTGTTCATTTGCAACTTGTCTTGCAGGGTTACGCCTCAGCATGTTAAATGTTATTAGAAATAATGATAGCAGCTCTAGCATGGTTCTGGATTAGTCCATATTCCAGATTCTGTATGCAGCTTTTTCTATGTTCAACCTGCCATATCAAAGATTGATAACGATATCCCGGATGATCCTGAACAGATTGCTGAATGGTACGGTGATAAATCTGCCTCGTCTCCGTTCATCACTCCAAAACTCTGAATGACAGAGGAAACTTTGTGTGATGCCCCAAAACTCCAACAGAATTTTCTCAAACTAAATCACAGCTGAGGAGCGATGAACCTCCAGGAAGCGACAGCCGGAAGGCAGAAGTCTTTGAAAGCTTCTCTGAGTGGCTAGCTCCATTTTTAACGTTTATACAGAAAGTCCTCTTACTGGATCGCTCCCCTCTTCAGTGACTCAACATATTATTTCTTTATTTCCAAAACCTAAAAAGATC
Source organism: Melanotaenia boesemani (assembly GCF_017639745.1). Lineage (NCBI taxonomy): Eukaryota > Metazoa > Chordata > Actinopteri > Atheriniformes > Melanotaeniidae > Melanotaenia > Melanotaenia boesemani. The sequence continues at coordinate 1,774,737 of NC_055703.1, forward strand.
TTCTCTCAATCAGTCTGGATAATGATGATAAAATTTTGGCTCAGGATAAAGAAAGTTTTGCAGGTTTTGGATGAAACAGTCTGGCTTCATGAAGAAGGGACATCTTGGTGGCATCAGGCTGGCTGTAGACCTGCTGGACTACAGTCTCCTCACCGACCCGGACAGCTTTCTGTAGAGCCCACTTTTATTTTTAGAGCTCTAGAAAAATGTGTTTTGGCTCAGATTTGTGTAACACAATCAGGACATTAGACAACCACAACAGCAGCTCCATCAGACTCTAATACGGAGCTTCACAACCATCTTTGTTATCCCGCAGCGTCAGACAGGGATGCCCAACATCCCCGTTTATTTCTGACTGCAGTTCCGTTTCTGGCCAGTAACATCCTACAGAGTTCCCTGGATGGTCTCAGAGTTACAGGTAAACATTATAGTAGTTGGCTCTCAGGTCTCTGTCAGCTTAGACTTGATCAGTTCCTGCTCTGAAGCTTCCGGCCTCCGTCTCAGTTTTAAAAAGTGTGTCTGTTAAACAACCTGCAGCTACTGTTATCTGTAATCTCCTAGTAGAAATCAGCTTATGTGGGGATTACTATAACCAAAGACCCCAAACTAAGATGTCCAACAGATCTGTCCTCTGTTGTGAACTGCTGTGAAGCGACACATGTAATGACAGCTCCTGCCCACCAGAGGGCGATAGTCTTCTGTTTTGGATCAAGTAGTGAAGCATGAGACCATTAGACCGTCAGGATGTTCTGACTGCAAGTTGGCAATAAAGTTGGTTCTCGAGACACGAAGCAGTCTCTCCACCTACTAATCACTACAAAGACATCACATGACCTGTGTAAGCGTCTCAGCCCTCAGCAATACTTGTAAAATAAACTGTCTAAAACAGCTTTTGTTCGACCCTCCCTCCACCCGGAACGCTAACCCCTCCATTCTTCTCTAAGCCGGCGCCGGAGATTTCCTCTGGTCTGCAGCTATGACCTTCCCAAAATTCCCATAAAGTTATCAGGCTTTCATGGAGCAACAGGAATATTCCCACCAGAACAAAAGCATGTTCTCTGGAAACTGGTTCAGTGTTTCCTTCATGGATCAGTGATTTAAACCTGATGGAATTCATCAATCTTCTCCTGCTCTCAGAGCTCCCAGACAGCTTCCTACTGGACTGGATGCCGGTCCTTCTGCTGGAAGCTTCTCTGTTCCTGTCTCACGGATCTGGATCCTTCCTGTCGTTCAACCAGCAACTTCCTGTCTGCTCCAGATTCGGTCTGACTGGACTAGTTTACCTGGAGACGTACCGAGGACACGGCTTGGTCCTTACCGTATAGACATCTCTTAACTAATGAAGCAAGACATTTCTCTAAAACTCCTAAATACCCAGTTAAAGCTGGTTTTCCACACAGATTTGGGAAGCATGTGGACACCTGCGGCTCTTTGATTCTGGACACATGCTGAAAGATTCTAGTCGGATGTCTTGATTCTCCTTCAGGATCATTTTCTCCCAGACCTTTTGTTTTCTTTCAGGAATGTTGTTCTTGGTTTTTATGAACATAGATGAGATGACCAATCTTTTGTCATGAATCTAATATTTATTTTAGCCAAATTTTATGTTCATGAACATAAATGTGTGAATAATAAACATTTTTTAATCTTTAATCTGAAATATATTTCATGTCTATTAAAAATTCCCAAACTTCTAAAGCTTTAAAGTTTAGAGAAAAACGCTCGATTTTTGTCTCTTTATTGGTAAAACGTTTTCGTGTTTTTTAAGCCCCCACGTAACGTTTCATTTATTAAACCCTGGGTGGTACCGTGACGTGCTAACCATCTACTCTCCACTTCGTTTATTCATGATTCAGTTATTCTGTCATTGTGTGGGCAGGTAACATTTCTAAAGTCCCTCTACACAAACGTGACAGGCGGGGCCTCGGCCCCCCAACTCTGCTCTCAGAAACAGTGAAAATATGGGATCAAACCAGGAGAACTCATTACGAGCTCCAATAAAATATTCTGTTTACGCCAGGAATCATGGACAGGCCTTTGCATTTTTCCCTCAACGTCAGAACGAAAACCACCTCCCTCACTCACATTTTCCTTATTTACAAACTAGACATTTCCAGGGAAACACAGCATCAAGCCGTACTTTCTATGATGCTCTCCTACAACTGTGCGTTTTCCCGCTTTGTTAACGGGTTTTAACATCCGCTGATACATCCTGGAAATGCGTGGAGCCAGGACCTCGGTGTAGCATCATCTGATGGCCTCTGGGAGGAGAGCTTGTCTGCTGTTCAGAACTGATCAATCAATTCTACATATAGGCTGATTCCATTTAAAGTCATACACAGAATGTGTTACTCACCAATTAAACTTAGAATAGCTGACTCAGCAAGTCTCACCAATTAAACTTATATCTGTCACATATAGGATATGCTGACTCAGCATATCCTATATGTGACAGATGGTGAAGGACTGTCCAGTTCTGTGCAACTTCTGGCCCAAGATATTTAAGTGATTCTCAACCAGTACAAATCAAACCTGCAGCCTGACCGTACTCAGAACTTCCATCAAAAACAGGCAGTCAAAGCAGACGTGCTGCTGCTATAAAAGATCATATATATATAATATTATTAAACTGGAAGGCTTGTTTTAGAAGGTAGCTGGACCCATAGTCAGGATGGAGCAGACCCGTCCTGGGAAAAGCAATGAGAGGCCTGCTTTCAGGAGGTCGGGAAACCTTTTTCCTTTTTTCTTTGATTTTTTTTTTTTTTTGTTTGTTTTTGTTGTTTTTTTTTTTTTGTTTTTTTTTAAACTAAGACAGTTAATCTGATGCAGCAACATGTCTGGAAAAAGTAGTTCCAGGGTGATGTTCAGCAGGGTGTAAAAAGTAGTTCCAGGATGATGTTCAGCATGGTGTAAAAAGTAGTTCCAGGGTGATGTGCAGCATGGTGTAAAAAGTAGTTCCAGGGTGGTGTTCAGCATGGTGTAAAAAGTAGTTCCAGGGTGATGTTCAGCATGGTGTAAAAAGTAGTTCCAGGGTGGTGTTCAGCATGGTGTAAAAAGTAGTTCCAGGGTGGTGTTCATCATGGTGTAGCATCTCTTTTTCTAACAGGTCTTGAAACGTCTGGGACGTGAGGAGACCAGTTGCTGGAGTTTTAGGAGAGGACTGTTGACCCATTCTGGCAGTGCTGCTTGAGGGCCCAAAGATCACCAGCGTCCAGCCTTGTCCCATGCACACAGAGATTCCTCCTGATTCTCTGAATCTTCTGATGACATTGTACACTGTAGATGGAGGATCTTCAAAGTCTGAGGAACATTTTTCTGAACTTGAAATGTTTTACATCCAGTTTGTCTCAGATTGGTGAAGCTCTGTCCATCTTTCCATCTGAGAGACTCTGCCTCTCTGAAATGCTCCTTTTATACCAGTCATGTTACTGACCTGTTGCCAGGTAACCTGATTAGTTGTCCAATGCTCCTCCAGGTGTTTCTGGTTTGTACCAGGTACTTTTCCAGCCTTTTGTTGCTCCTGTTCCAACTTTTTACAGACGTGTTGCTGCATCAGATTCACTATCAGCTCATATTTTCATCACATGGTGAAACGTCTCAGTTTTATCATCTGATGAGCTGGTGATCTTCTACTGAGGATTAAAGATGGACGGATGGGATTCTGGTTTTTACATTTTACACAGTGGTGTATACTATATAGCAAAGCAGTTTAATACAGAATGCTTTCCTTCTTTTTCAGGTGAAGCTTCCTTTCCCTGTAGATCAAATCACAAATCTTCCACGGAATGACTTCCAAATGTTGGTGAAAATGCACAAATTGACCTCAGAGCAGCTGGAGTTCATCCATGATGTGAGGCGGCGAAGTAAGAACCGCATCGCTGCACAGCGATGCCGCAAGAGGAAGTTAGACTGCATCCTGAACCTGGAGTGTGAGATTAGAAAACTGGTAAGTGGACTGTTGTCCTCTGAAGTTCATTTGGCCTGGCTGCATGGAGCAGAAAGTGAAGGGTGAATCTTTATCTGCTGGTATTGCAGCTTCTTGTTTGTTCACAATGGGATAAAACAGGATCTCCATCATGCTGGTCTCTGTAACCCTGCAGCTGTGAGATGGATTATAAAGGCGGGACATTTACTTTCCTCCAGAAGTCAATAACCACAGTGAGGATGTAATGTTCCTCCTCTAGATTATTTCCCGTCTCAGGACCAATCTCAATTTGCCCCAAGGGGGGATTGGATCAAGTCAATATTCGATGCAGTCTGTTGGTTTTCCTTCACTAGGCTGTTATTGATTATGAATTGACTTGAACTGGCTTGTCTGTAAAGCCCTGAGATGATGTTGTCGTGAAGTGGCGCTATACAAATAAAGCTGGATTGAACTGAAAGGTTTTGTCACTTAAAGTTAGTTTTACACATACACACTGATAATGTAACTCTGAGCTTTTTTGGAAAATCTGGATGTAATAACCCTTCACAGTCAAGTTTTCTCTACTAAATATTATGTAACAGACATGACGCCCAACAAAGTTTGAGCCATTTAAATTTTAGTGGGATCCCACTTTGGTGGATGGCGATGGCTTAGACAGATCATTAAAAATAGTCATAAAGCAGTCAAATGAAAGTATTTAGTGCAAAGAAGCTTTTTATGCAGCAGCTGGAGAACAGAGACGATCACACATACATCTTTATGCACATGTTAATTTGGCCAGATGAACAAACTCCAGAGGAAACCTTGATCAGGTTAATGTGGAATAGTGGTGATGATGAGCCTTTTCAAGTTGTTTCATTCATTTTCTAGACCTTTAAGGGGGGCTGGAGCCTATCCCAGTGGTTTTCAGGGCACCACAGGGTCCATACATGGACAAACCACCACTCACACACACTGCTAATTCAGAACCACCATTTACTCTAACAGGCATGTATTACCGGAGTAGCCAGAAAGACCTGCTGGGAGAGAAGAAGAGAAAGTTAATTATGCCAATACTGTGATAAATTTATAGATGCAAAATAAAGAGAAATGAAGAGGAAGAGCCCAGTGCATCATGGGACAACAGTAGCATAACTAAGGGATGGCTAGACCCCCCTAGCTATCAGATCTATCAAAAAGGAAGGTTTTCAGCCTTATCTTAAAGGTAGAGAGGACTTCTGCCTCCCGAACCCGAACCGGGAGCTGGTTCCACAGTGAGGGGTCCGATAATGGAGATTCAGCCTCCCGTTCTATTTTCAGGGACTCTCACACTCTGGTGTGGACCAAAGAAGCAAAAGCTGGTCCAGTTGAAAACTGCGGTCCTGGTTCACATGCAGGTGAACCCTGGTGCATTTTGCTGTCATTGTGAAAGAAAACTGAGGGAAACAAACAGAGGAAGGGACTCTGAATCTTCTGGGAGCCACAAGTAGATCTGCAGTTGGAGAGCGATGACGGAGGCAGAGGGAGGCTCTGGACCGATGACGGAGGCAGACTTTAAAATATCCTTAATCTGCGTTGGAGAACGTGTTAGTTTTATTACTGAATAATCAGGACCGGTTTTTCTGCTGCATCCGGTCCAGTTCTGTTTTTCTCATGCCTTGTTTGTGTGTTTGTGCAGGTGTGTGAGAAGGAAAAGTTGCTGACGGAGAGGAACCAGCTGAAGGCGTGTATGGGCGAGCTGTGGGAAAACTTCTCCTGCCTGTCCCAGGAGGTGTGCAGGGACGTCCAGCTAAGCCCTGAGCAGGTCCAGTCCTTACACCACTACTGCCCCGTGCTGCGGCCTGCCAGCAACAATGCTGCCCATGAGCCCAAACCTGCCCTCAGCAACCGCCCCACCACCGCGGCCACCACCAGCATCGACCTCACCGCCCACTCTGGCTCGGCCACACCAGAACCCAGCTTTCCCGGGTCGCCTGGTCCCTCGGAGCCCGACTCGGCTGTCAGAAATGGGCCGGACAGAGATATGGACGGCCAGGAGTCGGGGTTGTCCGTGGAAAAGTCCAACCAGACAGTAACGGTGGATTTTTGCCAGGAAATGACTGACAAGTGTACAACAGACGAGCAGCCGAGGAAGGACTGTACTAACTAGTGTTGGTTCTTTGTTCTCATGTTTCAGATGATTTTGTATTATTTAATTTTACTCTTCTGACAAACCCTTTCTCTGGGTTGTAAGACGGTCAGCCGCTACCAGTGTTCACTGAACAAGCTCCGTTGTATTTATGTCTTTTTGTGCTGTTTTTTAATGGTTGACACTAAAGTTGTCTTAACAGCAGCAATACTGTTCTACAGGCATTTTCCTCTCATCCCGGCAGAGCGGAGCCTCTCACCAAACCCTTACAATGGTGCTATCCTCGCCCTGGCAGCAACCTACACAGTCACACATCACAACGCAAAGTTGAACCTCATCGGACCTAAACAGCAGCTCTTTGTCTCTCTGTACCAACAGTATCTCTGCTCTTGCCTTCCTATTTTCTTCCTCTGTTTCCGTGGCTGTTCTCACACACGTGCTGCAGCCCTGACATGTTCTAGGCATGTTCCAGAGGGCGGCACATGCATCTGCTGCCTAGCTGGTATCCGTTCTGGAAAATCTCTGACCAATACTTCCACTTCTGACAGGTGGGTGATGAGTGGCACATCCTCATGATCAAACTGCAGAGTTTTAGTAGCATGTGTGAGAATCTGCCTGGAGATTCTCTAAATCTCTGCACATCTTCAGAAATTTTCCAACATTCATGTGTGAAAACAGCCCATCAGTCTCTTCTACCTCTCTCTGTCTCGCTCTCTTTTCTCTGTTTCTTCTATGATTATATCTCAGTGGCCCTTTTTGTCACAGCAATTCAAACTCAGGAAAAAAATCCTCTGAATGTTCAACCGAATTCATGAAAATGAGAAAACGGCTTCTGTAGATGAGGAAGTTACGATGCAGTGAGACTGTAAAATGTTCATATGCAAAAAGAAAAACAACAAAAGAAGAATCTTCAAGCGTGTGTCAGTCATGTTTCTGTACAGGAGAACTTTGTTCAGGCTGTAACCGAAAACATTCCTTCTATGCCTTCCACAGCACTGAAATGAAAGGAGGAAAAAAGGCTTTTGCAGGCAGTTCGATGGCTGTTTTTATTTTCCACACATCAGCAATACCATGTATCTGGATGTTGTATCGGTGATTTTAAGTGCTCGTATGGCAGATGTGTAAATAGTCTGGAGCATGATGACTGTAACGGTGATTTTTGTACAGGTAGATGTTTCTTTTCCACTGGGGTTATATCAAGCACCTTTCTGCTGAGGGGAATCTTCGCTTTGCTGTTTCCTGTCCTGCCTAATGAAAACCTGCCGTCATGGTGGGCGTTCTTATACTCAGGAAATCAGCTGATCCACATATATATACATACACACAGTACATATAGTCCCACACATCCACACACACACAACCTTGAGCCCCATGCATGTATTACTCTGGATCTGTGGCTCAGGCCAGCTCCTTTTCGCCTCCCAGTCCTCTTTAAATGTGAAAAAAACTTTAGTGTTTTTTTTTCCTGTATCATTTCTAAGGATTTTTTTATGATTATTATTTCTTATCTAAAGATGCTCTTTGTGTACACTCGTGCAAACTGGATTTCATCAGCGTTGTCTTTTGACATTTGGAGACGGAGATGTTTTTTTCAAATTGATGATATGTACTTTTAACAACAACAAAAAAAGAAATTCAGGCACTTTGCTTCCAGCCCCAAGCACTCAGAGCCTTTTAGCACTTCGGTGAGGATGTTTGTCTTTATTTCAGACAAATTAAAAATTCTCCGATTGAAGCACTTAAATTGGAAATCTGTGTTTATATGATTTTATAAATAGAGAATAAGAAACATGTCTATGAAGAATCAGAAACCTAAATACAAAAAGGAAGCTAATGTTTTAGTATACGAGTGTTCACACCTTATATTTGTATATCTTTAGGAATTGAATAAGCTAATAGACGTGAAAGCGGTGTATATGTAGTCCAAATGATTAACAATCATATAAGACAGTAACTTGTTTGCCCTAATTGTGTTTGAACATCCAGCTTTGTGATGTGCATGCATGCTGCCTCTAGCTATGAGCTTACTTAGTCTAGCTTCTGTTTTGCCTTGTAAGTTTTCTCCCAAGCAGTCTGCTCTTTCAATTTTTTAATTTTCTATGTAAAAAAAAAAAAGTTTAATAATGTCAAACCCTCATTGGAGGAAGGCTTTAAAGTAGAAGTAGGGTGCCACACTGCAGCACATTTCTGTTGGAAGTTTTGTTTGTTTGATGCTCTTTAAAGCCCCAATCCCAGTGGCACTTCCTGTTAGCATCACAGAGCTAAAGCTAGCATTGCTTCTGCTACAAAGACAGTTTCTTTTACATGTTTTCTGAAAACGAGATGTCCCTTTAGCTTTATTGTCCTCTGTGTAAAGCAATCAATAATCTATAAAAACACCTGCAGTTATAATGAACCCCATCATCCAAAGTTAGCTCTGCAGCTCTGGACAGATTAGCTGCAAACCGCTAAGCTAGCCTCGTTTTTAAATCTGCTCATGAACGTTTGATTTAATTTTGTAGATATTCGTTTCCTCCATCCTGAGACAGGCTATTCAGGAGAAGAATTCATGATATTTGAGCTTGTTTAGTGGTACAAGAAACAAGGAAACATGTAAATTCTTAGAAAAATAAAAACCCAGTCCCCAAGCAGCACCTTTGATGATGGCAATGAAAACTGGGATTGAGCCTTTGAAGCTTGGATGGGATTTTTCCCTCGACTTTTACTGGTGTAAATTTTAGCGGTAGTTTCATTTCAGCTTGTTTCTGTTCCCCAACAGGACAGAGAAACCCTTCAGTGTGTTTTATATTCCTGACTTTAAATTGTTAAGACTGCTCTTTATTTAGTCGAGAATACACACCCAGACATGCACACATTCACATGCATTCATTCAGAACACACACACAGCACATACGTGTTGGGAGCGGTTATTCTTGGTAAGCCGACGTGGTTTGTTTGTTCGGCCTGTTTTGCCAGATTTCTCCTATTTTTTGTCTTTCTATTTTCACTGACAGGCAGAAATGCTTTGATATTCTGCCAGAAAAACGTAGGTGGACTATCTGCATGAGACTCATTATGCAGCTTATTTTCTAACAGTCATTTCATTTTCATTAGTAGTGGAGTGTTGTGTTGGAGAGCGCAGGCTCTTTGACTTGATCCTTTTCGTTTGTAATGTAGCCAAACTTCATGGTTGTCTGTTGAGATATTCTGAGAATTTTATAGCAAACACCTAAATTTAAACTTTAAACTGACTTTCCCATAGATACGAGATGAAGAGGTGAAACAGTCCAACACTCTGCAGTCCCTTTTCCATTTTCTGTCCACTTCAGGGCCTTTGGAGTCTTCTTGCATTCTTATTTAGCATAAAGCAAAAATCTAGCCCGATTGATGAGATAAATGTCATAACGTAGCTTACAGTAGTCTTGTTTAAACCACACAGACTACATTTTCCACTCACATTTAATGTGGTCAGTTCACCAGAAGAATGTTTTACCTCTGATGGCATCTACCCGTACAGATAGTTTGATTAAGATTTTCCTGGTTTTAGGATGTTTCTGCCTTCACCTACAACTAATAAAAGAACTTGTCTTTCTGACTTTGCCTAAATGAATGAAATAAATAGATTTAAAAAAAATAACTAACAATGAAAAATGTAGTAGCATCACCTGCTGATGGACATGGTGTGGTGTTATTCATGCTACAGCGTAAGTTCCATGTTATTGTTGACACTGTTGTTCTGGCAAAGCTAACAGAGACTGCCTACATCGCAGTGGAGTTCTGGCAGAAATCTGCATTGTTCAAACCAAAGCTGTCTGCCTGGCAAAATACCAGCAGAAGTATCTTTACAGATATATTTTTATGGATGAAGCATGAGTTAAACGGAGTGCCAAGCATTTGTCTGGATCACGCTGCAGCAAAATGGTTTGATTTTTAGCATTTAAAAACAAATTTTCCATAAAGTAAGAAATCTTTAAAAGTTTAAGCCTGAAAAAATGTAAAATAATAATGATAATAATTTGCATGTCTGTACGGTATATTACCGTGTGATATATCTAATTTATTGTAGTGGAAAGGTATCCACCAGAAAAGAAGCTTCAGACTATATAAAACAGAGTTTTGAGCTATGTTTGAACCATATGGTGATGACACAGGTCTCAGAAACTGGATGTATTAAATCTGATTTATTAATGGCTCAATGCTGAACAATAATAATTTCTTTATTGGCCACAAGGGCACAGAAGAGCAAACTGTAAACACGTAATATGTTTTTATACATTCAGTCATGTTTGTGCCCACAGATGAATGTTTAGCTCGATATATTAGATGTACACCAGCTGTACACAGGAAGCTGTCAGGAGCTTTCTTTTTTTTCTATAAACAGCTGCTACTAGTCAACAAAACTGACTTTGGTTGATGTAAAACCAAAACAATGAGCTAAAATGGGCTGAAAAGCAATGCAGAGCAGAGGCAGAGTTGTGATAATTCCCATTTAGTTAGCTTCTCATTTCACCTCATTAGCTCCACGGTCGATACACAAACCAGTTTCTGAGATTTTAAGAGTTAAAATCCATTAAACTTGTTATTTGATATGTTGCTATGCGGACGTTGCTTTGTGCAGGTCAGACTGGTCTTTGTGGCCCTCACAGCTGGTTATTTGGAGCTCAGCTCCTACCTGGTTTTCTGTGTATTTGTCTTGTTTGTTTTAACGTTTTGTTGCTGCTTCTCTGAAACAAACACTGGCTTTTGCAACTCCAAAGGTTGTTCTGAAAGAATATGAAAAAAAAACATGCCTTTTTATAGATTCTGGAAACCTGGCTGACTGCAGGCTGAAATCACTGAGTAACGTATAAAACGGTGTATGTTTACAGACTGGTGTTTTATGTCATGTTTGACACATTTTGCCATGTAAAAATTGCTCTGTTTAATTGGTGTTGTGTAAAAGACAAAGAATGAGCTCTCTCCTTGTCTTTCATCCAACTTTTGGGAAGGGTCAGCATTACATAAATACAAGTGCATCTCCGATATTTGCCTTAGAACTTGCAGAGGCCATAGTTCACATTTAAGTGAAGTGAGTGTATGCAGGGGCCTGGGCCCCCATCCCCGAGTAACCAGTGCGGACTTTCTCACACTTATCTACCTGTGAAATCCTTCATACCTCTCATAACTGGTCAATGACTGTATCAGCAAACTGCATCAGGTGTTTTTTCTACATGCTTTTTACACAGATTATATGGATTATTGTATTAGTAGTTTTTTGGTGCATCATTTTTATTGTAATAGCTCCTAAGCTTGTAGTTCAAGTTGGGTTTTTCTCTCATTTTTCTAGATGACTGTTTTGTGTTGATATTGTCCATTTGGAAATAGTGGTTATTTGCTTAGTCTCTACTAAGTTTTTACCTAATTTTTAAACCCTACAACACCCTAATTATTAAATGACTTAATAACCATTGTAAATACGGTATTGTGCAAACTCCATTTTCATTCATTTCATTTGCTAATGTTATATAAATGACTTTTTTTTTGTCTAGACACCATTTCTCTATGAAATAAAGAAACATGCATATCATGATTTGTTCACGGTGTTGTTTAGCTAAGCTAAATCTTGATTAGATTGCTTCAAATTTCTATTATGTTGTTTACCCCATCCTGAGCAGTAAAGTCCCATGTAACAAGACCTTCAGCAGAACCAGAACCATAACTGAAGGTTCTGCTTCCAAGCCAACCTGGGAGTTAGAGTCTGCTTCCTGGAGCCAACCTGGGAGCTAGGATCTGCTTCCAAGCCAACGTGGGAGCTAGGGTCTGCTTCCTGGAGCCAACCAGGGAGCTAGAATCTGCTTCCTGGAGCCAACCAGGGAGCTATGATCTGCTTCCTGGAGCCAGCCTTGGAGCTTGGGTCTGCTTCCAAGCCAACCTGGGAGCTAGGGTCTGCTGCCTGGAGCCAACCTGGGAGCTAGGGTCTGCTTCCTGGAGCCAACCTGGGAGCTAGGATCTGCTTCCTGGAGCCAACCAGGGAGCTAGGATCTGCTTCCTGGAGCCAACCTGGGAGCTAGGGTCTGCTTCCTGGAGCCAACCAGGGAGCTAGAATCTGCTTCCTGGAGCCAACCAGGGAGCTATGATCTGCTTCCTGGAGCCAGCCTTGGAGCTTGGGTCTGCTTCCAAGCCAACCTGGGAGCTAGGTTCTACTTCCTGGAGCCAACCTGGGAGCTAGGATCTGCTGTCTGGAGCCAACCTGGGAGCTAGGGTCTGCTTCCTGGAGCCAACCTGGGAGCTAGGGTCTGCTTCCTGGAGCCAACCTGGGAGCTAGGATCTGCTTCCTGGAGCCAACCTGGGAGCTAGGGTCTGCTTCCAAGCCAACCTGGGAGCTAGGGTCTGCTGTCTGGAGCCAACCTGGGAGCTAGGGTCTGCTGTCTGGAGCCAACCTGGGAGCTAGGGTCTGCTTCCAAGCCAACCTGGGAGCTAGGATCTGCTGTCTGGAGCCAACCTGGGAGCTAGGGTCTGCTTCCAAGCCAACCTGGGAGCTAGGGTCTGCTGTCTGGAGCCAACCTGGGAGCTAGGGTCTGCTGTCTGGAGCCAACCTGGGAGCTAGGATCTGCTTCCTGGAGCCAACCTGGGAGCTAGGGTCTGCTGTCTGGAGCCAACCTGGGAGCTAGGATCTGCTTCCTGGAGCCAACCTGGGAGCTAGGGTCTGCTGTCTGGAGCCAACCAGGGAGCTAGGATCTGCTTCCTGGAGCCAACCAGGGAGCTAGGATCTGCTTCCTGGAGCCAACCAGGGAGCTAGGATCTGCTTCCTGGAGCCAACCTGGGAGCTAGGATCTGCTGTCTGGAGCCAACCTGGGAGCTAGGGTCTGCTTCCTGGAGCCAACCTGGGAGCTAGGGTCTGCTTCCTGGAGCCAACCTGGGAGCTAGGATCTGCTTCCTGGAGCCAACCAGGGAGCTAGGATCTGCTTCCTGGAGCCAACCAGGGAGCTAGGATCTGCTTCCTGGAGCCAACCTGGGTGCTGATTTATTTATTTTTTCCTTTTTTACTTACTAACACCACCTACAATAACTCTTGAATACCCATTAATCTTTGGGACTAAAGCATTTCAATAGAAACTGCAACATTTTTCATACTTGTTTTATCTTCAGCGCTCCGTGTGCGTGGCCTACACACAGCTGAAGTCTGCACATAGCATTCAGCTAAAGCTAAGTAGCTTGAAAAGGTGCTAACCCTATGCTAACGAGCTGCAAGATGACTTCCATCTCCACAGATGATTACCAAGGCCTTTTGAAGAAGATAACAGCGCTACAGTTTGCCATCTTGAAGGCAATATTGAAGTAAATAGAGGGTGTGGAAATAAAACAACCTTGCCACTGATTCAAAACAGCTGAGATGAGCAAACTAACGGACCGCAATAAGTCACAGATAACACTACCAAGAAGGAGGCAGTCTCTGTGAATTACAATAAATCGTCAGGTAACAACTCTCCCTAGAAATGGTGACAAAACCTGCCTTCGTAAAAAGGGAGGACAACGTATCACAGGCCGGCATGATGAATATGACGGTAGTCCTAATGAAGGTGACGGTGGACCTGATGAAGGTGATGGTGGATCTGAAGAAGGTGATGGTGGATCTGATTCAATTCAATCAACACTCAATTTCAATCCTAATTTTGTTAATTAAACAGCAAAACAAGTCGACACTGGTGGTAAAAGAAAAAATTACACAGCCCAACTTTTTTGTGTTTGTAGGATGACTAAAAAATTAAAGCGATAAACTTGGTTTTATCCCAAAACCTGTTCAAACAACAATAATGGGGAGAAAAAAAAACTGATAATATTTGCAGCAGTTAGTCCTGAGTGATGGCTGTATATCCTTAACCTCCTCTTCTTTGTGTTGCTTCAGATGCGTGCATCCTTATAAAGTCTTCTGCTACTGACTTCTTATGTTTCATGATTCCATCTGCATGAATAGAAAAAGCAAAATGATTATAAATATGGAAAGGCAATATAAATAAGTGAAAATAAGAAGGAAGACACCTTTACCCCCCATCACAAGCAATAAGTAAACCACATCAGACCTGTAAAGATCACAATCACAAAGAGAAGACGATACCAAGAATTCACCATGGCAACTGGTGACAAAATGCATGATGCAAAAGTAATATATACAAAACACACTTAACAGACAAGCAACCAGTGATGTATTTTACCAGCAGCTGGTGACTTTGGGTGAAGCTGCTGTAGGACTTTTATCACTGCTGCACAAACACACACACTTCAATGATAAAAAGAAAAAGTTGTTTTTATCCATATCATCAGTTTTATCAGAGTTTCTTCATCAATGTTGGCTGTTTAACTTCAGTCGTCACATCTGCTGCTTTTAGGACAGAAATTGTCACCATGGAGACAGTTGGTGAGATGATGACATATGAATTCTGAATTCCAGCTGAACCTGGACCAGAAACTGGTTTATTTAATATGAAAAATGGAGGCAGAAACAGAGCCAAGATCACAACAGAGATCTTAGGTCTACAGCCCATCACAGAAAATGTGCAGTTACACCCGCCTCTCAGGTCAAGACCACCAGAAGTAACTAAACATGAAATGAGATTGTTCACAGAGAACAACACTGCTGAACAAAGACCTGTGAAAATAAGAAGGAAGACACCTTTACCCCCCATCACAAGCAATAAGTAAACCACATCAGACCTGTAAAGGTCACAATCACATCAGAAAAGACAGTAGAGCACAGAAAGAAGCAAAACATGTCAAGTTTCCATGTTAGGAATAAAAGACATACACCCGCCCCCCAGGAAAAAAGGAGGGGGGCATTAATCATCAACACACAACTAAAGCTACATCCATGAAAAGGGTTTTCAGGGCTTTGTCCCAACAGGAAGCAAGAAGCAGGCTAGCATCAGTTGAGCTAGCTTCACCTTCCAATCAGAAAAACGAAACAAAGAGAAGACGATACCAAGAATTCACCATGGCAACTGGTGACAAAATGCATGATGCAAAAGTAATATATACAAAACACACTTAACAGACAAGCAGCCAGTGATGTATTTTACCAGCAGCTGGTGACTTTGGGTGAAGCTGCTGTAGGACTTTTATCACTGCTGCACAAACACACACACTTCAATGATAAAAAGAAAAAGTTGTTTTTATCCATATCATCAGTTTAATCAGAGTTTCTTCATCAATGTTGGCTGTTTAACTTCAGTCGTCACATCTGCTGCTTTTAGGACAGAAATTGTCACCATGGAGACAGTTGGTGAGATGATGACATATGAATTCTGAATTATGATCTAGAACGGGGATGGGCAGGTAATTTTTACAAGGGGCCACATGAGAAACCTGAATTGTGTCAGAGGGCCACACCAACAACAACTTGAACCTAATTCTGCTCAACTTTCCTCAATTGTAAAATTCATTAAATTATACATTATAAATAGCTGATACTGGTATCAGAAGAATAAAACTATTCTGTAAATATTTATATTGAGCTAGTGAAATTGTGGTGTATAGGTCAAACAAAAAAACAATCACTGAATCAGTGCAATTTAATTTTAACTCCACAGACACACCTTGAAGGTGTGTCCCAATTCAGAGCCTACACACCTCGAAGTGTGCTTAACGTTCATGAAATGGGACAGCCTACCTAGCCAACAAGAATTCCCATAGCAACAACACAGGGCGTTGAATCACTTAAACCTCTGAAATTACTCATAGGACACTTCAGTGGATGCTGAACACAGACCAACAACACACAGTAAGAAAAAAAAAACAAAGAAAAATAAGGCTTTTGTTTTCCAGTCGGTACAAACTTCATTAACCTCTTAAAAAGCCATGAATATTAAATATTACCAAATTTTAATCTCACCATTTAACAAACATGCTTTAAATGTACTTGGTTTGGTAACGTTTATACTAAAGTGTAGTTTAAAACTGATTGTTTTCTGCAATACTCAGAGAAATAATGATGATGATGTCATGTGGAGTTATATAATAATATGAATAATATAAAATATAAATAAAATAAATAAATAAAGGAATGCATTAAAAAAAAGAACAGAAAAGCAAACACTTATTCAAAAAAAGGATTGTCTAAATTAAAAATGTACCAAAATAACCCCTAACCCTAATGAACCTGATAAAGGTACCAAAGAACACATCACCAATATAAAACACATGTTTTTTAACACAACGTCAAAGAAAATAAAATAAACATAGAATTCAAAACCAGAGAAATTAGTACAAGTACTGAAGGGTTCCTCCAAAGGGAAGCATTTCTAATAGTGTAGTTTACTATCATTTAGAGGGGCCTCCGCTGTGTTAGTGAAATATTAGGATTACATGAGAATGACAGTAACTTGGCAAAGATGGTCAGGAAAATTAAAAATGGATGGTATCACTCCTTCCTTTAAACCAGTTGACTGTCCAGTCTTGTCAAAGTCCTCTGGGTTAAAATGAGGCTGCAGACGGTGTAAATAAATTTATTGGGATACACATCAAGGAATTACTTAAGTGTGGCACTTATTTTAATTTATATTTTTACTCTGTTAATCATATTAAATATCTCTTATCTTTAAGCTCATATACTTACTAACAGTGTGTTTAAGCAACAATGAGACTCTTCATATGGGGTGACTGAGAAGAACATGAGGGGCTGATTAATTATGTCTGCTGGTAAAACAACATGTGCAATGTTACACTTAAAGCAAATGTCTAAGTTAACCAGAGTCCAGAGGAAATCTGCTGGTCTGTGTATTGTCTTCTTCGTCCTGTTTTTTAGGACACAAGCGGATGGGGGTCACAAGGAAGGCTGTAGAGATCTGCATGTGGTCGACCTGTGACTGCAGCCAACCAGACTTCTGCAACTGCAGCATTAGTCAGCAAAACTGTGTATAATCAGACATATAAAGGATTCCAGGATCAGTTAGAGGGAGTACTGACTGTAGCAGCAGCAGACTCCTTATTGTACTAGTCCAGGGGACAGGTAATACGAATCCAGGATTCTGTATTTGCACATTTCTCATATCAATTGTAATTAATAAATTAGTTAACTGAGAGAAGTAGTCTGTCATATTTTGATCCATCAAAGAACACGCAGGAGAAGAACCTAAAGAGAAAGGTATAAAGAAAATGTGTGGAACAGTACCTGATTAATTAGGAAAGTGGGCTGAAGCCCCCCTAAAATAAGCCTAACGACACCACTGGCTGTGCAGCTGCCATACCACACCATCACACTGAGACACAGGATGACATTTATGATTGTAGAGTTATTGTTTTAAATGTCTTTGTTTTGTAGAGGAGGGTGTGGTCCCAAGACACCTCGCAACTTCTGCTAGCGGTGAAAAGATGAAAAAGGAGGGAGTAAAAAAGGAAAAATGATATAGTTTGTTCATGACAAGGAATAAGAATCCTGTTCAGCTTGTTTCATAGCACCCAGCTGGAAGGTGCAGAGGTATGTTTGTTGTTTGAAAGTGTATTTTATTGCTGTGTATGATTTAGCCTGTTGTGCTAACCGAGCAGCTAATCCTAGCTAGCATTTCACAGATTATTGTTGTGTGGAATGTAAGAGAGTTGTAATTTTGTTTTATTTTGCTTTAAGCTCTTACAGTGTGCCTGATTTAATGTTTAAACCTGTTTAATGGGCCATCAGTCGTTATTTGAGTGTGACATTCTAGTTGGGATGCTACACCTATATCACGCCCTTTTTTTTCTCCTCTTACTCTTTTTCTCCTTTTTCCCTGACCCTGAATGAGAAGTCATTTTTGCGACCTTGTTTTGTTCTTCCACCTCCTCTTTACCGTGCACTGCGAACTACATGCTTGGTTGCACACCAGCTGTAGAGTGTGGTGCAAGAATTGGAAATATTGTACATGTTCAATATTTAAGACCTAATTTCTGAGGAAGGCCGACAACTGAATTGTGACTGTCCCACTAAACAAGGTGTCGTCTAAACGACGTCTTTACCAAGTCATATTGGACATCTAATTTTGGTCCCCACAATGTGCAGACTGTAACGCCAGAAGACATCTTTTTTCCAACATCTAAATAACGTCCTGCATTGATGTCCATGGGACGTCTGTATTGTGGATAATTGTAGTCGAAATGTGGTCGTTGTGGACGTCTTTTCTATGTCATATTTGAACTTATTTTAGACATTTTTTGCAGCTGCTGAGCTGTGTGCAATATCCTTCCAACAGTGACAAATTCTATCATAAGGTAATTAAAATAAAAAAATAAGATCACTAAACATTAAGATATAATATTTAGGTTATGGGGAACATGTCCGAAATCACTATTGTACAGTCTAGTGGCCGAAGAAACAAGGATCTCCTGAACCTGTCCTGCAGCTTCCCACTGCAGCTGCTTCTGGCTTGTCAAGGTGTTGTGGAGGTGGTGGACAGTGTGAAAAAAACATTACTAAGAAATAAAATAACAAAATAACTTTATTTATACATTAATTTGATCACCTCAGCGCATGCAAAAGTATATTTCCTGTTTCGAACCTGCTGCTGAGCTAAAAAGACACAGGAAACACATGGGACTACAGTTCCACACAGACCAAAAACAAAGGAAAATCACGAATCAAGGTGATGGTGGTCCTGATGAAGATGGAACTGGTGATGAAGGTCATGGTGGATCTGATGAAGATGGACCTGATGTTGAAGGTGATGGTGGATCTGATGAATATGGACCTGATGTTGAAGGTGATGGTGGATCTGATGAATATGGACCTGATGATGAAGGTGATGGTGGTCCTGATGAAGATGGACCTGATGATGAAGGTGATGGTGGTCCTGATGAAGATGTACCTGATGGTGAAGATGATGGTGGTCCTGATGAAGATGGAAGTGGTGATGAAGGTGATGGTGGTACTGATGAAGATGGAACTGATGATGAAGGTGATGGTGGACCTAATGGTGGTCCTGATAAAAGACTATGGTGAATCTGATGAATATGGACCTGATGATGAAGGTGATGGTGGTCCTGATGAAGATGGACCTGATGATGAAGGTGATGGTGGTCCTGATGAAGATGGACCTGATGTTGAAGGTGATGGTGGTCCTGATGAAGATGGAACTGATGATGAAGGTGATGGTGGACCTGATGGTGGTCCTGATAAAAGATTATGGTAAATCTGATGAATATGGACCTGATGATGAAGGTGATGGTGGTCCTGATGAAGATGGACCTGATGATGAAGGTGATGGTGGTCCTGATGAAGATGGACCTGATGTTGAAGGTGATGGTGGTCCTGATGAAGATGGAACTGATGATGAAGGTGATGGTGGTCCTGATGAAGATGATGGTGGACCTGATGAAGATGGAACTGGTGATGAAGGTGATGGTGGTACTGATGAAGATGGAACTGGTGATGACGGTGATGGTGGACCTGATGAAGATGGACCTGATGGTGAAGATGATGTGGAGTACCTACTGGTTTTGGTCCAGTAAAACTACAGTAAATCCCGAGGGAAATGACTTCATCGGCTGTCTTGTTTCTGGGTCTGTCTGCACGTGATATAAATAAAGTTGATTGATGAATATTTCATTAATATTTACCCGTGACTGTAAAAGCGGTGCAGGACAGCTCTGGTCCCCCCACCCAAACCCCCCCAGCTCCGCCTGGTAGCTACATTCTGACTGGGTGGAGGACGTCGTGTCCTGGTGGTGCTGGTATTTATAGGCCGTGTAACACTGGTATCAAATGTAGAGACTTTAATTCTTTTTCTGGTCAGTTTTACAATCCTTTACAATCTCCTGTCAAACATCTTTACCCTGTTTCATGTTCTGGTTTATGAGGAAACATGTTTGACACAACAGCTGATCTACATCTGAATTCACTTCTCTAAAACTATCTACAAATCTGAGGAGCAAAATGGCCGTCTGTCCAGGTAAAGCTAAGCAGATGCTGACTAGTGCTGATGGAGTGAAGTGTGTGTCGGCTGTTTGATGCTGGTGGCGTGCTGAAGCCTCCCGCTACAGTAAGCAGCGTCCCTGCAGAGAGTCGGGATGATGCTGGCTTGGTGGTCTGATGTCTACATCTTCTCAAGGCCCAAACTCTTCACTTTTAGTTTACTTTTTCATGATGGATGACAACTCCAGAATCATGCTCTGCAAGACAAAAAGTGTTTTATTGTTCAGATCACACACACATGCAGCCCCACTAGCAGCTTATTGTCCTCATCACTGTTAGAAATAGTTAAAAACCAAACACAGTAACCTGGATTATGTTGACAAGTCCAATAAAAGATTTAAATAACTAAACATAGCATTTTATTCTGTTTCATACTGCAGGTTTTCCAGGATTAACAAATAAAAACATAATGATGGGTACCATTTATTTATTTATTTAGCTTAAAAGCTTGTTATTGTCTTAATGGCTTGACAGGCAGCTTTGCTTCTTCTTACAGGCCATAACCCTAAAAACTGATCTTGTGTCCACGTGGGTCTTGGTTCTGTAGATCTTACATGCTAGAAGACATGAAGAAAATGACTGTTTTACTAATATAAACCCTCATCTTCACCCATCTAACAGGAACACCTAGCAGCTGTTTGCAGAAGCCTGCTGTTATTAGGAACACGTTAAAAATGTCTCCCCGGGTAGAAACATGCTCGACTTATTCAGTTAGATAGTAAAACCTTAGAGTTTCTGATGTGAAGATGTGTGACTGGATTTCTCCAGGGGATGGTCCAGATGGTCCAGGAAGTGGGTTTCTCTCTGCTCACCCTTCTGAACAGCTGCATTACATACTTTAACTTTAAACCTCGATTAATTTATTAATAACAGGATCATCAGGCGAACAGGGCTCTACCCTGCAGAACGTCTCCTCAGTCAGTAGGGGGCAGAAGACATCCACTGTCTTTAACAGGAGACGTGGGTAGGTTTGCAGAGGTCAGGTTATTGTGAGCTCTTATGTTTTCCATGCAGTAGAGACAGCTCTTTCCTGTAGTGGTTCCAGTGACATGAACCTATTCTGATTACAGCTGTCGGTGTGTCGGGCAGAGTGATTGAGCCGGTTAAAGGGCAGCAATGAGAAGCTGTCTGGAGATGATGCTGCAGACCAGGACAGACCCTCCCTGCTCGGCTGCATTCCACACTGTAACCAGAACATCCCCCTCAACCAACTGCAGACTGGACTCTAGAACCGGGGGGAGGCTTAATTTAGGCCACCTGTGCGGTCCTTCACTGTTTCCTATCCACATGATCTCTCTGGGCCACATTGTCGGCAAGCGGGGAACCTCTTTCTGTTGCTATGCCAATGATACTGAGCTCTACCTCCAGACAGACCAGCGGTGGACAAAGTCTTCAACTCCAGTACCCGAGTCAACGTCAGCAGTCAAATCTTACTCAGCTACAAGTTGCTGTCAAAGTTTTACTCAAGTTAAAGTACTGAAGTACTTTTAAAAATACTCAAGTATTCAAAAGTACTAAGTACATGTTCTAATGTCAGTACATTATCCGTTAATGTAGAGCACTTTGTTTCAACTGTGGTTGTTTTAAAGGGCTTTAAAAATAAAGCTGAGTTAAGTACATTGCTGTAGTTTTCCGAGTGAGCCTGGTAACTGTGAAAGGTTCTGCTCGAACACAGGACTTTTAAACTTGTAGGAAGCATTTCTGAGACATGACCTCGGCTGCTTTCTCCGCTTCACTTCCTCCTTCTTCCGTTTCAGAGTTTTGTTTGAATGAAGGCGAGAGAGCTACGCAGACCCAGAATGGCTTGTTTTCATGACTCTGATTGTGAGCTGAAGGCCTGTTTAGGCCACAATGCTGGAACAGAAAAACGTAAAAGTTTTGCTACGTTCTGGCCTCTTGTTTCCATGGTAACAGAGTTTTGGGTGGATAAAAACGTAGAAACAATGGCCTCCAGGGGCACATTTTCTAACAACGCAGGGCAAGTCAGTGGAAAGTGGAATCGTTTGGCAACGATGACCTCTTCCGTCTTATGGCTCTGCTTAACCTGCCAAGTCGTGTCGACCTCCGTGTCGTGTTTGTGTTGCTGCATCTTTTTAATTTATTTGGTCTGTTGAAGCAGAAGCTGTTTCTGGAGTAAAGCGAAGAGCGGAGATAACCAGCGGTCGACACGCCACGCTTCTGGCATGCGCATCACGTGGTCTCTGGTCCTCTTCTCTCCGGCAGGGACGGAGTTTTCATTCCGCTGCCGCTGCATCTTCCTGCGTTTTACGTGGAAAGTGTCGAGTCAACAGGCCTAAAAGAGACGAGAGACAAGCTTCCTACAAATGTTCCTAAAAAACTAATACTCAAGTCTCTATCAGAGTATTTGTTTTGTTACTTGACCCTGGGGTTACTTACATATTTGTACAGATACTCAAAAAATGTACATAAGTAGTACAGCTACTGTCCACCACCGGGCCAGACGCCCTAACAACCTGCCTGGAGGAGACGAGAGTGACCACCAACTTTCTCCAGCTAAAGTCAACTTTGCGTCCCACCTTCATTTGAGCACCAAATCCAACACGTATGTAAAGCTGCATCTTTTCCATGTGAGAACTATGGATCAGGAGGCCGTATCAGAGGCTGCTGGACCTGGCTTTCTGACTGAAGCCACTCAGCAGGGAGCTCCAAGACCGACAATTCCCCCACATGAAGAGCACTGCAAAGGCATTCAAGGCCAAGCTCTGGATCACACATCTCCAGAAAGGGAGGGTGAGACTTTCCCAGCCTGGAGGAAATGTCCCAGTCCATCAGAGACGGCCATGATTCTCACCCTGAGCAGTGCTGAGTGGATAGACCGGCAGCAGAGGTCAGGCAGTGGAAGATGCTGCTGCATTCATCTCAAACCCACTCCTCACACCTCCTAGACCGCCTCAGACCAGCTGTGGTTAGGAGCTGAACTACAAGGGCCTCACAGTGTTTAGGCATCACATGGATTGAAGGACTGCATCCGTTCGGCCAGAAACGATACAGGAAACAGAACTGCTCTCACCTGAAGGTGCATTTGCTAAACACATTACCTGGTTCTTTGTATGATCTGCTCACTGCAGGTTTTACTTTTAATAATTTCCTTAGGTGGGAAACAGCTCACACACACTGATAAGAGTTCAGGAACATACGCGGACCCTTGCTCTACCAGGGCTCCAGGATGTTCTGATCACAGCTGAAAGCTGGACCAGAGTGTTTGATGCATGCGAACCTGTGAGCATGATCAGGACGGTCTGCTTCTCGCAACACGTCAGCAGGGTTGATCTTTTCTTCCAGCCATGCGATACTACGACGTCCTGGGCTTAAATGGGTTGCTGATCACTGCTGTAGAGCATGTGGAACAAACTCTGCTTCAGGTTAAAAACCGGCGAATTTGCTGCCTTTCATGAAAAGAATTTATCACTCTGGAAGTTTTAAGTTTTATTTAACTACTTTCATTTCTTTTTGTTTGTTGATAATGTAAAGCTTCCTCTGCCCCTGCTGTAATGCTTTTATCGTGTTATGTAAAGCACTTTGAACAGTCTGAGATGTGCTGCATAAAGAAGCTTTCTGCTCTATTTAATGATAACAGCATGAAACACTTAGATAATTTATCTGAACCTGTAAGTAAAACTTGTCAGCCTGATATCCAGATGAAGTTGATATAAGAACAAGTATGGACATGTCCTCACCATGGACATCCTCCTCCCACCGGCTGGAGGAGGCGGGGTCATTGCTGGACTCTCCCCCTGGTGCAGGTGCTGGGCCTCGGCATC
This sequence comes from Melanotaenia boesemani, assembly GCF_017639745.1. Taxonomy (NCBI): domain Eukaryota; kingdom Metazoa; phylum Chordata; class Actinopteri; order Atheriniformes; family Melanotaeniidae; genus Melanotaenia; species Melanotaenia boesemani. The sequence goes on from NC_055703.1 coordinate 1,798,442, forward strand.
TGTCCCGCTCTGAGAGGCCCCGCTGTCAGACGGGCTGGCCAGCTTGGCCTCCGACAGTCCTCGGGACATGAAACTGCACTTCCTGGCAGTGGGATGGTGGTCACTGTCTGGAGAATCACTCATGTCGCTGAGCTCCTTGTAAATACTGACTTTGCTCTGCTTCCTCAGCGCTGCTGGGATCTCCATGTGGCTGGCCATCAGGGTGGGTCGGGGTCCTGCATAGTGCGGCTTGCCTGAACCGCGAGGTCCGTTCGACTCCTCGCTGCTGCAGGAAGGCTTCCTGGTGTCCAGGGTGTGACGCCGCTCCACAGCGCCAAGATGCTGCAAACCCTGGATGTCCATGTGGCTGGGCATGCATGCCGGCTGCTGGGTGGAGCAGGAAGCCTCCTGATTGGCCAGTAAGGCCGCATTAAAAGGCAGCACCTCCACATGAGGATCAGACACAGCAGAGCAGGTCATCTGTGTGAGCTGCATCAGCCTCTGTGGTGAGGAGTTACTGAGCACACAACCCTGCTGCACCATGGAGTTTTTCTTTGACCTGCACACACTGTCATCATCTCCATATTTATATCCATACAAGCTTTGTTTGATCTTCTTTACTCCCAGATGGAAAATCTCCAGGAGGTTGAGGAATAAAGAAACTCCAGCAATAACAAGCATGAAAACCATGAAAACATTCTTCTCTGTGGGTCTTGAGACGAAACAGTCAACGCTGTTGGGGCAGGGCAGCCGCTCACACTTGTACAGCGGAGACAGTCCCACGCCATAGAGAGCACACTGACCTATGATGAAGCCCACCTCCACCACAGACCTGGTCAGGATATGGAAAACATATGTACGAAGCAATGAGCCTCTGAGCGGAGCTTTCCTCACTTTCTTCTGCTCATCGAGCTTCCTGAGCTCTCTCTCGATTCTCTTGTGGTCCTCCTGCACCGGATCCGTCCCTTCCAGCTCAGCTTTCAGACAAGCCTTCTTCCTGTGCCGCTCTTTTTCAAGGGTCCTCAAACGGTACAGAGCGTGGCCCATGTACACCAGCGAGGGGGAGGACACGAAGATGATCTGCAGGACCCAGTAGCGTATGAGGGAGATGGGGAAAGCCTGGTCGTAGCAGACGTTTTTGCAGCCAGGCTGCTCCGTGTTGCAGACAAACTCGCTTTGCTCATCGTCCCAGACGTCCTCCGCTGCAACGCCGAGCACGAGCATCCGGAAAATAAAGAGGATGGTGAGCCAGATCTTCCCCACGATGGTGGAGTGGATGTGGACTTCTTCCAAGATACTTCCCAATAAGTTCCAATCCCCCATCTTCTCACATTACCATCAGCTGTCAGTGAATCAAGAATCATTCAAGCAGTTTGTAAGTTTAAAGCCAAATAAATGAAAAAAGCAACGAATGAAGTTTTACTTACACGTTTTCTAGGATCCTTGCTGCTGTTCATCCATAAAGCTTCCAGAGACCAGCACATCCATCTGAGCCAACGCTTGCTGTCTCTTTACTACTGTGAGGGTCCGCTGTTAGCTCTGGCTCACACTGTTTCACTGCAGAGGCAAACTAGGACCACAGTTTGGATCTATTGATCCTCCACATGACCCTAAAACTCCCCGAGGTTAGTTTCATCCTGCCACACTTTCATCAGGACACTAAACTGGAAATAGCACCAACGGAGACGTCGATAAACATCCACGCACACTTTCAGCTTTTTCTGCTCTTTGTAGACACGAAGTAGCTGAAATAATCTTTATTTTCCTCTTTTCTGAGGCTGCAGCAGTTTTACTTTACTTCAGTTATCAGCTGGTTTTGTTGTTTAGACCAGATGAAGTCATGTTTCATGCGGGCTATCGTCCAATCTAAAGGATCAAATGCAGTGAATGCTAGCAACCTCAAATCACCCTAACTAACCCTAACTAACCCTAATCCACTTTAATCCTGGTGTGATAGATGAAGCAGGTGGTGGAAACCTTCCTCAGAGGTTTTCTCCATATTGACATGTCAGCATCACACAGTTGCTGCAGGTTTGTCGGCTGCATCCATGATGAGAATCTCCCGTTCCACCACATCCCAAAGCTGCTCTACTGGACTGAGATCTGGTGGCTGTGGAGGCCGTTGGAGTCCAGTGAACTCATGGTCATGTTCTAGAAAGCAGGTGGAGATGATCTGAGCTTTGTGACATGGTGCATTATCCTGCTGGAAGTAGCATCAGAAGATGCTCCACTGTGGTCATAAAGGGATGGACATGGTCAGCAACAATACTCAGGTAGGCTGTGCTGGTTAAACCAGGCCACGTTGGTACTAAGGGGCCCAAAGTGGACCAAGAAAATCTCCCCCCACCATTACACCAGCAGCAGCCTGAAGCGTTGATCCAAGGCAGGATGGATCCATGTTTTCATGATGTTTCCACCAAATCCTGAGCCTAGCATCTGAATGTGGAGCTGAAATGGAGACTCATCAGACCAGCAACGTTTCTCCATCTTCTATTGTCCAGTGTTGGTGAGTGTGTGTGAATTGTAGCCTCAGTTTCCTGTTCTTAGCTGGCAGGAGGCACCCGGTGTGTCTTCTGCTGCTGTAGCTCATCTGCTTCAAGGCTGGACGTGTTGTGTTCAGAGATGCTGTTCTGCAGACCTCGATGGGAACCAGAGCTTATTTTTCTTACTATCAAACCAGTCATGTGATGGCTGATTATATATCTATATTAACACTCAGAGGAATGGGTGTATCTTAGAAAGTGGGAGTGTAGTTACTTCTCAGATTAATATTGCACATAAAATGGCAGATTTATGGAAACCAGTGTTTTTTTAGAAGTCATTTCAAATCCTGTAAGTGGGTAAAATTAGTCTGATGAAAGAAAACAAAACCAAAGCTGGAGGAGGGAAAGTGGAGTCCAGTCTTCCAGTCAGCTCCTATCTTTCATTTTTCTCTCACATCACGATTATACCAACACACAATCCAGTAAGTCCACAATGTGTCACTTTTAGCCAGTTGTAACCCACCTCCAGGTGTTCTGATACTTTTTTAACCTGTATTTATACGTGTAGTCCTACTGAAACAAGAGACACCTGTTTACCTAATGTGCAGGTCTTTGGATCTTGGTGTTGCTCTTGTCTCGCTCCAGAAGCAACAAGTGGGCTAAGATGTAGAGGTCTGTATTAATAGGTGCATCATGGAGGCACTCTCTGTACGTGATGAATCCTATTAGGTGTTTTCCCGCCTGTATGACCTGTTCTGTGCAGCCATTATACCATTAATCCAGGGGGGTGGGGCTAGGGCTAGCTGTGTGGGCTACCTGGAGGAGATGAGGTGGACTCAAGCTTTCAGAACATAAACTTCAGTCATGAAGAGTGATCAGATGATCAGTCTGCCACAGAAGCACCAGCTGATGAGGCCGTCCTGCTGAACGAGTCAGGAACGCAGACTGGACGCTTTAAAACAAATGTTCTCCCTGCTAACCTGCTTATCTGCAGGGAATCACTGCAGCAGCAACAGAACAACAAGAGCTGAAAGACGAGCAGTAAAAAAAATTTAAACACTGATTAAGAAAAATAAAAACTAAAGGCGACGCGTTACTAAGTGCAGCAAACTCCAGGGGTTTACCGTTACTGTGTTACTACTGGATCAGACACTTCACGTTGCTAACGGACATATAGCTGAGGCTGAGGCTCCACCACGGATTGTCACGGTGACGGGTGGATGTTCCACTGATCCAGCCTCCACCCTGGATCGCCACAGTGACGGGTGGATGTTCCACTGATCCAGCCTCCACCGCGTATTGCCACTGTGACAGGTGGATGTTCCACTAATCCAGCCTCCACCACGGATCGCCACAGTGATGGGTGGATGTTCCACTGATCCAGCCTCCACCCTGGATCACCACAGTGATGGGTGGATGTTCCACTGATCCAACCTTCACTGTGGATCGCCACGGTGACGGGTGGATGTTCCACTGATCCAGCCTCCACCGCGTATTGCCACGGTGACGGGTGGATGTTCCACTGTCCAGCCTCCACCCTGGATCGCCACGTTGATGGGTGGATGTTCCACTAATCCAGCCTCCACCCTGGATCGCCACGGTGATGGGTGGATGTTCGACTGATCCAGCCTCCACCCTGGATCGCCACGGTGATGGGTGGATGTTCCACTGATCCAGCCTCCACCCTTGATTGCCACAGTGATGGGTGGATGTTCCACTAATCCAGCCTCCACCCTGGATCGCCACGGTGATGGGTGGATGTTCCACTGATCCAGCCTCCACCCTGGATCGCCACGGTGATGGGTGGATGTTCTACTGATCCAGCCTCCACCCTTGATTGCCACAGTGATGAGTGGATGTTCGACTGATCCAGCCTCCGCCCTGGATCGCCACGGTGACGGCAGGTTTCAGTGGTAATGAAAAACTGGACATGTATTTTCCTTCGTGGTCTCAGTAAAGCAAACAGTGATTGTTAGTAACGTTAACTCCTAAATATCTCTCCGGGACGTCCCTAATCTTTACATCACGCTAACGTCACTGCATCTGCTGGCTTCTACTCAGCTTTGACATGTAGAGGAAAAATTTTATTTGGGAACTTTCCACAGCTGAAAGTCTGATTCCCACCCTGCAAAAAATATTTATAAAGCTCTAATCTGACTTTATGCTTTTAATTCTGATCCTGTGAAGGGCGACTGTCCATCGACCAGGTAGCTGTAAAATAAGGTAAGGTACATCTGGTAGCAATGTCTCCTCAGCTGGATGCTTAGGAGTTTTTTTAACCAAGAATTTGAAAAATCAAACGGATTTTCAGCACCAACAAGCTCACGTTTTTTTAAATATGGCTGTCTGACCGCATCAGAGCTGATATGTATATATATATATATATATATATGTGTGTGTGTGTGTATTTACTGGTCTGACTGCATTGTGCTAAGGTGGTGGTGGAGGCATCATGGATTTGGGTTGTTTTCCAGGAGCTGGGCTTAGCCCCTTAGTTCCAGTGAAAGGAACACAAAGCTCCCAGCTTTGTGGGAACGGTGCGGGAACTGTTTCCTGTTCCAACATGACTGGATGAGGAGTCTGGTGTGGATGAGCTTGATCTTCCTGTAGAGTCCTGACCTCAACCTGATAGAAGACCTTTGGGATGAGTTGGAGCGGAGGCTGAGAGCCAGTCCTTCTGGTCCAGCTTCAGTGTCTGACCTCACAATGCGCCTCTGGAGGAACGGTCAGAAACTCCTAGAACTCCGCGCTTACTGCAATGAAGCAGCTGCTTGGTACTGATCACGTGACGTGTTCACTAACCCTGTGTTGTTTTCACAATTTACAAACAGAACATGTTTAGTGAGCTGGTGACAACAACTTTTCCTCAGATATCCAACATGGACTGACACACCTTTGACAAAAAAAAGATAAGTAAATAAAAACAAGATGAAAAAAAATAATATTTTATTTGATCCCTTCAAAACATTGTTTTGGTGACTCACTGACACATGAATTTATATTTTCTCCCTGTCCAGTTGCGGCTCCAGGATCTAATAAGATGGTATTTCTCTCATTTGTAGTGAGAGTGAGTAAAACCTTCCTGCCAGAGGAGTAAATGCCAACATTCGGATCCTTTTGTGCATTTATGTAAATACCGAACGGTGGTTTCCCTGCTTGGTTCTGTGTGGTGATGCAGGCTGCAAGTCCTCTGATTTCCTGACAACTTCAAGTGTGTGTGTGAATAGCACTAAAACTGTTTGTGTGTCTCTGGGTCCTGATTATTTTATTTTTGCTCACAATCGGTTTAAATTAAGGTTTTATAATCTTGGTTCTGTATCTGTAATTTATATTGAACAAGAATTGAATCTGAAACTGCTGTTAAACATACAAACTGATCGATTTCAGTCAAGCAAACTAAGGATCTGAAATCTGTCTGAAATGACATGAATCAATAAATAAATCGCTTAGAGGGAAGTTTCCTAAAACTTGAAGAAAATGCTGATGAATAAATGGAAATTAAAGTAAAGGAGCTCCTCTTTTAACTGGCAGCACACGTAACTGTATGCAAATTAGTTTAAATAAAATCAAGAAAACCTTAAACACTGAAACAACGAATGTTGATGCAGGTAAAATTATTTTAGGTCATTGTTATCTCTGCAATAACACAAGAAAACGCACTATAAAATTAACACAGAGATACCGGAATAAAATAAAGCCTCTTTCATAGTGGTCTGATATCCATGGATATTCTAAACTAATTCCCTTATAAATAAATAAATGAAAAAAAGATTTGTGAAAAGAATAAAAGAGAAAAAGCTGCTCGAGCAAACTTGGCTGATGATGGACACGTTATTCAAAGAAATAATTGGGTTTAAGTTAATATCATCTTGGAGTTAAAAGCATTAATAAGAAATTGGAAAACAATTCATGTTTTCCAAACAATTTCAAAATAAACTTTAAGGATCATCATGAATGCAGGAAAATTGACCTGCTCGGCTTTTCTGAGTGACGAGACTTTGACAAAGTTTTCTGACTCCAACCTGAAGACAGACGACTGATGTTGAATGAACTTTTCTTCCGGCAGGTTCTTCTCCAGGGTGCTTCCACAATGGCTGGTTGCTGTTTCATAATGCTGCTAATTTTCCTGGAAAGCAGGACTGAGGACATGGATCTGTCTGCAGGAGGAGACATCTACACTAAATCTCTTTTGTAAAATGTGTGTATTTACATTTCAGCATCACACATGGTATTGACCCTTATGACATTTGGGATAAACTTCTACAGGTGGAGAGAATTATCAGCATGTACATTTGTGTTGTTTATTTCATGTTATCACACGGCTGATGACGACTGTTTTCACAGCGGGAGGCCAAAGCAGTCACCTCCAGGGTTCAGTCGTGCAAGAATCTGAGTGTTTTATGAATAATTTTACTCTTACCTGGGATAATGTAAAATATTAAAATAAACAGGAAGGTACATCAGTTTGTTGGTAAATTAAGGGCGTATGGGGCCTAGTTATATCGGAGGAGACGATTGTTGAAACACAAAAGGGGGATCCCCACAGGAAGTAGCACTGTGGCAACAAAGGGGAGCCCTCAAGGCAGGTAATATGTGGAGAGGACCGGATAGGGGACCAGTCCTCCCTGCAGGGATCAGACAACGGGTCTTGGCAGAAGCCTATGGGATGGGACATGTGGGGCACAAACAGATGGAAAGAAATCTGTGTCATTGGCAGCACCTGTTCCTCCAATATGACGAAATACTTTGTGAAAAGCTGTCAGATATGCACCCTCTATAACCCTAAACCATTAAACCAGCGATGGGTATATTTCCTTTACGGCCAGCACCGGGCTCAGAGATACTACTGGACTTCACTGACATGGGAGAGAACGGGTGAAGGGTTTCAGGTATTTGCTGGTGTATACAGACATCTATACTGGATGGCCAGAGGCCTGGCCATCTAAAACAGAGGAGAGCAAACAGTGGTTTGGTAAACCATTACATTCCAAGGCATGGGTTTTCCTGAAAAGATCCGGTCAGATAATGGGACACAATTCAAAAATAAGGATTTACAAGCTGTGGAAAATATGTTGAGGTTACAACATGCCTTTGGTACAGTGTATCACCCCCAATCCCAGAGGAAGGTGGAAAGGAGGAATCTTAATCTGAAACAGAAGCTGGATAAGGTGTGTGCCCAGACTGGCACCTACTGGGTGGATGCTCTGCCCATGGCCCTGATGAGTGTAAGGGCATCGGTGAATTCAGGTACAGGTGAGGTCCTCACAGGTCGTCAATTTCCAGGACCAAGTGCTGGGCTGCAATTGAAGCCCAGCCACAGAAGTGGGTAAGTATCAAGATCATTATAACAATCTTAGAGCTCCGGTTACAGGGTTCGGATGCCAGGTGAGAGACCAGAAAACAACTAAGGAAGGAACCGAATGAACCCTTCACTGCTGAGTGGGTGCTGTTACAGCCCATCAAAAAAAAGTGGTCAGAACCCAGGTGGACAGGACCCTTCAAGGTGCTAGAGACAACATCTTGTGCGGTCAGGCTCCAGGGTAGGGGATCCACTTGGTACCACTGGAGCCAGTGTGCCCCCACTGAAGAACCAGGAAGAAACCTAAAGGACATCCTGGAACAGCAGCAGGAAGGGACAAGGGAGTCGGGATCGTCGGGTGGAGACCCTCCTACCAAAACAGGGGCAGAATAATCCCCGGTGGAGAGGTCTGACCTCTATTATCAGGTAGATGATGATAAAAGCTAATTGCCTAGTTCGATTAATGTAGGCTAAGTGCATTTCTACGTTTTGTTGTTGCATTTTTACAGTCCACAGAATTAAGGTCACAGAACGAGGAAGCTCTTGGGATAGAAGGTTTACAGCTCCTCAGTTACTGGTAGCATCAGAGCACAAGGACGACCAGAGCAACATGGAGGGACCAAGTTCTTGTGGAGAAATTGGAGGTTTATGGGTGTGTTGTGTGTAGGGTCGGCTGCCCTGGTGTTATTGATTCTTTGGTTATGGGGGGAATTTGAAGGCCGATTGGAAAGGAAAGGAAGGCGGGTGATAATTAGCACACAGGACAAGTGTCTGGACAGGTATGGTGGAGTGGAGTTAGCATATCCAAGAGGGACCACCACCACCTTCCAGGTAGACTTGTGTCAGACTAGACGGGTGGGTAGCGACCCCCGACCTGCAGTGGCAGCAGGGACTGCAAAAGAACATTTCTTTAAGTAGGGGAGCATTTACAGGCCCAGGGATAGGACTGAATCCCCTCTTAATTAGCGTTGCTGGGGTTCTCCTGGAGGACACCATCTATTGTTGTCCGTCCCAAAATGCCTGGATATGGAAAAGTATGAGCAGTCCTTTTATCACACTTTAGGTGTAGATGTAACAGGGACAGATTTCCATCATACAGCCCCAACCAACTCAGCCCCCTCAATCTTCACCTAACCAGAGGCCCTTATTCTGTCTAAGATGGCCACCCCACCGAGCTGCACTACGCTAGCGTGTCTGTACCCACCAGTGTCAAATTCCACTCAGGACCATTCACGGCCTATAAAGGCAAAGCTAAATACACCGGCTTTAACTTCCCAACTGAAGCTTTGGGTGTTGGTGTATACTTGGGAGAAATAGAGTCTATGTGGTGTAACAGAATGGAGTTGAAAGGTCATGAGTTAATTGGCTCATGGACCAGGAACGGTCTGTATTATTATTGTGGAGGCAGAAGGATGGTGGCCACGGTGGGATCCAGGGACACCAGAGTATGTGCTATGGTTAGACTTTCCACTCTACAGGCTGATAGACCTGTGCGGATAAGCTTGGATGTGGCAGGACAATTGACGACCCAAAGATGGAGGCATGTGCTGTCTAGACGTAGTGCAGGATCGTTTGACCCCACGCTGAATAGCCCTACATTCACGGACGCCATTAGAGCACCCCACGGAATTCCGAATGAGTATAAATTAGCTGATCAGACTGCATCCAGGTTTGAGAATATTCCTATATTATCAGCACTGTTCCCTGTCACACCCTAAAAATGTGGATAGGATTAACTCGTCCACTATAATGTCCAGAGATTAGCCAATTTGACCCGTGACGCGGTGGAAGGCTTATCGGAACAATAAGCCCCTTACCTCTTATGGCGGCTCTCGGCTTATGTTTTTTGCTGAAAAAGGGGTGTATGTGCAATGGTTGGGGATGCGTGTACTTTCATTCCCAATAACACTGCCCCGAATAGGACAGTGTTTAGGGCTTTGGAGGGTCTTAGGACTCTGTCAGATCAGACAAGAGAGCACTCAAGGGTAGAGAACCCATTTGAAGAATGGATGACTAGCATGTTTGGATAATGGAAAGGCCTTATTATGTCCATAGTGTTGTCCTTGGGTTCTTATGTGGCCATTGTGGTTACCTGTGTTGTTGCATTCCCTGTATTAGGGCACTGTGTGTTATTAACAGAGCCATGACTCCCGAAGGCGCAGCTCTGAAAAGGATGCCATTGTTGGCTGTAGGAGTTGCTGGGGGTGGGGATGGTGTGTCAGAAGAGGAGTTAACACTTAAATGTTGATATCTGGAAGATATCAAAAGGGGGAAATTGTAAGATAGTTTCACTATATGTATATATTGTTTTTTTTATTCATTTCAGTATAATAGTGACTTAATGGTTAAGAGTCAGCATTCAGTAGATTTCTGTTAAAAGATGATGGCTGCAGGAGTAAGTGGTTATCTTTAGAAGAGCTGAGTAGCAGACAAAACAAGAAATAGCAGTCATGCTGACACACACACCCGGTAGAAGCGACCTTGGGACAGCTGCTTACACTCTAGCTGTGGGTGGTACATAGAGTATAAGAAATCGCAGCATTAGGGAATAGATTCAGACTTTTTCTAGTTTTCACAGCGCTTGCTTTGTGCTTAGTGGAGTCTCCGGATATATATCTACAGGGAATTGCTCATGTAATCTCTTTGCTTCTAAATAAATATCCTGAAATTGAAATTAATCTCAAGTGTTTTTTCTCCATCAACAGACTCGGGGGAATCAGAGAGATTCCAACAAAACACTCCTATCCCTGTGGAAAGCCTTCCCAGGAGAGTTGAAGCTGTTAGAGCTGCAGAGCGAAGGCCAGAGGCAAACTGAACTCCTTTCATTATCCCAGCATTAAAAGGTGAGAGGCAGGTACACCTGGACAGGTCACCAGTCCATCGCAGGGCCAACACATAGGGGACAAACAACCATTCACACACACACACACACACTCCTAGGGAGAATTTAGAGTCAACAATAAACCTAACATGCATGTCTTTGGACGGTGGGAGGAAGCCGGAGTACCTGGAGAGAACCCACGCATACACGGGGAGAACATGCAAACTCCACACAGGGCCACCGCCCCCCAGGTTCAAACCTCCCCCAGCCGAGATTCGAACCAGCGACCTGTGCTAATTTACCCGATCCTAGAGAGGTTTCAAGGTGTTGCCTCAGCTGCAGGATCGAACCATCGGTGCAGAGCTTGGCAGCAGCCTGGTACTGATGCATCTGGACACTGAGGTCATGGCTTCTGGAGGATCGTCTAAAGTCAGGAAGCTCCTCTGCAGGAGAAACATCAGGGACAGACTAGATAAGATTCAGGACTGGACTTTAGTCATTTTGTGATTGTTTGGGGCAGAGAGCATAAGGTGAGCGCTTCCTCCAGTAAAGCAACCTGTTCAGACGGCCATAAATGGAGGAAGGGACCTAAACGTCCTCTTAGAGCAGCTTCTCCCAACCAGCCAACAACAGGTTAGTGACTCTCCTGCACGATGGAGAACCGGGTAACCAAAGAACTCCAAGCATCAACCAGGACTTGGGCCAGAAACTGACTGACAGCATGAGGTGGTTTATAAAAGCTTTGACGGGCCAACCCCACAAATATTGGCTGTCTGCATCAGCTTCATGTAACTGTCCATAAAAGCCGCTGGCAGTGATGACAAGACTGATTTCACATCAGTAGACCACAGAAAGATCTAGACACTGAAGGTTGGATTTCTGCATCTGACATTTGCTCGACCCAAACAGCCCCATGAGTCTAACAGTGAAATAGGAAACAAACTTAGTGCCGGCTGTTTGCTTTCGTTCTGTTTTCCTCCTCTGGGCATCGGCATTGATCTCAATAATTTGTGATCCACTTTGTTTTTGGACTGGTGGAATGAAACAGCATTATCCAAATCTTTATGCACTATTTCACCCACTCTGTTAAACACAAACCCGACACCGGCGAAAATAAATAAAACTTTATTTTCCATAAAGAATTTTGTACAATATTAAGAATATTGCTGTGCTATTTATAGACAGCGCGATGGAAAGAAAAAGATGTTGGGCCGAGAGATAAAAGGTTGGTTTTACAGAAATAAACATTTCAAATCATCTTAAAACAAATCAAACCATTTCTGGAAAGAAAAACGATGACAAGTTATCAGGAGCCAAAGCCCTCCTTTACTTCAGGGATTCAGCAGTAGGAGGTCAACGGGTCCCTCCCCTCGGATTCACAGAGAGTAGCGGGACCAAGTCTAGATGGAGGAAAAACTGATCCAGACCTGTTGTTCTAGTCTTTCCCAAACTTAACATCCAGCCTGGATCAAGCTTTCTCTGACAGACGTGGAGCATCCAGACCCAGCGTTGGAACCACCTCCAGCACTAAAAACAAAAACACTATGTCTCTGACACAGTCCTCACAGCTGCTCCGCTCCAGATGTGGATGGCCGAGCCGAGCCGAGCCGAGCCGAGCCGAGCAACGCCTCTCCAGCACACCACATGACATCAAGGAAAGTCTGATCAGGTGTCCATCTTCTCCTGCTCCTTAAAAAGCTTCATGAGCTGGTAAAATCTGTGTGCAATCTGAGAGAAAAAAAGAAAGTTTAGCACTGCGATTAAAAAGCATGAAGAAGAAACCCGGTGAGGAGGTTTTACCTGGCTCGATGGCTTGTCCAGTTGTTCTGACAGAGCAGAGAAAGTCTCTCGCGAAGCCCCCATGGTCTTCAGCTGTAGCAGGATTGCACGATCTTCATCTCTGCAGGACAAACGTACTGAACATCTCACCTCTAAATGTTCTCACACTGCCTCTAAAGCCTGGTACACACGAGGATTTTTTTAATCTTATGAGATTTTTTATCTGGTCGAGTCCTTGCACGTGAAGATAAATAAACAGGCATTAAACAGGTTTGATCGTACTGTGTGTGGTGGCTCCGATGATCTAATCACAGAACAACACACACATAACGATGCTGTCCAGCAACTCATCTACAGTGTAGTCCTCCGAGCCGGACATCTCATGTGACCAAACGTGATCTAACAGAAACGTAGAAGAAACATAGCCACAACTGGCAAAAACTGTAGAAGAAGAACCATAGCAACAACCGACAACAAACGTAGAAGAACCATAGCAATAACTGGCAACAAACGTAGAAGGAGAACCATAGCAACAACCGGCAAAAACTGTAGAAGAACCATAGCAACAACTGGCAATAAACCGTAGAAGAAGAACCATAGCAACAACCGGCAAAAACTGTAGAAGAACCATAGCAACAACTGGCAATAAACCGTAGAAGAAGAACCATAGCAACAACCGGCAAAAACTGTAGAAGAACCATAGCAACAACTGGCAACAAACGTAGAAGAAGAACCATAGCAAAAACCAGCAACAAACGTAGAAGAAGAACCATAGCAAAAACCAGCAACAAACGTAGAAGAACCATAACAACAACTGGCAATAAACCGTAGAAGAAGAACCATGGCAACAACCGGCAACAAACGTAGAAGAAGAACCATAGCAACAACCAGCAACAAACGTAGAAGAAGAACCATAGCAAAAACCAGCAACAAACGTAGAAGAACCATAACAACAACTGGCAATAAACCGTAGAAGAAGAACCATAGCAACAACCGGCAATAAACAAAGAAGAACCATAGCAACAACTGGCAAAAACCGTAGAAGAAGAACCATAGCAACAACCGGCAAAAACTGTAGAAGAAGAACCATAGCAACAAACGGCAATAAAAGTAGAAGAACCATAGCTACAACCGGCAAAAACCGTAGAAGAAGAACCATAGCAACAACTGGCAACAAACGTAGAAGAAGAACCATAGCAACAACCGGCAAAAACTGTAGAAGAAGAACCATAGCAACAACCGGCAATAAACAAACAAGAAGAACCATAGCAACAACCGGCAACAAACGTAGAAGAACCACAGCAACAACTGGCAAAAACCGTAGAAGAAGAACCATAGCAACAACCTGCAAAAACTGTAGAAGAACCATAGCAACAACTGGCAATAAACCGTAGAAGAAGAACCATAGCAACAACCGGCAACAAACGTGGTAAGAAGAACTATAGCAACAACTGGCAATAAACAAAGAAGAAGAACCATAGCAACAACCGGCAATAAACAAACAAGAAGAACCATAGCAACAACCGGCAACAAACGTAGAAGAACCACAGCAACAACTGGCAAAAACCGTAGAAGAAGAACCATAGCAACAACCGGCAACAAACGTGGTAAGAAGAACTATAGCAACAACTGGCAATAAACAAAGAGGAACCATAGCAACAACTGGCAAAAACCGTGGTAAGAAGAACCATAGCAACAACCGGCAATAAACAAAGCAGAAACATAGCAACAACCGGCAATAAACGTAGAAGAACCATAGCAACAACCGGCAACAAACGTAGAAGAACCATAGCAACAACTGGCAAAAACCGTGGTAAGAAGAACCACAGCAACAACTGGCAATAAACAAAGAAGAAGAACCATAGCAACAACCGGCAATAAACAAACAAGAAGAACCATAGCAACAACTGGGAAAAAACAAAGAAGAAGAACCATAGCAACAACCGGCAACAAACGAAGAAGAGGAACCATAGCAACAACCGGCAAAAACCGTAGAAGAAGAACCATAGCAACAACTGGAATAAAAAAAGAAGAAGAACCATAGCAACAACCGGCAACAAACGTAGAAGAACCATAGCAACAACTGGCAAAAACCGTAGAAGAAGAACCATAGTTCTAGAATGCGCCGCTAGGTGGCAGCAGCAATTGTAGTAGCTCTGTTTTTAACTCGTGATTTTTTGCAATATAGCCGTCTTTTTTAAGACATCAGCTGTCAATCTGTGTCTGTTCGGGTTGATTTTTCACGCTGGTCAGAGGCTGTGCTATACGGGAGATTTTTCTGAATATTTTTCTGTTTTTGCAAGACTTGTTATTGTGAGTCTCCATGGCAACGAGACTTGTTTACCATCGGGATCAACTGATAAAACTCTCCAAACTCAAGATTATCAGTGAAACAACACTTCAAATCCCAACGGAGTTGAAAAGAAAGAGAAGAGGATGCAGGGCAGGAGCGAGGCAGAGAGAAAAACGGTGGCGATTCAAACCGTTTCTTCCAACGGTTGTTATGGGAAACGTGAGATCGCTAGCTAACAAAATTGATGAACTTCAGGTGCTAACCAGGTCTCTTAAAGAATACAGAGAGTGCAGTATTATGTGCTTCACCGAGACATGGCTGCATGAACACATCCCAGACTGTAATGCGTCTGTACACGGCTTCAGAACGGTCCGTGCAGACCGCAATAAACAACTCAGCGGGAAGCTGAAGGGAGGTGGAATTGCGGTGCTGGTAAACCAGCGCTGGTGTCATCCTGAACATGTCACTGTTAAAGAGAAGATCTGCACAAGAGACATTGAACTGCTAGCTGTGAGTCTCCGCCCGTATTATTTACCCAGAGAGTTCACATGCGTTATTCTGGTAGCGGTATATATATTACCTGGTACCGCTCCAGACGCAGCCTGTGATGTCATTAACTCTGTAGTGGCCAGGCTTCAAACACAACATCCAAACGCATTTGTGGCTATCTCTGGAGATTTTAACAACATCTCCCTCTCTGCAACTCTACCAACTTTCCAACAGTTTGTCAGCTGCTCCACCAGAGAAAACAAAACGTTGGACTTATTTTATGCAAATATTAAAAATGCATACAGCTCCTTTGCCCTGCCACCTTTAGGAAGATCAGACCATAACCTAGTTCTTCTCTCCTCCTCCTACAAGCCCATCGTTCAGCAACAACCAGTCATTAGAAAGGCTATTAGAACCTGGTCTAATGAAGCTGAAGATGCTCTGAGAGGATGCTTCGAGGCTACAGACTGGAACGTCCTATGTGAACCTCATGGAAATGACATCAACGCCTTGACTGAGTGTGTGACAGATTATATTAACTTCTGTGTGGACAGCACCGTTCCAACAAGAACAGTGAGGTGCTTCCCCAATAACAAACCCTGGATCACCAGTGACCTGAAAAAGCTGCTGAACATCAAAAAGAAAGCTTTTAGGGATGGAGACAGGGAGTTATTGAAGTCCACACAAAAACAACTTAAAACACAAACGAAGAAGTGCAAGGAGGACTACAGGAAGAAGTTGGAAAGTAAGCTTCAGAAAAACAATGTGAGGGATGTGTGGTCAGGAATGAAGAAGATCACTGGCTTCGGGATAAAGGAGGATCAGACCGATGGAGGTCTGGACAGAGCGAATGAACTGAACATGTTCTTCAATAGGTTTAGCTCATCTCCTGCTTCAACCCCAACTAGCCACACACCCTCCATGAGCCCACAGCTTTCCTGTCACACCTCCACTCTGTCACCCTGCAGCTCAGTCAAGGACCTGGACACAACCTCATCTCCCTCCACATCAGGACTTCCTGAAACCTCCTCTGCCTCCACCTCCACTCTGTCTGTCTCCTGTAACCAAGTCATGCAACAACTGGTGAAACTGAACCAGAACAAGGCTGCAGGTCCAGATGGTGTCAGTCCCAGAGTTCTCAAGACCTGCTCAAAACAGCTATGTCCGATTCTCCAGCACCTGTTCAACACCAGCCTGAGTCAGAGAAGAATCCCGGTGCTGTGGAAAACATCCTGCCTTGTTCCAGTGCCTAAAAAACCACAACCAGCTGAACCAAAAGACTACAGACCAGTCGCCCTGACATCTCACGTCATGAAAGTCCTGGAGAGACTCTTACTGGCTCACCTCAGCAAGCAGGTGAACACCTTTCAGGACCCATTACAGTTTGCATACCGTAATGGGCTTGGGGTTGAAGATGCCATCATATACCTGCTTCAGAGAGCCCACTCTCATCTGGACCAGTCAGGCAGCACTTTGAGGGTCATGTTCTTTGATTTCTCAAGTGCTTTTAATACAATTCAGCCTGCTCTGCTGTGTGAGAAGCTGCAGAAATTCCAGGTGGATCCCTCCACAACCACCTGGATTTACGACTACCTCACAAACAGACCACAGTTTGTGAGACTGAAAGGTTGTGTGTCTGAGATGGTGGTCAGCTGCACTGGAACACCACAAGGGACTGTACTTTCACCATTTCTATTCACGCTGTACACCTCAGACTTCCAGTACAACTCTGAGTTCTGTCATCTGCAGAAATACTCTGATGACTCAGCAGTTGTTGGGTGTATCAGTGATGGACAAGAAGCAGAGTACAGAGAACTGGTCGGTCAGTTTGTGAAATGGTGCGGTGACAATCATCTCATCTTGAATACCAAGAAAACAAAGGAGATGATTGTTGACTTCAGGAGGAACAAGAACACACATAGAAGTGTTTCCATCATGGGAGAGGAGGTGGAGGTGGTGGAGGAATACAAGTACCTTGGAGTTCAGCTGGACAACAGACTTGAGTGGAAAAGCAACACTGAGTACATTTACAAGAAAGGTCAGAGCAGACTCTACTTCTTAAGGAAGCTGAGATCTTTTAACGTCTGCACCAAAATGTTGCAAATGTTCTACAGGTCTGTTGTTGAAAGTGCAATCAGCTTTGCAGCAATCTGCTGGGGCAGCGGCATCAGAACCAGAGACTTGAAAAGAATTAACAAACTGATCAAGAAAGCCGGTTCTGTGCTTGGAGTAACTCTGGAGCCGCTGGAGTTGATCATCAAAAAAAGAATTCTGTACAAGCTGACGAAGATAATGGAAGATCCTTCACACCCTCTACACAACGCCGTGACGAAACAACAGAGTGTGTTCAGTGGGAGGCTTGTTCAAGTCCGATGCAAGACAGAGAGATACAGAAGATCCTTCCTTCCAGCAGCTATCAGGCTGAAGAACAAAGCCCTTAATTAATTAATGTGATTGTTAAAAAAAAAAAAAAAAAAAAAAAAAAAAAAAAAAAAAAAAAAAAAAAAAAAAAATTACTACTACTACAATATTGAATTTCCCTTTGGGATTAATAAAGTATTTTTCATTTCATTTCATTTCATTTCATTTCATTTCATTCATTTCATTTCATTCATTTCATAGCAACAACGGGCAACAAACGTAGAAGAACCATAGCAACAACCGGCAAAAACCGTAGAAGAAGAACCATAGCAACAACTGGCAAAAACTGTAGAAGAAGAACCATAGCAACAACCGGCAAAAACTGTAGAAGAACCATAGCAACAACCGATAAAAACCGTAGAAGAACCATAGCAACAACCGGCAACAAACTGCTGACTAATCTGAAAATGAAGCAGATCTGAACAAAAACAATTCATTTAAGGAAGAGCAGGAGACGAGTGTCCACTGACCTGGTCCAAGCCACCACCACCTCCCCCTTCTTCCTGACCACGTTCTTGGCAGACAGACTGCTCGGAGACAGGGCTGCAGGGGAGGATCCGGACTCCTGATCTTTCTTGGAAGGCGATCTTTTCCTCGGACTGTCCTCTTGCTCCTTTCTGGACTTCTTGGTTTTCAGCTTCTCTTGGCACTTCTTCCGTTTCCGGCCTTTGTCGCGATCCTTCTGAGCTTTCTCCGGTGAGCTTCCGGTGTCCTCCGCGATGACCAGACTTCTCTCTGATTCAGACATGCCCACCTCATCTCTCTCTGATTCAGAGGAGGGTTTCTGTGATGCTCTGCCCTGCTGAGTGCTCCTTTCGGGCAGACAGACAGCAGTTTTGGAGGGACTTGTGTCTTCTTCATGTGTCTGACCTGCTGTGTCACCAGCGGTGAGCTTATAATAAGCAGAATCTGGAGAGCCGTTGCTAACGTCATCTGAAGGAGCAGATTCATGGAGGTCCTTCTGAGAAAAGCAATCAGCTGACGCATCCTGGTGAGAAGAAAGATCTTGGTTGTTATGTGAAGTGAGAAGGGTTTGCAATCTGGTCTGACAGAGCCCAGAGAGATCATCTTCTCTGCTATCTGTCTGAGTCCCAGCTCGGCTGTCCTGAGCCGCAACGCCTTCGCTTTCAGTTAACGTCTGATTCAAACTGTCTTCTGCCGTCAACGTGATATCTAAGCTTGTGCTTGCCTGTCGAATCTTCACAATGAAGTGATCGTTGGACTTCTCCATCACCAGCGCCTGCATGGGCACATCGGGTTTGAACAGAAAGGAGGCGTGTGGTGTTCCCGAGGCCACACTGCTGCTGGAGCCACAGCTGGAGTTGTCGGTATCCAGGGCCAGGTGAAACTCCTGCTCGGTGGCATCTTCCCCATCCAGCAGGGCGTCCTCGCTTATATGCGCGCTGATGACGCTGTCCGGAGTGGACACGATGTGCATGCTGGCGTTGGACGGCTGCAGGAAGCTGAGGTGGCTGTCGGACTTCAGCGGCGAGGGGATGGTGAGGGACACCGCCAGATCTTCTGCTAGGATGGAATAGGACTTCTGTGAGGTCAAGCCGGCCTGAAGCTGCGCTCTGTTCTCCGATGGGACCTCTAAGAGGCAGCTTTCATCAAAAAACGCTGGGTTCAGCAGGATCTGGTCCCTCGGCCGTGGGGACAGCATCTTGCGAGGTGAAATGCTCGACCATGTCGCGATGAGTTTAGAGGGTGTATCAAACTTGGTTGGGGAGAGCAGTTTGGATGGGGTGTCAAATTTGGAAGGCGTGGTGATGCTGATGAACCTTTCTCCATCTTTTCTCGGAGTACCGAGAGACCACGCGGTGCTGTCTCCGGCTATGCCGCTGCTCTCCAACAAGTCCGATCCCTGCAGCAGACACTTAAATATTTCTCCCATCTGAGAGTCTCTGACCAGGTTGAAGGTTAAGCTGGAGGCCTGCTGCTCCGTGAGAAGCTCAAAGTCGGTTTTATCCAGCACGGCGCCGTTCTGAGAAACCACCAGAGAAGAGATCTTATTCTTTTCAGGTGTTGGGGGAACGGTTTTCTGAGGAAGTAATTCCTCTGTGGTTTGTGGTTTTTGGTGGCTTGGTGGAGGGGAATCAGCAAGCGTGATCCTGATGTCTTTGCCTCGGCTGCCGAGGCCCGTCCTGTAAGGAACCACAGCACAGGACTTGGGCCGATTCCGGCTGGAATTTAGCTCCTGTTTACGCTGTGGCTTCTTTGCAGGGACCTGCTGGGGCTCCTTTTGGTTTCTGGGGGGCGTTTTGTCTTCGGCCTGATCTCTAGCTGGTCTACAGAGGCTCTTCAATGTGGCGTGAATGTCCTTGAACAAGTAGTCGACTTGGATGTCTACAAAGTCCCACAGCTTCTGCTTCAGATCCACTGCCTGCTGCTCAAAGATGCGCTTGACGATGCCATTGTTTAATACTTTGTTAAAAACAGATGAAATCAGCTTCTTAAGCTTGGACTTGAGCTCGTCTGTCTTACTGCATATTTGGTCAAAGTGAGCACCATCCACAAACTCTAAAAAAGACTTGTGAAAATTGTCCATCACCCCGTAGAAGCTCTTCTTTGGAAAGGTTTTATGTAACTTCATGTATTTTTTCCGGATCTCGCTGCGAACCAACCTGAACATCTCCATTATTTCCTCCACTGTGGAAAAAGAAACTTTGCTAGCTGAGGGGCAAACGGTTTTAAAACGACTCCTGGGGCTTTGTGTTGACACGCCGGCCGTCTCTTTCGAAGCGGTGTGCCTCTCTTCGGGTTTTCTCCTTAAGACAAAAGTAGGACTTGGATGGTTTGTGGCTGGCTGTGCTAGCTTCGCCCTCTTGGGTACGGGAGCAGGGGGAGTCAAAGCTGCTTCATCACTTTCACTTAAAATTTCCCCTTCCTCCAGATCCGTGTCAGAGAGGTTTGACGGCAGATCTGAGCCCTTCTCCATCAGGTTCTGTGTGTCGTGGTTTGCAGGACGACCTGGATACTTGTTCTCCTTGTTTACATCCAACTTCTTTGAGCTTGCGTCAACAGCAGAACAAGTGAACTCTGCACAGGCAAGAGAGGACAGTAGGAGAATAAACGTCTGTCTTAAAGATGTGAAACATTTCTTGTTCACTAACACATTAACCACTAACATTTCTGTAGTGAACCACCACCCTTCTGAGCTGGTGAATAAAAAAACTGTAAATGTTGCTGTTCAGTAAAATGAAGCTAAACTAAAGATGGACCCTGTGAAGAGCTAAATGGAACCTGTTCCTAACATTTGGGATCTGCATTTACACCAGATACCAGCTGAAAATCAAACCAGCTACCAGCTGAAAACCAAACCAGATACCAGCTAAAAACCAAACCAGATACCAGCTAAAAACCAAACCAGATACCAGCTGAAAACCAAACCAGATTCCAGCTGAAAACCAAACCAGATTCCAGCTGAAAACCAAACCAGATACCAGCTGAAAACCAAAGCAGATACCAGCTGAAAACCAAAGCAGATACCAGCTGAAAACCAAAGCAGATACTAGCTGAAAACCAAAGCAGATACCAGCTGAAAACCAAAGCAGATACCAGCTGAAAACCAAAGCAGATACTAGCTGAAAACCAAACCTGATACCAGCTGAAAACCAAAGCAGATACCAGCTGAAAACCAAACCAGCTACCAGCTGAAAACCAAACCAACTACCAGCTGAAAAACAAACCAGATACCAGCTAAAAACCAAACCAGATACCAGCTAAAAACCAAACCAGATACCAGCTGAAAACCAAAGCAGATACCAGCTGAAAACCAAAGCAGATACCAGCTAAAAACCAAACCAGATACCAGCTGAAAACCAAACCAGCTACCAGCTGAAAACCAAACCAACTACCAGCTGAAAAACAAACCAGATACCAGCTAAAAACCAACCAGATACCAGCTAAAAACCAAACCAGATACCAGCTGAAAACCAAAGCAGATACCGGCTGAAAATCAAAGCAGATACCAGCTGAAAACCAAAGCAGATACCAGCTAAAAACCAAAGCAGATACTAGCTAAAAACCAAAGCAGATACTAGCTAAAAACCAAACCAGTTACCAGCTGAAAACCAAAGCAGATACCAGCTGAAAACCAAAGCAGATACCAGCTGAAATCCAAACCAGCTACCAGCTGAAAACCAAACCAGATACCAGCTAAAAACCAAAGCAGATACTAGCTAAAAACCAAAGCAGATACCAGCTAAAAACCAAAGCAGATACCAGCTGAAAACCAAAGCAGATACCAGCTAAAAACCAAACCAGATACTAGCTAAAAACCAAACCAGTTACCAGCTGAAAACCAAAGCAGATACCAGCTGAAAACCAAAGCAGATACCAGCTGAAATCCAAACCAGCTACCAGCTGAAAACCAAACCAGATACCAGCTAAAAACCAAAGCAGATACTAGCTAAAAACCAAACCAAAACTGCCACGGGTCTAAAAGCTGCTTCTGAGATGTTTTGATGATGCCGATTACCTTTCTGGAGACTCTTGACGTGTCCAGGCTTGCTGTTGACATGGAGAAGGCTTCTCTTGGTTAGTCGTACCGGGCTCCTCAGCGGGCTGATGGCGTCGGGGATTCTCTTCAGGTTGCTCAGTGTGCGCATCATGGAGTCCTCGTCGTGCAGTAGCGGCAGCGAACTGGACGGCTCAGCGCTGCTTGCCTGACTCTTTCCGGGGCTGCAGCTCTTCTTCGGGATGATGGTGCGGACGGTTTTCTTCTCCTCTGTGGTGCTGCTGACTTTAGACACTCCGATGCAGCCGGTGGAGGAGCTGGGCTCAGCTGTGGTGCCGCTGGCATCTGAACCACTACAAGTTAAAGCATGAATGGCTTCTGTTAAACTCAGCTCTTCTTGGGGAAGTGAATCCAGACTGATTGTACTAGTTACAGCTTCTAGGTCTTCAGGACCACCTGCTTCACAGCAAACTTTATCAGGAGGGAAAGTGGTTGATGAAGGAGGAGACAGTTCTTGTTGATGGATGGGGGGTGGGACGGCGGGAGGCATTTCTTGACTTTCGAGTCGGATGTCTTCATTTGTATCCTGAGCAGCAGCTTCCTTTGGGTTTGATGAAACTAGACTTTCTCTGACTGAATCTGGAGAGGTTTTTTGAGGTAGAGCAGTTTGATTCGAGTCAGGCACAGCAGGTGTAGCAGCGGCAGACGGAGCAAGCTCGGACCTCATCAGTTCGCTGGGCTCTAAACCATCCCTTACCGTCCATGAGGGTTGGTCTTTATGACTTCCTGGAGGTTCTGTGATGTTAGCATCAGCCTCCAGCGGTTGGCTACCTTCTGAGTTAGCCTGGACTGAAGTGTCGGCTGTTTCGCTCAAGTGTTCCTCCTTTTCCTGGACCTCTCTCTGGCTGTCAGCTATCACAAGGCTCCCTTCTTTTGAGGCTTTGTTTTGTGGAGACCGCTCTGCAGGATCATCCAGTTCACTGTTGTCTACTTCATCAATGATGCACAGGTCTTCGAAGTCTGGGTGGGAACTCTCCTCATCCGGTCTGTTTTCCCGAGGCAGCGCCGGCGTTTTGACTGGTGAAACTGTTAGGTTCAGTGTCTCCATGAAGCATAATTTCCTGTTTGGACTGTTTGCATCCAGATTTGCCCCTTCGGGCAAACTTCTGGCAGCTTTAGGTGATTTTTCCACTTTCCCTTTGTGTGTCCGTCTCTCGCCTCTTTCCACCTCTGGCGGACTCCTTCTGTGCCTGCTGCTGCTGTTCCCGTGGGGTCCTTTGTCCCCTTTCCTCTGGTTGTCCTTTTGCCTCTCTTTCTCACTGCAGCGCTCAGCGTGTTGACTTGAAGGCTTTTTCCTGTCCCTTGAGCGGGAACAGCTGTCATCTGCATGGCTGTTCTTGGGTTTTCCGTAACCTCGGCTACAGGCTTCTTTCAGGCTCTGACATCGAGCGTTCTCATAATCTGAAGAAGTCACTTTGCCTTTATCTTGTCTCCGTCCCCGACTGCCTCCTTTCTTGTTGTCCGACGCCTCTGGTGAGGACGTTTTAGCTCCTTCTGGTCGGGGTCGACACGACCTTTGTCCAGAGTCTTTGTCTGCTCTATGAGATCTAGTTTTCTCAGGAAGACGAGAGTCCTTGTTGGGATCTAAACCGTCTCTATGTCTTGGTTCTGTGGATTCAGACAGACGCCGACTTTTATGTCTTTCCTCTTTGTGTTTGTCTGATTCCGTCCGCCTGCCGTCTACTTCAGCATCTCTTCTGGAACGGTTGTGAAGAGATATGTTTGATGACCTGGTCAAACTTTCTATCCTGGATGGTTGAGGTGGATGCTGTGGAGGATGATCGTCCCTGGAGGGTGAAGCTGGTCGAGGTGGAGGAAGACCAGATGGTGGTGGAGGCGGCACCGGCACCTTACTGATGGAACCAACTGTAGAGGTGCGACTGGACGAAACTGGATCCTGGAGATTATTGAAGTGAAACTTGTGATGATGGTGACCTTTCTCAGTCCTGCGGAGACCAATAAAAACTGACCTTAGACACAAGTCAGACCACAGCAGTTAAATACCAGAGAAAATGATGGGTGAGGCCCTATCAAAACATTTCTCTCTTAGATTTGTTCAATTGGTTCTAATGAGTAAATAAAATGAGGCCACATGTTGACATCTAGAGAAAAAAAGCATCTTTTTATTTAGTTTTTTCTCGGTGGCCACTTCAGGTTCTTCAGTTTAACTGCCAGCTTAACTTTAAATGTCCAGTTTTGCTCAAGCTTAATTAATAAATGCCACAGCTGCTCTGGTTAAAGAATCCCATGTCTGCAGCATGAAGTCAAGAGGGTTAACCCCGCAGCTGGCTGCAACCCAGAAGTAATCATCTCCCCTGGTTCTCTTGGCCTCGGTCTGGAGGTGGATGCAGGAAAGGTTAGCGCGCCGTTAGTGGAAGCAACAAACTGGAGTAACAGTATTTCACCCAAATCGACAACAAAATGCACCAGATGTAGGAAGAAGCCAGCTCCCATGGTTCTACCAGCGCGATGAGGACTCACTAAACCACATGGAAATGTTGTACTATAGGGGTAAAAAAAACCAGACAGACGTTAGCTAACCTGGTAGAGCAGTCACCCCACAGACAGAGGTTACAGATGCTCAGTACAGCGGGCTCAGGCTGAAATCCCAGCCTCATGTCACCCCTCTAACCTTCTCTCGGAGGCTCAGCAGTGGATGAGAGGACGGCAGAAATGAAGAAAATAAAGAAATTCAAGGCTACGCATCTCCAGAATATGGTGAAAATATAGTGGCTAAGAAAGTGGGAATGTCGCTGGAAGACAGAAGCAGCCTCCATCGAACCCACCGCGAGTGTCTGGGCTGCAGCTGGAGGCTGTCCTGGAGAAGACTCACGGAAAGAACCAAGCTGGATGTTTGCAGCTCCAGGTTCAGAGCCCAGCCTCAGACCCCTGGCTGCAGGTCACCCCTCTTTCTCTGACCCCATTTCCTGTCAAGCAACTGTCCCATAAAGACCTCTACAGCCTAAAATAAAATATTAATAATCATGTTCATAATTAACACTTAGAAGAAACAGACATGGAATTAGGGGAAAAAATAAAAAAAATTAAAGGACCCTTTAAAGACCACAGAGAGAGCAGAGAAACTAAAAACACAGATTCCCTCTGGGGATAAATTAGTTATCTTTCATTTAATAACGACGACATCCTGTCCACCAGGTTTTGGCCTGATCACTTCCATCCCAACACCAAACCCCGCGATCAGCTGTCAGTCAGCGTTGTGCATCTCATTTATCTGCAGCCATTACCTCAGACATCCGCTTCAGTCTTTATGGTGGAAAAAATGTTAAATAAACTGAAAAATGTTTATAAAATCTCCCAAGAGTTACTCTGATAGATTATTTTAAATATTTATTGACTAGAAATTGACATGTTCAATTTGGATAGCAAAACCCCCAAACCCCCATTGTGGATCAATACAATCCATCTGTGTAATGTAAAGCTGATTTATCGTAAACTACTTGATTTATCGTCATGGAAACAACCACACCATGAATCCTGAGCATTTCTTTCATGAAGCACCAGCAGGAAGGGCTCCTGTGTGTCCTGTTGGTGCTTTTCAGCCAGAAAGAATCTTAACGGGTTACCCCGCTGGGTAACCGTTCGGGTTACCCGCTGGCATCGGACCGATCCACTGATAATCCGGACGGCTGTTCTCATTGAAGCGTACCTCTGGTTGAGCCTTTGAATCTCAGCATCTTTCCTCGTCAGTTCCTGCCTCGCTGTTCGTAGAAGTGCTGAGATGTTCTTCTTGAGGCGCTGGTTCTCCGAGCTCAGCCCTGAGTTCTGTGAAAGGGACAGACATGTTGGTACCGATGAACTTCGACAGAAAGGAGAGACACTTGGTGGGTTATAAACTGATCTATATGTGTGGTAAAGTCTTAAATCAGAAGTGACGAGGAATAAATGAAACAAACCTGGATCTCCATCTGCTCCAGCCTGCGGTGCAACTCTTTAATTTGATGTTGAGCTGCTTGAAATCTGGACTTCAGCTGCAGAGACACATATAAGGAGCATAAAGAAAAATCCCCCTGATGGATGTCATTAAAATATCATGAAGTGATGAACCGGTGTATGGACCAATAAACCATGCAGATACCTCAGTGTAGGACGACTCTCTGCTCTGCTGCTCCTCAGCCACCAGATCTTCATAAAGATCCATGGACTCTTTCAGCCGAGCGTTAACCGGGGATGAAGCCTCTGTAACAGATAAAACTCTGCATCAGCGCTGAACAGACCGCTTTCACACCATCATGCAGCAGATAGAAGTTCTTACTTGCACCGCTGTCAGCTCCAACATCCAGGTCTTCATAGATGTCCACAGAGTCTTCACTGGGATCCGGGACCAGGACAGTGGACGCTGCACACGTATGAGATCTGTTATCAGTCACATGGAGCTGATAGTAACAATCGTTGCCTTAAAGGCAGAAAACAGATCCAGTCACTTCAGTTAGCTTTACAAACTAACAAGAAGAAAACAGAAGTAAACTTGAACCACTCTAGTCTACTAACCAGCCTACTAACTAGTCTACTAAATCAGCCTACTAACCAGTCTACTAAACCAGCCTACTAACCAGTCTACTAAAGCAGTCTACTAACAGCCTACTAACCAGCCTACTAACCAGTCTACTAACCAGCCAACTAACCAGTCTACTGAATAAGCCTACTAAACCAGTCTAATAACCAGCCTACTAACCAGTCTACTAACCAGTCTAATAACTAGCCTACTAAACCAGCCTACTAACCAGCCAACTAACCAGTCTACTGAATAAGCCTACTAAACCAGTCTAATAACCAGCCTACTAACTAGTCTACTAAATCAACCTACTAACCAGTCTAATAACTAGTCTACTAAATCAGCCTACTAACCAGTCTAATAACCGGCCTACTAACCAGTCTTCTAAACCAGTCTAATAACCAGCCTACTAACCAGTCTGATAACTAGCCTACTAACCAGTCTAATAACCAGCCAACTAAACCAGCCTACTAAACCAGTCTAATAGCCAGCCTACTAACCAGTCTAATAACTAGTCTACTAAATCAGCCTACTAACCAGTCTAATAACCGGCCTACTAACCAGTCTTCTAAACCAGCCTAATAACCAGCCGACTAACCAGTCTGATAACTAGCCTACTAACCAGTCTAATTACCAGCCTACTAAACCACTCTCATAACCAGCCTACTAACCAGTCTAATAACTAGTCTACTAAACCACTCTAATAACCAGCCTACTAACCAGTCTAATAACCAGCCTACTAACCAGTCTAATAACTAGTCTACTAAACCAGTTTAATAACCAGTCTTCTAAACCAGTCTACTAACTAGCCTACTAAACCAGCCTAAGTAGCCTACTAAACCAGTCTACTAATCTGTCTTATAACCAGCCCACTAACCAGTCTAATAACTAGTCTACTAACCAGTCTAAGGCTAGGTTCACACTGCAGGGCTTAATGCTCAATTTGGATTTTTTTTGTTAAATCTGATTTTTTAAAGTTAAAAGTGACATGTATGTGATCTCCTGTATGAACTTTTTCTACAGTAAAGAGTCCTGCATGGGTAGAAGACACGAGGACGTGACAGCGAGTGAGTGTGTGACGTCTTCGTGTTGCGGTAACAGCGGCGCACATGCTGCAGTTTTAAAGTTATAGTCCAGCCAGCACATTTTCAATAGCCCCGTTTTAAGGAGGAGATTACAGAAGAGGAGTCAGATTTGTGGCCATGGCGTTTTGTGGAGCAGCAGCAGCGTCTGTACAGAAAACGGCGGGTACGGAGTCACAGCCTGGAGTGGTGGAGAGTCATGTCATCCTTTACAGATAAGGGTTTATAAACAATGTTGTGTATGACTTGTAGGTCGGATTAATGCGACCTGGCCGTTCAGACTGAAGTGGCATGGCTAAAGACCAAATACGTATCGGATTTAGGACCACGTATCCAACTGGCCTGGGTCGCATTTGTGTGATTTATGAGTCATGCTGCAGCTGCCTCTACATGTAAGGCTGGAAACCTGGCTGGAAGTTTTCCTCCATCAGCCCAACGTTGCAGCGCCTGCGTCTCCCCTCCATGTCATTTAACTTAGCCTTTAGCTTCCTGGTACCAGTTTGGAACTGAGTGCATGAAGCTTCTACCTCCTCCAGCCGCTGGTGAACAGCATTCCCTCCTAGTGACGACATCTGACGTGGTGGCTAGCGACGGGTGAAGCGATTTGTCGTTAATTCTTGGAAGAACGTCTTGAGCTGGGAGACTGGGGCTGATCTGTGTTCTGTGCTATGATGTTGTGTTTGCTAACATGGGCGTCGGCCTCGGACTTTTCACCTGGTTTAGAAGTTTATTGAGATTAAGAGATGAATCTCTTCACATTAACGTGTTAACTTTGACAGCACTAGTTTTTCATGTTAGTATTGGTTTTGTAGCATCGGAGCACTTTCATGAATACAAGTATGAGTAAATGCACATGGTGTCGGACCCATACACGATACTGGTATCGGTACAACCCTAATAATAGATACAATAATCAATGATAAATACACACCAGTAGATTTAATTACTAAATGGGCCATCTAAACCCATGAGGTAATACTTACAACCAGGAACAGCTCTGCTCTCCATCTTTGACGTATCTCCTAGGTTTCCTCAGTAGTACCTGATAAAACAAGAGCAGATCAGTCAGTTGCTGCTATCCAGGACAAAACCACAGGAACTTACCATTTACTGATGAAGCTAAAACGCCACAGAGCTGCTGCAGGACAGCTGTGGTGGGAAAAGGGAGTCCTGGTTATGACATGAGCTGATGAATTCTGAACCAGTTGCAGTTTGAGTAAAGTTTTCTGAGGGAGACCAAGTAAAAGGAGTCGCAGTGGTCCAGGCGTCACGTGGCTAGACTATGATCTATGTTTCAGATGATCCAATGTTTAATTTAAGAAAGTTGAATGTGAACCAGGACTTTATTTCATTAAGACAGTTGAGAAGGGATGAAGGTGGGAGAGTGGAACCAGGTTTAGAGGAGAGGGGGAGCTGGGTGTCATCCGCACAGCTATGAAGGTCGATTTCGTGTTTCTGGAAAATATGACCAATAATGATTAGCAGAGGCCCCAGGACTGAACCCTAGGGCACATCTGTAGTGACTGGAAGGAAGTCAGAGGTGAAAGGTTTTAGTTGAGCAAACTGAGAACGGTCTGAGAGATCTGATTTAACCAGCTGAGGGGTGTATGTGCAACGTCAATACTGGAAAGTCTGTCTAGAAGGATGGTGTAAAATGGTGTCGGATCGAGGAGGAGGAGGAGAGACCAGAATCAGCTGCCAGAAGATCATTAGTGGTTTTAAGTAAAGCTGTTTCAGGGGAGGAAAGAGAACAAAAACCGGATTGGAATTGTTCATAGAGATTATTAAGAGTTAAATGGGTTTGGAGCTAAATAGACGTACGTGGAGGGATGCTTCAAACGTAACTACCACATCATTTATTCCCATTAAAGTGTGATGGAAAACACGAGCTGATAGTGAATCTGATGGCAGCAACACATCTGGAAAAGTAACTGGTACACATCAGACCTCTGTCCATCTTTCCATCTGAGAGACTCTGCCTCTCTGAAATGCTCCTTTTATACCAGTCATGTTACTGACCTGTTGCCAGGTAACCTGGTTAGTTGTCCAATGCTCCTCCAGGTGTTTCTGGTTTGTACCTGGTACTTTTCCAGCCTTTTGTTGCTCCTGTTCCAACTTTTCCCATCAGATTCACTATCAGCTCATATTTTCATCTCATGGTGAAACGTTTCCGTTTCATCTCTGATGTGTTGGTTATTGGCTACTGGGGATAAAAGATGGATCCATGGGTTCTGGAAATCATTGGATTTTTATAAATGACATTTTACAAGGCGTCCCAACATTGTATGTATACCTGTGCAGATAGTGTGATGAATACTATGATCTTCCTAAATCCAACATGTTCACCACAATCCAAGCAAAGACCCAAGAGGACAAAGCCTCAACAATACAAGTACGCAGAAATATTTAAAAACACCTTAAAAAGTAGAAAAAACATACGACTACAGATAAACATTTGAATCGACTGTTAAACAAGGAGTATGGGCCAAAACAAACCCAAAGAAGCTGTAGCCCAACTACTGGTATTAAGAAGCTAAAATGAAGCTAACGTCATGTTCAAGCCGCAGGTATTTGTACCTACGCTTGCTGGAATGACCGAGGCATTGAAGGTAACTTCTTCCACAGACTGGACACTTTTAAGCTTATCATTTACATCTGAGCTATTTTCCACAGCCTTGGTCTAAACCGCTAAACCTCACCGACTCAGTGTCAAAGGACTCAAACGGGTCGTTAAAGGCTCCTCAAACATCAAGGGAATGACTCCGACAACGCTGGCCAGACTTTGCTAAAATCAGGGCAAACCAACAAAAACGGCTCCATTTACTTACTTGGGTTTTGTTTTCTTGTCCTCCTAATGTTTACAGCTGCAGAGTCGCGCCAAGTCTGCCTTTCACGGGAAGTGAGGACATTTTCCCGCGGTCTGTCACCGCTTCGAGGCGTGATGTTGCAGTTCAGAAGGTTTAAAATCCTCTTCAGACAGGATTCCGATCCTTACTGAGACCAGCTGAACCGGGACTCGCTGCTTTCCTCCGCCGTTCGCATTTTCTCACAACCAGCTGAACTTACTGAAACAGCTATAAAACAAGCAGTTCAGGCGGCTCGCTCCAGCGAAACCAGCTCGTCTCGCGGGGAGAACGCGGGCGTCACTGTGATTGCGTCATCAGACCGCGCCAGGAAGAGGCGGGGCTAAAGGAGAGGATCCCAGCCCGACCCGGAAAGACTCGTTTCTTCGCTCACATGTGGACAGGGTTTTACCAGCGTTGACGAGAACGTGTTGTAGTGTGTTGTGGTCTCGAAATGAACTTCAGATATTTAGTTGGTAGCAGGAAAATATTTGGAAACGAGTAATTCGCGCCTCTATCAGCGACTGAAAATATGGAGGATTTAGAACTGAGCCTTTCATCTCTGAGCATCATATCCAGACATGTTGATAAAAGTCACAACGAACTTAGCCAGTATCTGTCGAAACAGGTAAGATGTGTAAATTACTGTGTGGTAATGCCCACTGCGCAGGTACCACTGAGTACAGAAAGTGTTCATGTTATGGCTTTAAAACGGCTACATGGTGTAAATATTTGGATAGAATACAACACTAACTAATCAATATAATTTCCATCCATGTCGCCCACGTGCCCCCTGGCAGATTTGGAGCCAACAGGACAGAAGGTGCATCCTGGAGTGCTTGGCTCAGCTTCTCTTGGAGAGGGATCACACTTTGCTGGTTGCTCGACACCTGCGAGCCCTGGTTCTGGATCTGTTGGAGCGGAACGCGGACAGGGTTAAAGCCGGGGGCAGGCTCAGCCATGACCTCCACGAGCGCCTGTGTGTGGCTGTCAGCAAACTCCTGGGCATCATTCCTGATGCACACGCGTGAGTGGAATTGTCTTCTGTCCCTTCACAGCAGTCCGTGTTGACCGAGCAATGCAGGGGCTAATTTCCAGCTTCTCTCCTAAGGTTCGCTGCCAGGTACTTCAGCCATGCCCCGCCAGTGTTCCAGAGGCTCTTCTTCACCAGTGAAGAGTCGTCAGCCGTCCAGTATGGCCCCAGGAGGATGAAGCTGCGGGACCTCATGGGCGCCACCCTGCGTTTTCTCCAGAGCGATTGTGCCAAGTTTGGGATGCTGTGGGACTGGAGTCCCTGTGTGTCACAGCTGCTCACCAGTGACGTCATGGTCCGAGGGTTCGTACCTGTGTCTTTTCAGTGGTGTCATGTAACCAGAGATGGTTTGATGGTGGAAATCCAAATAAGTTTCCTTCCTGTGTGTGTGTGTGTGTGTGTGTGTGTGTGTGTGTGTTGGGTAACAATTAAAGGAAGGGCTGGGATTTATATCTACATCTAACTGCAGCCTTGTGTAAGTCATGTTTTCTGAGGAGGTGGGAGGTGTGATGTGTCATGTTATCATGGGTGATTCGGAGTCCTCAACCCAGACATAATTAGTCAGACGTGGCTTCTTGGAGTGGGTTTGGGCCACTGGGGGTTCTCAGTACTTCCATCATCAGCTATCCTGAGTCAGGGTGAGACTATCATATGAGCAGAAAGTATTATCCAACACATCCATGGGTATAGATGATCAGTCTCTCAGACAGTACGGATCTAAAACCAGGAGGTCCTCGCCAGCTCAGTGGCTCCGGGTCGGATGGCATGGATGAGATGCCCAGGAGCGTGGTGTCCATGTCTCTGCAGCTGGAGCAGAAGTTGCTTGGATCTGTTGGTAGGGCAGGTTTCTGGTGGCAGATACCAGGACTGAGATGGTGGATGGGATCTACCGGAAAAGCTACGATACAGAACCAGCTGTAATTAAATTCTTACGGACTTCCACACCCAGTCCTTTTCTTTCTTTATTCTGCAAATACAATGAGTCCCCAAGATCATCCTTCCGCTCTCCTTTCAATATGTCGCTAACGTGATCGGTTGAACCAGGAGCCTACTTCCTAACAGTGTGCAGACCTCTCATCAAGGGGAGGGAAAGGGGGTGGATCACTCATCAGGTGCATTCAAA
Source organism: Melanotaenia boesemani (assembly GCF_017639745.1). Taxonomy (NCBI): domain Eukaryota; kingdom Metazoa; phylum Chordata; class Actinopteri; order Atheriniformes; family Melanotaeniidae; genus Melanotaenia; species Melanotaenia boesemani. The sequence goes on from NC_055703.1 coordinate 1,831,119, forward strand.
ATCGGATGAATAGGTTTAACATATTTAGTCCATTTTGACTAAATCTGGTAGAACTTTTTCTAATTTGGGAGCAAAAGACATGTTCCCAAAAAGTCTCCATCACGCTAACCCTGAAGCTGTTTCTGGGTGTAATAAAATGTCTCACAAAGTTTTCCCAGCATTACCCAGTGATCAGTTTTTCCCACTTCCTCCTCACGTAGCCTGTTCCCTCCGGTTCAGATGTCTGGATACCTTCATATTCCAGAGATGATGTTATTCCACTTTCCTGATCTGGTTTAAGACGGAAACACGTGGAGACTTTCTGGGACCACGAGTTTATTTGTCCCTACTGGGAAGAGAGACACAGAGAGATTGAGTGAATGTTCCTGTTCTGTTTGTAACCACGGACCTGGGTGATAGAAATGAGAAAAACTAGTGACAGAAAACTACTACGTACATTACCAGCTGCAAGTAAACACGCTACTACAAGGACATGTCTGAAGGTGGAGCCACCCTGTGCTGAGAGATGATCCACATGTATCAGACCATTAAAACAAAGAAAGAAACGTGGATAAATCCTGACCCTCCATCTTCCAGAGCCCTTTTCACATTTCCATCAAAGTGGTGTTTGATTTGCAAACATCCATAAAAGTCCTATTTTCCCCAAACAGCCTTCTCGGTCATCTTTCATTTGAGGCGGGGTGATAGTTCTGAATCGTATTTATTGAAGCACAGTTTATTTTATCCTGACAGGTTCCTTTGTTCTTCGTATGTTTGATGCTTTTAAAAAGAGGCTCAAGACCTTTGTAGCTTAGCTTTTAACTGAATTCTTGGGAAAACACTGGCTCGTGCCCTCCTTGGGGTTGCAGATTCTGGGGATTGACCCGTGAGCACATACATGCTCTACCACTGAGCTACATCCTCCAGTGTTTTCCTCATGGGGATCCTCCATGCTGGGGGTTTTACCTGCTCGGTCTGGGGGTTGTTGTCACGGTGATCGTCCTTTTCTGGGTGGCTGGGGCCCTGCACTGCAGCCTTACAGCTGGCTTGGATCCTGGTCTGCCTAGATCAGGGTGGTTGCTATGGCAACAGCATCTGTGGACATGGGTGGACTGGCTCCTGGTGTGGATGGATCACCATGATATTGTTTCCTCAGAATCATCAGGCCAGATGTTTATCACTTTTAGTATTTTATACTACATTCAGTTTAGAGACAGAAAGTAGGCAGTCTACTTAGTGCAGAATAAGGTGTGTGTGTGTGTGTTTTTGCTGTGTTATCTGTTTTGGTGTGAAGGCTTTAAATGCGTGAATAGTTTTCTCATGTAAAGCGTTTTGTGAAAAGCGCTTTATAAATAAAGTTTGTTTTGACTTGTTTGCTTCTGTTTGCTTGTTGTTTTCGTAGCTTTAGTGATAAAAGCTTTATTGACCCCCCCCCCCCCTCACAGTGCTGTTGTTTTGTAAAAAAGTTACTTCTGTATTTCACATGTTTATTTAAGTTATTTCTCCTTCAGTTTGGTAATCATAGATCTGGTTTCTCCGTTGAAGGTTTCTGAGTGAAGCTTCTTTAGTTCTGCCTCTAAGTTGTGGTTGTTATTTTCCTCACATCCCAGAGGCGGCACCTCTGCATCGCTTTAATGTTTTAGCTTCATTAACTGGGGAAGTGGTGAAACGTGAACAGAGATCTGTGCTGCTCTACCTTGCAGAGGTTACAGCCGTGTGGCTAAGCAACATGCGTGATGCTTGTTCTGTGCTGTGTTTTCTCCACCAGGTACACCGGCCAGTGTTTGGCCCTGGTCTCTCACATGACGGACAACCAGAGAAGCATCTTCCTGAGGAAAGTGCTGACAAATGATGAGATCATGCACATGAAAATGAAGTATGTGTGCACATTTTTTCCTGTTTCATTTTTTATTTAGCTAAATGAGAGTGACCTGTAAACACAAAGTAATTGTTCTAAAACGATGTTTATTGTTGCATCTGACTGGATTCATTCTTCATTAATTCAGACGTGAGGTCCAGGTTTAATGGACGACGTTAGTAGCTGCATCATGTTTGCTAACTTCAGTGTCCTTGGATGCTGCAGTCAGGCTCATTGTGATGGCTTATTGGGACTTTTTCTGACACTTAAATGTTAAGTTTCCCCTCAACAGCTACATGTTTGCTGAGAAAAATTATTTTAAAATTAATCTTGTCTAAGCCGAGGATGTCCAGTCCAAATCGTTGTGGGCCAGAGTCCTGCAGGTTGTAGACGTTTCCCAGCTCCTAAATGAAATGAAACAGCTCTGCACACCCCTGTTAAAGATTTCCAGCAGCTAAGGCCTGCAGTAGGGTGGCCGTGGAGGACGTAGGTGGACATCCCGGCTCTCTGCTGCGTGTCTTGACTTTTCCTCTGATCCTTGTCCAGAGCTTTGGAGGAAGGTCAACAGATGGAGACGGAGAGAGCCTTGGTGTTAGCTAATCAAGGAGGTGTGATGTGGCACCAGGAGATGGGTAAGAAGTCGACCAGAGGGCAGGTGGTGTCGGAGGACCTGTCCTTGAACGTTGTGGCGGTCTGCGGCGTGGTGCTGCCGAGGATCGGTCCCAGACAGGCTGAACAAGTGTGTTTGTCAAAGAAAGACTTTCCCTCTGTTTTTATTAATTTATCTTTATTCTCATTCCAAATGCTGAGCTTGGTGTTTGTTTATAGGTGAACCCGACAGACCTGGTGCTGGTGGACTCAACCTGGCGTAACCTGAGAAGACTGGCTTTGGCTGTGGCTTCCCAGAAAGCTGTGCTTCTGGAGGGTCCAATAGGATGTGGTAAAACTGCCCTGGTAGAGTTCATGGCTGCCATCACAGGGCATACGAAGGCTACAGAGATCCTCAAGGTCCAACTCGGGGATCAGACGGACAGCAAGGTGAGGCTGATCTCCGCTCCCCGGTGGTTCCCAGGGTGGAACAGTGACCTGACTCCTGTTGCTGTTGCAGATGCTGCTGGGAATGTACCGCTGCACGGATGTACCAGGAAAGTTCGTGTGGCAGCCAGGGACGCTCACACAAGCTGTTTCCAGAGGCCAGTGGATCCTCCTGGAGGACATTGATCATGCACCTCTGGATGTGGTGAGCTCAAGCCGGCCAGGAGTTGCTCTATCAGTTTCCCTTCCACATGTTCTACACCAGGCTGAGATTCCAGGAGTGAATGATGTGTTCCAGGCTACTATCAGAACTTATTTCTGACCGGCTGTAAACAGAAATCTATCTCTGAAGCCATACTGGTCTCCAGTAGCAGATGATGCTCCCGTTACACCAGCAACCTAGTCCAGTAAAAAACTTGCTCCACAACACGCCTTTTATCCATAAAACCATGTTTTAGGTGAAAATAGCAGGAGTGTAATAGCATTGTGGACAGTCATTACTTTAAACTACGTGTCCTTTTATCAGATTTCTGTGCTTCTGCCTTTGATGGAGAACAAGAAGCTGATGATTCCAGGACGGGAGGATTGCATCGATGTTGCTCCTGGATTTCAGTTCTTTGCTACCAGAAGGTAAGAATGAAGATAATCATGTAATAAAGCTCAGCTCTGCTTGTTTTACACGTCAAATAAGATAGGATTCTTGTTTTCATGTCATGGTTTTCTTTCTGTGGGTTATATTTGTCACATCGCCAGTAAACGTGATTAAATCCTCCCGTTCTTCAGCCGCTGTGAAACTGAAAGGAATTCGTGTACTTTAGCTTCCCTGCCTGCCTTAGTTACTTCCAGTCTCCCTCTTTCCAGTCCATAGTCCACCTCTAACCCCGATGTGACAAACACATCATGAATCTGGTGGCAGTTTCACCAGCATTGTAACCTGAAGGGATTCTCCATCTGCAGACCTCACCCTGTGGACAAAGCCCGGTCTGCATCTTCTCTTCAACTCTTCTACTCAAGCCATTTCAGGAATCTCCAAATCAACCCAGATGTCCCAGATTTACTGTTACAGACCAACTTCTCCAGATCCCATCCATCAATAAGGCTTCGTTTCTAGAATCTGCCTACTTTAATATGAAATAACGTAATCCCTGACAACATATGGACAGAAGCTCTGACAGGAGTTAATAGCAGCCCATCGTGAGTGTTGTTTGGTCTTAAGTCCTGACCATCTGTGTCTGGGCAGGTGTTATCGTGCCGGTCCTGGTTCAGTTACTGGTCCAGTTTTTACAACCTTCTCATAAGCCCTTGTTACAAATCATACATCTTTCATAGACAAAAAATTATAGAGAGTTTTAGAAAGTGGAAATAAGTCTGTTATCGGTTCCACAGAGAGATTTTATCAAACTGGTATGTAGACCCATCTGCCACACAAAGCAGGTCCAGGCCAGTGGTTAAATAAAGACTTTTATTTAACTTTTTACCTTTAGTCCTCTGAAAGAAAAAAGTACTTGGACCAAGTTGTTAGTGAGGCTCTTAGATCAACACTCTTCACTCGGTCTAGTCTGAAAAGGGTCCCTCCAGTTCATGAGTCCAGCATTAACATCTGGTCGTACCAGGAGATCCCGACAGCAGAGTGATGATGATGACTGTGGGCGGAGTCTCATGAAGTCTTGGTTTGTGTTGCAGGATGTATTACAGAGCTGGAAGTTGGCACAAAGCTCAGAGCTCTCATGCAGCCCTGCTGGATAAGTACTGGACCAAGCTGCAAATGGGCAACATGCCCCGAGAGGAGCTGAAGAAGGTGAGCATCGTGGATCTAGCTTTTTCTGTCTCTCACCCACAACTTCCACCGGTGTGTGTGTGTGCCACGTTACAGCTACGCAGCGGCCATTTTAGTCAACGGTTTGATTCCCACCAGGCGTTGCGGTATGTGTCAGAAGCTCTCCGAGTCTATTTGTAACAGAACACGCATCCAGAACACTTCAAACTCAGCAGTTCAGATAGCGCCAGACAGGAAATCAGACACGGGAGCAGTGTAAAAGCTTGCAGTAGTTTTCAAAATAAAAGCCCCCATGTAGTTTTGCCCTGCTGAACCATGAAAACATGACATTAACCGTCAGGGGTCTCAGTGTTTGTCTTTTTACATCATGGATGACAAGAAGTTTATCCTGGAAGTGGAGAATCACAAGATTCTCCACTTCTCCTGTAACTTCGTGATCTCATGGATCCAGCTAGGTGGACTGCCTTAGTGGGCGCTTCACACCTGACGCGCTCCCGGTGTGGACTGACTCGCCACGTAGGACAAAACAAAACCGCAGCCCAGCCAGAATGTGGTGCACATGCATCTGGTGGAAACTGGGGGTAATGCTACATTCACATCAGGGTAGTCCGCTAGACTCGGTACGACTGGGGAGTCGGTTCAGTTTGAGGCCAGGATAGTCCGCTAGACTCGGTACGACTGGGGAGTCGGTTCAGTTTGAGGCCAGGATAGTCCGCTAGACTCGGTACGACTGGGGAGTCGGTTCAGTTTGAGGCCAGGATAGTCCGCTAGACTTGGTACGACTGGGCAGTCGGTTCAGTTTGAGGCCAGGATAGTCCACTAGACTCAGTACGACTGTGGAGTCGGTTCAGTTTGAGGCCAGGATAGTCCGCTAGACTCGGTACGACTGGGGAGTCGGTTCAGATTAGAATCTAAAATGCTGATGTGAATAAGTCCTTTGTGTTTCAATGACATAATTTTCCCAGAGTCTAGACAACCTAGCTAGGACATAGCCCACATATTGTGTGATAGCAGTTGGAATCGGCTCCAGACCGTTGTGTTGTATTTTTTATATAAAAATCAGTAAAAACGATAAATGTGTTCCCCATCTTACGTTCCTGCCATAACCTTCGTGTACAGCAGCATCATAAAGACAAAGCTCCCGTCTTATGTGTGCAGGTGCTCATCAGCAGGTATGCCAGCCTGACGGTGGTGTCGGACCGTCTGCTGGATATCTACTGCCAGCTCACTGGGGAGAGACACTCCAGCCTGGATGCAGGCAGCCTCCAGACCTCCGATGAGGACCAGCAACGCGAGGCTGAAGACAAAAACACCCTGCTGGAGGGGAGAGCTCTTTCCATGAGGTGAGGCAGCTTCCTCTCCTATCTGTTTCCTGCTTGTTTTTCATTGTCTGGCATTAACCCATATGCCCATGTGGTCCCATGACTCCGTAATATAACTGGCAGAAATACCAGGATTTCCTGCTTCTGCCTACAATTGGAAACCACTTGAATCTGATGGAAACCAGTAAAAAAGTCAAGTAGCACGACTGTTCTTCCAAATGAAATGCTGACTTTACATCATGAATGGTTTTAAACTGGAATGATTGTGAGAGTAAAATATGTTGTTTTAATGGAAGTCAATGGGACATTTTTGGCCATTAAGGCCAGCAGAGGGAGTATCTGATACTATGTAAAAAATACCAACATCAGATCAAATATGCTGCCAATCTTTGACATTTCCAAGACTCTAATCACCACCAAAGCTCCCTCCCTGTAATATTTATTTTGTTTTGTTTTTTTATGAATAATCAATAACTAAAATGGTTAAACAGGCATTTAAAGTGTTAAAATCCTAAAAATGATTGAATGTTTGATGGTTTTCAGCTGTTTACAAAGAACAGCAAAAGTTGATAAAACCACATTATGCTGTGTTTTTCTGTTTTTTGGTGATAAAACTGATAACATTCAGTGAGACGTCTTGTACAGCCATCGTTATAGGTCCATAGAGAGCCATCTTTTTCCTGTTTTACCCCTCAAATAATATGCAGTGTTTTCCTCATACGAGCCTGTAGAAATGTGTTCACTGACGCATGTTGGACAGAAATGTGATCGATTTAACGCAACACAAATAATGAAGCACTTTTTACTGCAGCTGTAACTGCTGGTTTCTGATGAGGTTCCTGCAAGTTGTTAAATAGATAATTCAGCTTCTCTGGGAGCTCAAACAGAACGCAGCAACATTCTTCTTTTTATTAAAAGACAATTCAACACTGAAGAGTTGGGAATAATGTGGTAAATGTATTTGTTAAATTGATTTATAAACTCATGGATTTTATCCCCAATAGCAGATAACCATCATACCAGATGATGGAACTGAGATGTTTCACCATGTGATGAAAATATGAGCTGATAGTGAATCTGATGTAGCAACTTGTCTAGAAAAAGTTGGAACAGGAGCAACAAAAGGCTGGAAAAGTACCTTGTACAAACCAAAAACACCTGGAGGAGCATTGGACAACTAATCAGGTTACCTGGCAACAGGTCAGTAACATGACTGGTATAAAAGGAGCATTTCAGAGAGGCAGAGTCTCTCAGATGGAAAGATGGACAGAGCTTCACCAATCTGAGACAAACTGTATCTAAAACTGTGGAAAAGTTTCAGAAATTTCATGGGATCTAGTTTTGACCTTCTAGCTATTCCCGTGTACACAGAGATTCCTCCTGATTCTCTGAATGTTTTGATATTATAAACTGTAGACGGTGGGATCTTCTAAGTCCTGACAACGCTGAGGAGCATTTTTCTGGAATTGTTCCACAATGTTGAATGGTCGTGGATCAGTTCTATCTTCTTCTTCGTGTCACAGACAACAGGAAGTTAAAACAATCTGTTGGACTCCTCCTGCATAACCCCAGCCAAAACTAGTGGTCTGAAGCTCAGCCTCCCTGAATTTAATTAGCTTTCCACTGCTGGGAAGTTCAATAGTTTATTGATTGGTCTGTCCTCCAGCAGTGTGCTGGGATGACAGATCCTCCAGGTCACTGCAGCGTCCTCTCGTTTGGAGACACACTCTGTCCCGGTGATGACTGGACTTTCTGTAAACTGTGTCCCACAGACGGTGTTGCTGAGACTCCGGCTCCGCTCTCGTTAGTACCAGTTCCTTTCATGGATCAATATAATTACAGTTTTAGGTTGGCAGCCGTATCCATGTGTGCTGGTTCAGCCATTTCCAGGTTGGGCATGACAGTCACTGAGAGTCTAAATCATAATGTTTCACTCATAATACCAAGAAATTAACCCTTCAACCTCCAGCAGCTTCCCTTTAGCTGGTCTACAGAAGTTTTCCAGGCATTTCTATCCTGTCCAGGAGGTTTACAATCCAGCCACTAAATGTAGTTTTATTCAGAGACTCTATCTGGTAAATCCGCAATGATCCATGATAACAGCATTATTTATCACATTTCATCATAAAAACATCACCATCACTACTATGTTGCTAAGAGACCTCTATTTAGACCTGGACATGATGATGAAGCCACTTCCTGTCAGACTTTCCACCAATCAGAGAGCTTAGATTGACGGTAACGTCCAATCAGGAGCAGCCAAAGATCAACCAGTGAGCAGAAAGTTCTGTGTGTGTGTGAAAAGAAGAAAAATAATGCTCCTCTATGGCTGGAATAAAGCCAAGAAGACGTTTCTGATGCACGGTGGCGCCACAAAGCAGCTGAGCTGGAGTTGGTTTAGTGAGGATAGCAGGTAAATAGTAGCAGGAATAACTGGAAATGAGGAAAAAGTGGAAACATGGAAATAGTTTCTGTTGTGTGTTTGTTTCAATAACAATATTTTTTCTCCTGAAAGCCAAGACTTGAGAGAACGATGAGATGAGAAAAGGTTTGGTCACTGTTGGTCTGTGTGTTATTTCTACAAAGTTCTGTTAGTAATAAATTCTGTTTTCTTCTTCTGGTCGACCTTTATGCTGCTACATCTATTCATACATTCATTTTACATCATTTTACCTCCCAGTCTGACAGCTGCTACACACTGGTTTATACTGGTATTAAAAGCTGCTACACACTGGTTTATACTGGGATTAAAAGCTGCTACAGACTGGTTTATACTGGGATTAATAGCTGCTACACACTGGTTTATACTGGGATTAAAAGCTGCTACAGACTGGTTTATACTGGGATTAAAAGCTGCTACAGACTGGTTTATACTGGGATTAAAAGCTGCTACAGACTGGTTTATACTGGGATTAAAAGCTGCTACAGACTGGTTTATACTGGGATTAAAAGCTGCTACAGACTGGTTTATACTGGGATTAAAAGCTTCTACAGACTGGTTTATACTGGAATTAAAAGCTGCTACAGACTGGTTTATACTGGGATTAAAAGCTGCTACAGACTGGTTTATACTGGGATTAAAAGTTGCTACACACTGGTTTATATTGGGATTAAAAGCTGCTACACACTGGTTTATACTGGGATTAAAAGCTGTTACAGACTGGTTTATACTGGGATTAAAAGCTGCTACAGACTGGTTTATACTGGGATTAAAAGCTGCTACAGACTGGTTTATACTGGGATTAAAAGCTGTTACAGACTGGTTTATACTGGGACTAAAAGCTGCTACACACTGGTTTATACTGGGATTAAAAGCTGCTACACACTGGTTTATACTGGGATTAAAAGATGTTACAGACTGGTTTATACTGGGATTAAAGGCTGCTACAGACTGGTTTATACTGGGATTAAAAGCTGCTACAGACTGGTTTATACTGGGATTAAAAGCTGCTACAGACTGGTTTATACTGGGATTAAAAGCTGCTACAGACTGGTTTATACTGGGATTAAAAGCTGCTACAGACTGGTTTATACTGGGATTAAAAGCTGCTACAGACTGGTTTATACTGGGATTAAAAGCTGCTACAGACTGGTTTATACTGGGATTAAAAGCTGCTACAGACTGGTTTATACTGGGATTAAAAGCTTCTACAGACTGGTTTATACTGGGATTAAAAGCTGCTACAGACTGGTTTATACTGGGATTAAAAGTTGCTACACACTGGTTTATATTGGGATTAAAAGCTGCTACACACTGGTTTATACTGGGATTAAAAGCTGTTACAGACTGGTTTATACTGGGATTAAAAGCTGCTACAGACTGGTTTATACTGGGATTAAAAGCTGTTACAGACTGGTTTATACTGGGATTAAAAGCTGCTACACACTGGTTTATACTGGGATTAAAAGCTGCTACACACTGGTTTATACTGGGATTAAAAGATGTTACAGACTGGTTTATACTGGGATTAAAGGCTGCTACAGACTGGTTTATACTGGGATTAAAAGCTGCTACAGACTGGTTTATACTGGGATTAAAAGCTGCTACAGACTGGTTTATACTGGGATTAAAAGCTGCTACAGACTGGTTTATACTGGGATTAATAGCTGCTACACACTGGTTTATACTGGAATTAAAAGCTGCTACAGACTGGTTTATACTGGGATTAAAAGCTGCTACAGACTGGTTTATACTGGGATTAGAAGCTGTTACAGACTGGTTTATACTGGGATTAAAAGCTGCTACACACTGGTTTATACTGGGATTAAAAGCTGCTACACACTGGTTTATACTGGGATTAAAAGCTGTTACAGACTGGTTTATACTGGGATTAAAAGCTGCTACAGACTGGTTTATACTGGGATTAAAAGGTGCTACAGACTGGTTTATACTGGGATTAAAAGCTGCTACAGACTGGTTTATACTGGGATTAAAAGTTGCTACACACTGGTTTATATTGGGATTAAAAGCTGCTACACACTGGTTTATACTGGGATTAAAAGCTGTTACAGACTGGTTTATACTGGGATTAAAAGCTGCTACAGACTGGTTTATACTGGGATTAAAAGCTGCTACAGACTGGTTTATACTGGGATTAAAAGCTGTTACAGACTGGTTTATACTGGGATTAAAAGCTGCTACACACTGGTTTATACTGGGATTAAAAGCTGCTACACACTGGTTTATACTGGGATTAAAAGATGTTACAGACTGGTTTATACTGGGATTAAAGGCTGCTACAGACTGGTTTATACTGGGATTAAAAGCTGCTACAGACTGGTTTATACTGGGATTAAAAGCTGCTACAGACTGGTTTATACTGGGATTAAAAGCTGCTACAGACTGGTTTATACTGGGATTAATAGCTGCTACACACTGGTTTATACTGGAATTAAAAGCTGCTACAGACTGGTTTATACTGGGATTAAAAGCTGCTACAGACTGGTTTATACTGGGATTAGAAGCTGTTACAGACTGGTTTATACTGGGATTAAAAGCTGCTACACACTGGTTTATACTGGGATTAAAAGCTGCTACACACTGGTTTATACTGGGATTAAAAGCTGTTACAGACTGGTTTATACTGGGATTAAAAGCTGCTACACACTGGTTTATACTGGGATTAAAAGCTGCTACACACTGGTTTATACTGGGATTAAAAGCTGTTACAGACTGGTTTATACTGGGATTAAAAGCTGCTACAGACTGGTTTATACTGGGATTAAAAGGTGCTACAGACTGGTTTATACTGGGATTAAAAGCTGCTACAGACTGGTTTATACTTGGATTAATAGCTGCTACACACTGGTTTATACTGGAATTAAAAGCTGCTACAGACTGGTTTACACTGGGATTAAAAGCTGCTACAGACTGGTTTATACTGGGATTAAAAGCTGCTACAGACTGGTTTATACTGGGATTAAAAGCTGCTACACACTGGTTTATACTGGGATTAAAAGCTGCTACAGACTGGTTTATACTGGGATTAAAAGCTGTTACAGACTGGTTTATACTGGGATTAAAAGCTGCTACAGACTGGTTTATACTGGGATTAAAAGCTGCTACACACTGGTTTATACTGGGATTAAAAGCTGTTACAGACTGGTTTATACTGGGATTAAAAGCTGCTACAGACTGGTTTATACTGGGATTAAAAGCTGCTACACACTGGTTTATACTGGGATTAAAAGCTGTTACAGACTGGTTTATACTGGGATTAAAAGCTGCTACAGACTGGTTTATACTGGGATTAAAAGCTGCTACAGACTGGTTTATACTGGATTAAAAGCTACTACAGACTGGTTTATACTGGGATTAAAAGCTGCTACAGACTGGTTTATACTGGGATTAAAAGCTGCTACAGACTGGTTTATACTGGGATTAAAAGCTGCTACAGACTGGTTTATACTGGGATTAAAAGCTGCTACAGACTGGTTTATACTGGGATTAAAAGCTGTTACAGACTGGTTTATACTGGGATTAAAAAGCTGCTACAGACTGGTTTATACTGGGATTAAAAGCTGCTACAGACTGGTTTATACTGGGATTAAAAGCTGCTACAGACTGGTTTATACTGGGATTAAAAGCTGTTACAGACTGGTTTATACTGGGATTAAAAGCTGCTACAGACTGGTTTATACTGGGATTAAAAACTGCTACAGACTGGTTTATACTGGGATTAAAAGCTGCTACAGACTGGTTTATACTGGGATTTAAAGCTGTTACAGACTGGTTTATACTGGGATTAAAAGCTGCTACAGACTGGTTTATACTGGGATTAAAAGCTGCTACAGACTGGTTTATACTGGGATTAAAAGCTGCTACAGACTGGTTTATACGGTGATTTAAAGCTGCTACAGACTGGTTTATACTGGGATTAAAAGCTGCTACAGACTGGTTTATACTGGGATTAAAAGCTGCTACAAACTGGTTTATACTGGGATTAAAAGCTGCTACAGGCTGGTTTATACTGGGATTTAAAGCTGCTACAGACTGGTTTATACTGGGATTAAAAGCTGCTACAGACTGGTTTATATTGGGATTAAAAGCTGCCACACACTGGTTTATACTGGGATTAAAAGCTGTTACAGACTGGTTTATACTGGGATTAAAAGTTGCTACACACTGGTTTATATTGGGATTAAAAGCTGCCACACACTGGTTTATACTGGGATTAAAAGCTGTTACAGACTGGTTTATACTGGGATTAAAAGCTGCTACAGACTGGTTTATACTGGGATTAAAAGCTGCTACAGACTGGTTTATACTGGGATTAAAAGCTGCTACAGACTGGTTTATACTGGGATTAAAACCTAGTACAGACTTGTTTACAGTGGATTAAAAGCTGTTACAGACTGGTTTATACTGGGATTAAAAGCTGCTACACACTGGTTTATACTGGGATTAAAAGCTGCTACACACTGGTTTATACTGGGATTAAAAGATGTTACAGACTGGTTTATACTGGGATTAAAAGCTGCTACAGACTGGTTTATACTGGGATTAAAAGCTGCTACAGACTGGTTTATACTGGGATTAAAAGCTGCTACAGACTGGTTTATACTGGATTAAAAGCTGCTACAGACTGGTTTATACTGGGATTAAAAGCTGCTACAGACTGGTTTATACTGGGATTAAAAGCTGCTACAGACTGGTTTATACTGGGATTAAAAGCTGCTACAGACTGGTTTATACTGGGATTAAAAGCTGCTACAGACTGGTTTATACTGGGATTAAAAGCTTCTACAGACTGGTTTATACTGGGATTAAAAGCTGCTACAGACTGGTTTATACTGGGATTAAAAGCTTGCTACACGACTGGTTTATACTGGGATTAAAAGCTGCTACAGCACTGGTTTATACTGGGATTAAAAGCTGCTACAGACTGGTTTATACTGGGATTAAAAGCTGCTACAGACTGGTTTATACTGGGATTAAAAGCTGCTACAGACTGGTTTATACTGGGATTAAAAGCTGTTACAGACTGGTTTATACTGGGATTAAAAGCTGCTACACACTGGTTTATACTGGGATTAAAAGCTGCTACAGACTGGTTTATACTGGGATTAAAAGATGTTACAGACTGGTTTATACTGGGATTAAAGGCTGCTACAGACTGGTTTATACTGGATTAAAGGCTGCTACAGACTGGTTTATACTGGGATTAAAAGCTGCTACAGACTGGTTTATACTGGGATTAAAAGCTGCTACAGACTGGTTTATACTGGGATTAATAGCTGCTACACACTGGTTTATACTGGAATTAAAAGCTGCTACACACTGGTTTATACTGGGATTAAAAGCTGCTACAGACTGGTTTATACTGGGATTAGAAGCTGCTACAGACTGGTTTATACTGGGATTAAAAGCTGCTACACACTGGTTTATACTGGGATTAAAAGCTGCTACACACTGGTTTATACTGGGATTAAAAGCTGTTACAGACTGGTTTATACTGGGATTAAAAGCTGCTACAGACTGGTTTATACTGGGATTAAAAGGTGCTACAGACTGGTTTATACTGGGATTAAAAGCTGCTACAGACTGGTTTATACTTGGATTAATAGCTGCTACACACTGGTTTATACTGGAATTAAAAGCTGCTACAGACTGGTTTATACTGGGATTAAAAGCTGCTACAGACTGGTTTATACTGGGATTAAAAGCTGCTACAGACTGGTTTATACTGGGATTAAAAGCTGCTACACACTGGTTTATACTGGGATTAAAAGCTGCTACAGACTGGTTTATACTGGGATTAAAAGCTGCTACAGACTGGTTTATACTGGGATTAAAAGCTGCTACAGACTGGTTTATACTGGGATTAAAAGCTGCTACAGACTGGTTTATACTGGGATTAAAAGCTGTTACAGACTGGTTTATACTGGGATTAAAAGCTGCTACACACTGGTTTATACTGGGATTAAAAGCTGCTACACACTGGTTTATACTGGGATTAAAAGCTGTTACAGACTGGTTTATACTGGGATTAAAAGCTGCTACAGACTGGTTTATACTGGGATTAAAAGCTGCTACAGACTGGTTTATACTGGATTAAAAGCTACTACAGACTGGTTTATACTGGGATTAAAAGCTGCTACAGACTGGTTTATACTGGGATTAAAAGCTGTTACAGACTGGTTTATACTGGGATTAAAAGCTGCTACAGACTGGTTTATACTGGGATTAAAAGCTGCTACAGACTGGTTTATACTGGGATTAAAAGCTGCTACAGACTGGTTTATACTGGGATTAAAAGCTGCTACAGACTGGTTTATACTGGGATTAAAAGCTGCTACAGACTGGTTTATACTGGGATTAAAAGCTGCTACAGACTGGTTTATACTGGATTAAAAGCTGCTACAGACTGGTTTATACTGGGATTAAAAGCTGCTACAGACTGGTTTATACTGGGATTAAAAGCTGCTACAGACTGGTTTATACTGGGATTAAAAGCGCTTACAGACTGGTTTATACTGGGATTAAAAGCTGCTACAGACTGGTTTATACTGGGATTAAAAGCTGCTACAGACTGGTTTATACTGGGATTAAAAGCTGCTACAGACTGGTTTATACTGGGATTAAAGCTGCTTACAGACTGGTTTATACTGGGATTAAAAGCTGCTACAGACTGGTTTATACTGGGATTAAAAGCTGCTACAGACTGGTTTATACTGGGATTAAAAGCTGTTACAGACTGGTTTATACTGGGATTAAAAGCTGCTACAGACTGGTTTATACTGGGATTAAAAGCTGCTACAGACTGGTTTATACTGGGATTAAAAGCTGCTACAAACTGGTTTATACTGGGATTAAAAGCTGCTACACACTGGTTTATACTGGGATTAAAAGCTGCTACAGACTGGTTTATACTGGGATTAAAAGATGTTACAGACTGGTTTATACTGGGATTAAAGGCTGCTACAGACTGGTTTATACTGGGATTAAAAGCTGCTACAGACTGGTTTATACTGGGATTAAAAGCTGCTACAGACTGGTTTATACTGGGATTAAAAGCTGCTACAGACTGGTTTATACTGGGATTAAAAGCTGCTACAGACTGGTTTATACTGGGATTAAAAGCTGCTACAGACTGGTTTATACTGGGATTAATAGCTGCTACACACTGGTTTATACTGGAATTAAAAGCTGCTACACACTGGTTTACTACTGGGATTAAAAGCTGCTACAGACTGGTTTATACTGGGATTAAAAGCTGCTACAGACTGGTTTATACTGGGATTAAAAGCTGCTACACACTGGTTTATACTGGGATTAAAAGCTGCTACAGCACTGGTTTATACTGGGATTAAAAGCTGCTTACAGACTGGTTTATACTGGGATTAAAAGCTGCTACAGACTGGTTTATACTGGGATTAAAAGCTGCTTACAGACTGGTTTATACTGGGATTAAAAGCTGCTACAGACTGGTTTATACTGGTATTAAAGCTGCTACACACTGGTTTATACTGGGATTAAAAGCTGCTACAGACTGGTTTATACTGGGATTAAAAGCTGCTACAGACTGGTTTATACTGGGATTAAAAGCTGCTACAGACTGGTTTATACTGGGATTAAAAGCTGCTACAGACTGGTTTATACTGGGATTAAAAGCTGCTACAGACTGGTTTATACTGGGATTAAAAGCTGCTACAGACTGGTTTATACTGGGATTAAAAGCTGCTACAGACTGGTTTATACTGGGATTAAAAGCTGCTTACAGACTGGTTTATACTGGGATTAAAAGCTGCTACAGACTGGTTTATACTGGGATTAAAAGCTGCTACAGACTGGTTTATACTGGGATTAAAAGCTGCTTACAGACTGGTTTATACTGGGATTAAAAGCTGCTACAGACTGGTTTATACTGGGATTAAAAGCTGCTACAGACTGGTTTATACTGGGATTAAAAGCTGCTACAGACTGGTTTATACTGGGATTAAAAGCTGCTACAGACTGGTTTATACTGGGATTAAAAGCTGCTACAGACTGGTTTATACTGGGATTAAAAGCTGCTACAGACTGGTTTATACTGGGATTAAAAGCTGCTACAGACTGGTTTATACTGGGATTAATAAGCTGCTACAGACTGGTTTATACTGGGATTAAAAGCTGCTACAGACTGGTTTATACTGGGATTAAAAGCTGCTACAGACTGGTTTATACTGGGATTAGAAAGCTGTTACAGACTGGTTTATACTGGGATTAAAAGCTGCTACAGCACTGGTTTATACTGGGATTAAAAGCTGCTACAGCACTGGTTTATACTGGGATTAAAAGCTGTTACAGACTGGTTTATACTGGGATTAAAAGCTGCTACAGACTGGTTTATACTGGGATTAAAAGGCTGCTACAGACTGGTTTATACTGGGATTAAAAGCTGCTACAGACTGGTTTATACTTGGATTAATAGCTGCTACACACTGGTTTATACTGGAATTAAAAGCTGCTACAGACTGGTTTACACTGGGATTAAAAGCTGCTACAGACTGGTTTATACTGGGATTAGAAGCTGCTACAGACTGGTTTATACTGGGATTAAAAGCTGCTACACACTGGTTTATACTGGGATTAAAAGCTGCTACAGACTGGTTTATACTGGGATTAAAAGCTGCTACAGACTGGTTTATACTGGATTAAAAGCTAGCTACAGACTGGTTTATACTGGGATTAAAAGCTGCTACAGACTGGTTTATACTGGGATTAAAAGCTGTTACAGACTGGTTTATACTGGGATTAAAAGCTGCTACACACTGGTTTATACTGGGATTAAAAGCTGCTACAGCACTGGTTTATACTGGGATTAAAAGCTGCTACAGACTGGTTTATACTGGGATTAAAAGCTGCTACAGACTGGTTTATACTGGGATTAAAAGCTACTACAGACTGGTTTATACTGGGATTAAAAGCTGCTACAGACTGGTTTATACTGGGATTAAAAGCTGTTACAGACTGGTTTATACTGGGATTAAAAGCTGCTACAGACTGGTTTATACTGGGATTAAAAGCTGCTACAGACTGGTTTATACTGGGATTAAAAGCTGCTACAGACTGGTTTATACTGGGATTAAAAGCTGCTACACACTGGTTTATACTGGGATTAAAAGCTGCTACACACTGGTTTATACTGGGATTAAAAGCTGCTACAGACTGGTTTATACTGGGATTAAAAGCTGCTACAGACTGGTTTATACTGGATTAAAAGCTACTACAGACTGGTTTATACTGGGATTAAAAGCTGCTACAGACTGGTTTATACTGGGATTAAAAGCTGTTACAGACTGGTTTATACTGGGATTAAAAGCTGCTACAGACTGGTTTATACTGGGATTAAAAGCTGCTACAGACTGGTTTATACTGGGATTAAAAGCTGCTACAGACTGGTTTATACTGGGATTAAAAACTGCTACAGACTGGTTTATACTGGGATTAAAAGCTGCTACAGACTGGTTTATACTGGGATTAAAAGCTGTTACAGACTGGTTTATACTGGGATTAAAAGCTGCTACAGACTGGTTTATACTGGGATTAAAAGCTGCTACAGACTGGTTTATACTGGGATTAAAAGCTGCTACAGACTGGTTTATACTGGGATTAAAAGCTGTTACAGACTGGTTTATACTGGGATTAAAAGCTGCTACAGACTGGTTTATACTGGGATTAAAAACTGCTACAGACTGGTTTATACTGGGATTAAAAGCTGCTACAGACTGGTTTATACTGGGATTTAAAAGCTGTTACAGACTGGTTTATACTGGGATTAAAAGCTGCTACAGACTGGTTTATACTGGGATTAAAAGCTGCTACAGACTGGTTTATACTGGGATTAAAAGCTGCTACAGACTGGTTTATACGGGGATTAAAAGCTGCTACAGACTGGTTTATACTGGGATTAAAAGCTGCTACAGACTGGTTTATACTGGGATTAAAAGCTGCTACAAACTGGTTTATACTGGGATTAAAAGCTGCTACAGGCTGGTTTATACTGGGATTTAAAGCTGCTACAGACTGGTTTATACTGGGATTAAAAGCTGCTACAGACTGGTTTATACTGGGATTAAAAGCTGCTACAGACTGGTTTATACGGGGATTAAAAGCTGCTACAGACTGGTTTATACTGGGATTAAAAGCTGCTACAGACTGGTTTATACTGGGATTAAAAGCTGCTACAAACTGGTTTATACTGGAATTAAAAGCTGCTACAGACTGGTTTATACTGGGATTAAAAGCTGCTACAGACTGGTTTATACTGGGATTAAAAGTTGCTACACACTGGTTTATATTGGGATTAAAAGCTGCCACACACTGGTTTATACTGGGATTAAAAGCTGTTACAGACTGGTTTATACTGGGATTAAAAGCTGCTACAGACTGGTTTATACTGGGATTAAAAGCTGCTACAGACTGGTTTATACTGGGATTAAAAGCTGTTACAGACTGGTTTATACTGGGATTAAAAGCTGCTACACACTGGTTTATACTGGGATTAAAAGCTGCTACAGACTGGTTTATACTGGGATTAAAAGATGTTACAGACTGGTTTATACTGGGATTAAAGGCTGCTACAGACTGGTTTATACTGGGATTAAAAGCTGCTACAGACTGGTTTATACTGGGATTAAAAGCTGCTACAGACTGGTTTATACTGGGATTAAAAGCTGCTACAGACTGGTTTATACTGGGATTAAAAGCTGCTACAGACTGGTTTATACTGGGATTAAAAGCTGCTACAGACTGGTTTATACTGGGATTAAAAGCTGCTACAGACTGGTTTATACTGGGATTAAAAGCTGCTACAGACTGGTTTATACTGGGATTAAAAGTTGCTACACACTGGTTTATATTGGGATTAAAAGCTGCCACACACTGGTTTATACTGGGATTAAAAGCTGTTACAGACTGGTTTATACTGGGATTAAAAGCTGCTACAGACTGGTTTATACTGGGATTAAAAGCTGCTACAGACTGGTTTATACTGGGATTAAAAGCTGTTACAGACTGGTTTATACTGGGATTAAAAGCTGCTACACACTGGTTTATACTGGGATTAAAAGCTGCTACACACTGGTTTATACTGGGATTAAAAGATGTTACAGACTGGTTTATACTGGGATTAAAGGCTGCTACAGACTGGTTTATACTGGGATTAAAAGCTGCTACAGACTGGTTTATACTGGGATTAAAAGCTGCTACAGACTGGTTTATACTGGGATTAAAAGCTGCTACAGACTGGTTTATACTGGGATTAAAAGCTGCTACAGACTGGTTTATACTGGGATTAAAAGCTGCTACAGACTGGTTTATACTGGGATTAAAAGCTGCTACAGACTGGTTTATACTGGGATTAAAAGCTGCTACAGACTGGTTTATACTGGGATTAAAAGCTGCTACAGACTGGTTTATACTGGGATTAAAAGCTTCTACAGACTGGTTTATACTGGGATTAAAAGCTGCTACAGACTGGTTTATACTGGGATTAAAAGTTGCTACACACTGGTTTATATTGGGATTAAAAGCTGCTACACACTGGTTTATACTGGGATTAAAAGCTGTTACAGACTGGTTTATACTGGGATTAAAAGCTGCTACAGACTGGTTTATACTGGGATTAAAAGCTGCTACAGACTGGTTTATACTGGGATTAAAAGCTGTTACAGACTGGTTTATACTGGGATTAAAAGCTGCTACACACTGGTTTATACTGGGATTAAAAGCTGTTACAGACTGGTTTATACTGGGATTAAAAGATGTTACAGACTGGTTTATACTGGGATTAAAGGCTGCTACAGACTGGTTTATACTGGGATTAAAAGCTGCTACAGACTGGTTTATACTGGGATTAAAAGCTGCTACAGACTGGTTTATACTGGGATTAAAAGCTGCTACAGACTGGTTTATACTGGGATTAAAAGCTGCTACAGACTGGTTTATACTGGGATTAAAAGCTGCTACAGACTGGTTTATACTGGGATTAATAGCTGCTACACACTGGTTTATACTGGAATTAAAAGCTGCTACACACTGGTTTATACTGGGATTAAAAGCTGCTACAGACTGGTTTATACTGGGATTAGAAGCTGCTACAGACTGGTTTATACTGGGATTAAAAGCTGCTACACACTGGTTTATACTGGGATTAAAAGCTGCTACACACTGGTTTATACTGGGATTAAAAGCTGTTACAGACTGGTTTATACTGGGATTAAAAGCTGCTACAGACTGGTTTATACTGGGATTAAAAGGTGCTACAGACTGGTTTATACTGGGATTAAAAGCTGCTACAGACTGGTTTATACTTGGATTAATAGCTGCTACACACTGGTTTATACTGGAATTAAAAGCTGCTACAGACTGGTTTACACTGGGATTAAAAGCTGCTACAGACTGGTTTATACTGGGATTAAAAGCTGCTACAGACTGGTTTATACTGGGATTAAAAGCTGCTACAAACTGGTTTATACTGGGATTAAAAGCTGCTACAGGCTGGTTTATACTGGGATTTAAAGCTGCTACAGACTGGTTTATACTGGGATTAAAAGCTGCTACAGACTGGTTTATACTGGGATTAAAAGCTGCTACACACTGGTTTATACTGGGATTAAAAGCTGCTACAGACTGGTTTATACTGGGATTAAAAGCTGCTACAGACTGGTTTATACTGGGATTAAAAGCTGTTACAGACTGGTTTATACTGGGATTAAAAGCTGCTACAGACTGGTTTATACTGGGATTAAAAACTGCTACAGACTGGTTTATACTGGGATTAAAAGCTGCTACAGACTGGTTTATACTGGGATTTAAAGCTGTTACAGACTGGTTTATACTGGGATTAAAAGCTGCTACAGACTGGTTTATACTGGGATTAAAAGCTGCTACAGACTGGTTTATACTGGGATTAAAAGCTGCTACAGACTGGTTTATACTGGGATTAAAAGCTGCTACAGACTGGTTTATACGGGGATTAAAAGCTGCTACAGACTGGTTTATACTGGGATTAAAAGCTGCTACAGACTGGTTTATACTGGGATTAAAAGCTGCTACAAACTGGTTTATACTGGGATTAAAAGCTGCTACAGGCTGGTTTATACTGGGATTTAAAGCTGCTACAGACTGGTTTATACTGGGATTAAAAGATGCTACAGACTGGTTTATACTGGGATTAAAAGCTGCTACAGACTGGTTTATACGGGGATTAAAAGCTGCTACAGACTGGTTTATACTGGGATTAAAAGCTGCTACAGACTGGTTTATACTGGGATTAAAAGCTGCTACAAACTGGTTTATACTGGAATTAAAAGCTGCTACAGACTGGTTTATACTGGGATTAAAAGCTGCTACAGACTGGTCTATACTGGGATTAAAAGTTGCTACACACTGGTTTATATTGGGATTAAAAGCTGCCACACACTGGTTTATACTGGGATTAAAAGCTGTTACAGACTGGTTTATACTGGGATTAAAAGCTGCTACAGACTGGTTTATACTGGGATTAAAAGCTGCTACAGACTGGTTTATACTGGGATTAAAAGCTGTTACAGACTGGTTTATACTGGGATTAAAAGCTGCTACACACTGGTTTATACTGGGATTAAAAGCTGCTACACACTGGTTTATACTGGGATTAAAAGATGTTACAGACTGGTTTATACTGGGATTAAAGGCTGCTACAGACTGGTTTATACTGGGATTAAAAGCTGCTACAGACTGGTTTATACTGGGATTAAAAGCTGCTACAGACTGGTTTATACTGGGATTAAAAGCTGCTACAGACTGGTTTATACTGGGATTAAAAGCTGCTACAGACTGGTTTATACTGGGATTAAAAGCTGCTACAGACTGGTTTATACTGGGATTAAAAGCTGCTACAGACTGGTTTATACTGGGATTAAAAGCTGCTACAGACTGGTTTATACTGGGATTAAAAGCTGCTACAGACTGGTTTATACTGGGATTAAAAGTTGCTACACACTGGTTTATATTGGGATTAAAAGCTGCCACACACTGGTTTATACTGGGATTAAAAGCTGTTACAGACTGGTTTATACTGGGATTAAAAGCTGCTACAGACTGGTTTATACTGGGATTAAAAGCTGCTACAGACTGGTTTATACTGGGATTAAAAGCTGTTACAGACTGGTTTATACTGGGATTAAAAGCTGCTACACACTGGTTTATACTGGGATTAAAAGCTGCTACACACTGGTTTATACTGGGATTAAAAGATGTTACAGACTGGTTTATACTGGGATTAAAGGCTGCTACAGACTGGTTTATACTGGGATTAAAAGCTGCTACAGACTGGTTTATACTGGGATTAAAAGCTGCTACAGACTGGTTTATACTGGGATTAAAAGCTGCTACAGACTGGTTTATACTGGGATTAAAAGCTGCTACAGACTGGTTTATACTGGGATTAAAAGCTGCTACAGACTGGTTTATACTGGGATTAAAAGCTGCTACAGACTGGTTTATACTGGGATTAAAAGCTGCTACAGACTGGTTTATACTGGGATTAAAAGCTGCTACAGACTGGTTTATAATGGGATTAAAAGCTTCTACAGACTGGTTTATACTGGGATTAAAAGCTGCTACAGACTGGTTTATACTGGGATTAAAAGTTGCTACACACTGGTTTATATTGGGATTAAAAGCTGCTACACACTGGTTTATACTGGGATTAAAAGCTGTTACAGACTGGTTTATACTGGGATTAAAAGCTGCTACAGACTGGTTTATACTGGGATTAAAAGCTGCTACAGACTGGTTTATACTGGGATTAAAAGCTGTTACAGACTGGTTTATACTGGGATTAAAAGCTGCTACACACTGGTTTATACTGGGATTAAAAGCTGCTACAGACTGGTTTATACTGGGATTAAAAGTTGCTACACACTGGTTTATATTGGGATTAAAAGCTGCCACACACTGGTTTATACTGGGATTAAAAGCTGTTACAGACTGGTTTATACTGGGATTAAAAGCTGCTACAGACTGGTTTATACTGGGATTAAAAGCTGCTACAGGCTGGTTTATACTGGGAGTAGACGCTTCTCCATCTTGCTACAGAAAGCAGGACAACACGGTCACCTTTACTCTTTCTTGTGTTTCTGTTTAATCTGCAGGGACCTTCTGAAGTGGTGCGAGCGAATTGCTGCAAACTTTGACAGCACATCATCTGCAACAGCACAGCGTGTCTTCCACGAGGTCAGTCCTTTCTTTCGGAGAAAAAGTCAACAGATGAAGAAGAAAGTGGTTTTTTTTTGTGCATTAAGGTTCTCTTTCTCTCTCCTAAGGCACTCGACTGCTTCACCGCCATGCTGTCGTGTCCCGCCAGTCGACTGCGAATGGCTGAGATCATTGGAACCAAACTCAACATCTCCAAAGAGAAGGTACTGCTTTCATCCAGCTGTTATGGTTTTAACTAAGTCTAAGAACGGCAGCTGTGATAGTGGCATCCATAATGGTTTGTCTGCAGGTGCAGCACTTCTGTCAGATGTATCAGCCCGCCATCTCGCTGACCGAGCTGCAGGCTTCGGTGGGGCGAGCCGCTGTGTGTCGGAAGCCAACAGAGGCCGTACAGCTGAGTGTGTAAGTGGGGCATGCTGCCCACCCGCCCCATCTGCCCCTGTTTACACCATGAGCATCAGCTTGTTGCTGTGTCAACACTCACTCTATGGCAGAGCTGAGCACCCCCCTGCTGTTTAATTGAATCAACATCAAATTGATTTAAACTATTGGAAGATAAACAAACTCATCTAATGGCTCAGCTGTCAGGACGTGTCCAAATATTCACATTGATCCTCTCAAAGCCAATATAACTGGGTCATGACATTTGGCCTGGAAAGAAAGTGAGTGTGTAGCAGAAGGGAGATGAGTGTGTGCAGGATTTCCCAGCGGTAATAACAGCTGAGAGTTGGTCTGGAATATGGAGAACTTTTCCCACCTTTAATGTGTTCTACAACTTCTACAGTACAATAAGCTGCTTGCATAAGTATGGACACCCTTAAACTAACACTTTGTTGATTTAATTCCATTAAATCAGCAAATGGGATGGGACAGGATGTGGTGGGATGGGAAGTTTAGTGTTCTAAATCCTGATGCTGCTGCGTTTCCACAGCAACCGTACCCTTTCCTGATAAATAGCATATTAGCCAGAGGGCGATCAGCTGCATAATATTGTGACATATGGCGTCTTTCTTGAATTCTAAGGAACAAGAAGACAACTCAGAAACAAAGGAGGAGACATCCAGCATGGAAGATCTGTGTGTCACCAGCATAGTAATGGAAACATATTTAGTTATTTTTCATAATCTGAGCAAGTGGCAGCGTATAGATGTTGAACAGCAGCAGCTCCAAGATGGGGAACTCCACAGGTTGAGTTACCTCAGATTAGTTACCTATAGACATAAAGTAGTCCCCCTTTTAGATATGACACCTGGAAGTCCTACCCAGTTCTCCAGCCGGTGTAGTAAGATGTTCAGGTGGATCCAGGCTTACCAGGGCTGAAAGGTTTCTGCTCTCTGAGATCAAGCACCCTAAACGTATCGGTTTGTTTTTTAATTGTTTGTGTGGGAAAAGTTTGGAAATAATTTATTGTCGATTAATTTTGATCACTTTTATATCCACGGTTGTTGATTTTTAAGCCCTTCTTTTCCTATTCCTTTGTTCTGAAGTCTGATATCATTTTTATTATTATTATTATTATTTATTTATCTTTTTATTCTAAATAAAACTTTTTCTATGATTGACTTTTTTTTCATAATTTCTCTTAGTATTTGAATTCTTTATATTTTAATTTAAAAACAAGTAAATCATTTTTATATAGATTCAGGTGTGTTGTTGTTTTAGAAGTGCCATTTATTGGTGAAGAGCTGACTGAAAATAAATGTGTTTTTTGTTGCCATTAAAAGAGATAACATGACATTTGCTGCCACACGACCCTCCGCCGTTCTGCTGGAACAGCTGGCAGTATGCGTGGCCAAAGGAGAGCCGGTTCTCCTGGTGGGAGAGACGGGAACAGGAAAAACCTCCACTGTACAACACCTGGCCAGAGTTACAGGTGAGATCAGGAGTGTCTGTGGGGAGATGATGGCTTCCATGTGTCTCCAATATTCCCAGCACAAGTTGCTCTAACTAAAATGTTCTTCACATGTGTTGCATCCAGGACACAGGCTGCGGGTGGTGAACATGAACCAACAAAGTGACACCGCCGACCTTCTCGGAGGGTAAGTGACAGAAGAATCCCTGAATAACACAAATTTTATATTGTGCCAAACAGTCTAAAAACAGGTTCTTCATCAGTTTAAACTCAGTTTTATTCATAATACATGAGAATAGTCCCAGAGTGGTGCAGGACGCGGGTTTAACATCGCGCAGGAGGGTTGGCATCATGCAGGAGGGTTGGCATCGTGTCGGATGGAGGGTTGACATCGTGCAGGGCAAGGGTTTTCATCATGCCGATATCTTCTCCAGGTACAAGCCAGTAGACCACAGGCAGATCCTGCTCCCTCTCAGGGAGGCCTTTGAAGACCTGTTCTCTCAGACATACTCGAGAAAGCAGAACCTCACCTTCCTTGGTCACGTGCAGACCTGCTTCAGGGGGAAACGTTGGCAGGATCTGCTCAAGCTCATGGACCATGTCTGCAAATCTGCTCTGGCTAAGGAGGTGCAAGAGAAATCAAACGGTAGTGCACCATAAAAAGTAGATGGAGATAAATGTTGAATATTTCATGCTGTGGTGAAGTAATGTCCGTTTTCTCTTGTGATTGTGCAGCTGCCATGCTGCAGGAGCAGTGGGAGGCTCTGGCTTCCAAGCTGAATCAGACTCGGCAGCAGATTCGGGCCTGTGAGACAGCCATGGTCTTTGCTTTTGTGGAGGTGAAGACTTTAATGAATGCACAGACACACTCTTTCCAGCATCAGTAGAGCAGAGCAGGGCTGAACGGTGTGTTGTCCACAGGGAACGTTGGCTCAGGCCGTGAAGAAGGGACACTGGATCCTGTTGGATGAGATCAACCTGGCAGCTGCAGAGACTCTGGAGTGTCTGAGTGGACTTCTGGAAGGTAGCGCCGGATCGCTTGTGCTGCTAGATCGTGGAGACACTGGTGAGGACATGATAGGGTTGTCATAACATCCTCATGAATTTAAGATTCCGAGGAAAGTTATTGACAATATATTTCTGATTCCAGAGCCCCTGGTTCGCCACCCAGACTTCCGTCTCTTTGCCTGCATGAACCCAGCTACTGATGTGGGAAAAAAGAACCTTCCTCTGGGCCTTAGGAACAGGTGAGCATACACCAACAGTCAACTGCTTTTCTAACATTAAATATTATTATTAGTTTCCACCACGAGCATCCTACCTAACTGAGCTTTTAAGACCTTCCTAATTCCTAGAATGAGACCCCAAATCCAGTATTAGATTATGTCAAGAGGAAACATGGATGTCAGCCAAGACAAGAAGCAAACAGAGATGGAGAAGATTTGAACCAGCTCTTCCCCCAGCCATCAGGAGGAATGTCTTAATGAAGATGCAGAAGGAATATCAGGAATGTGTTTCACTGTAAGATGACCGCAGGAGCATAAACTGAACACGCAAAAGCCCCAAAACCTGGTTTTCCGATTATGCTGGCTGACACAGAAGGTTAAAGTGGTGATACGAGTAAAGGTTTCATACAGCTTGTAATCCATGGAGCTGTGTGTGTTTTAGCAGACCATGCTCCACCCTGCTCGCCTCCTGCAGTCATTATCATCTTCCTTTGGGGTTGGGAACCCCAGGTTATCAGGTTTATACGGAAAGCATGACTTACAATCCCGCTCTAACATTCCATGTGTGACAACTTTAATACTGCCTAGTTAGTGGTTAAATAAAACATGAGGACCATCATTTGAAAGATGAATCACCATATTTGTTTCTGTCACAGTTGCCTAAACATTCCAGAAATGCAGCATGCTTCGCGGTGAACTGCTGTGTTTGCATCCTCCAGGTTTACTGAGCTGTATGTGGAGGAACTGGAGAACGAGGGAGACCTGCGGATCCTGGTTTCAGACTACCTCAAATGCTTAAATCCACATCGGAACGTCATCAGCGGCATCATAAGGTTTGTTTGCTTTTATGTGAAATTACAGAACAGTTGCCGACAAACCGCACAGCACAATTCACCCTGAGATGAGCAACAAAAAAGGCTGCTTCCTTTTACAAATGTCAGGAACGAACCAAAACTTTATCTTCATAACCTGATTCACTCGGGCTGAGTGAAGATCAGGATACCTCTTCATCAGGTCCACCTTCTAGTACCGGCTCGTCTTCTTCATCGGGTCCTCTTCATCAGGTCCACCTTCTAGTACCGGCTCGTCTTCTTCATCAGGACCACCTTCTAGTACCGGCTCGTCCTCTTCATCAGGACCACCTTCTAGTACCAGGTCGTCCTCTTCATCAGGTCCACCTTCTAGTACCGGGTCGTCCTCTTCATCAGGTCCACCTTCTAGTACCGGGTCGTCCTCTTCATCAGGTCCACCTTCTAGTACCGGGTCGTCCTCTTCATCAGGTCCACCTTCTAGTACCGGGTCGTCCTCTTCATCAGGACCACCTTCTAGTACCGGCTCGTCCTCTTCATCAGGACCACCTTCTAGTACCGGGTCGTCCTCTTCATCAGGACCACCTTCTAGTACCGGGTCGTCCTCTTCATCAGGACCACCTTCTAGTACCAGGTCGTCCTCTTCATCAGGACCACCTTCTAGTACCGGCTCGTCCTCTTCATCAGGACCACCTTCTAGTACCGGGTCGTCCTCTTCATCAGGACCACCTTCTAGTACCGGCTCGTCCTCTTCATCAGGACCACCTTCTAGTACCGGGTCGTCCTCTTCATCAGGTCCACCTTCTAGTACCGGGTCGTCCTCTTCATCAGGTCCACCTTCTAGTATCAGCTCGTCTTCTTCATCAGGACCACCTTCTAGTACCGGGTCGTCCTCTTCATCAGGACCACCTTCTAGTACCGGGTCATCCTCTTCATCAGGTCCACCTTCTAGTACCGGCTCGTCCTCTTCATCAGGTCCACCTTCTAGTACCGGCTCGTCTTCTTCATCGGGTCCACCTTCTAGTACCGGCTCGTCCTCTTCATCGGGTCCACCTTCTAGTACCGAGTCGTCCTCTTCATCAGGTCCGCCTTCTAGTAGCGGGTCGTCCTCTTCATCAGGTCCACCTTCTAGTACCGGGTCGTCCTCTTCTTCAGGTCCACCTTCTACTACCGGGTCGGACCTTTTTTATCCTGGTGTGATAGATGGAAGCAGGTGGTGGAAACCTTCCTCAGAGGTTTTCTCCATATCGACATGACAGCATCACACAGTTGCTGCAGGTTTGTCGGCTGCATCCATGATGAGAATCTCCCGTTCCACCACATCCCAAAGCTGCTCTACTGGACTGAGATCTGGTGGCTGTGGAGGCCATTGGAGTCCAGTGAACTCATCGTCATGTTCTAGAAAGCAGGTGGAGATGATCTGAGCTTTGTGACATGGTGCATTATCCTGCTGGAAGTAGCATCAGAAGATGCTCCACTGTGGTCATAAAGGGATGGACATGGTCAGCAACAATACTCAGGTAGGCGGTGCTGGTTAAACCAGGCCACGTTGGTACTAAGGGGCCCAAAGTGGACCAAGAAAACTTCCCCCCACCATTACACCAGCAGCAGCCTGAAGCGTTGATCCAAGGCAGGATGGATCCATGTTTTCATGATGTTTCCAGCAGATTCTGAGCCGAGCATCTGAATGTGGAGCTGAAATGGAGACTCATCAGACCAGCAACGTTTCTCCATCTTCTATTGTCCAGTGTTGGTGAGTGTGTGTGAATTGTAGCCTCAGTTTCCTGTTCTTAGCTGGCAGGAGGCACCCGGTGTGTCTTCTGCTGCATCCTGGTCCAGACAACTGCTGCTCTGGATGTTTTCTCTTCTTCAGACCATCTCTGGAAACCCTGGATAAACTCTAAAGCAGGGGTGTTCAGTTCTTGTCCTTGAGGGCTACAATCCTGCTGGTTTTAGATGTTTCCTGCTCCAACATACCTGTTTTGTGTGCAGTTTTTATCTGGCCGTACGAAGGGAGGCCGGCTCCCATCTGATGGACGGGACTGGCCACAGACCCTACTACAGCCTCCGGACTCTGTGCAGGGCCTTGAAATATGTGGCTGCAAACCCCTGTCAAAATGTGCAGCGCTCGCTCTATGAGGTAGGAATCTGGGGGGCGGGGCTAGATAGGTTTTGGGAACAAGGCGGGGGGCGGGCGGTAAATATCTTTACTCTAAGTCTGACTCATTCAGTTAGTTTAGTGTGTAATTGTTACCCTCACCCTGTGAAATTCAGGGCTTCTGCCTGAGCTTCCTGACTCAGCTGGACCGACGATCCCACCCCCTGGTCCAGAGACTGGTGTGTCAGCACATTTTAATGAGGAACATCAAGTGTCTGAAACAGGTAAGACTTTGTTCAGTTTAACTGTGCTCAAGTTTTACACAAATTCAGCTCAAAAGTAAGTAAGTGTGAAAGATTTAACATGAGCACGAGTTAGTCAACATAATCATGTACCTTGTCTACACACGTCCATGTTTAAGTCCGTTGTTCTTGTCTGCTGGTTATTTACTGCTGGATCATCATTCCAAGAGGAGACTGGAGGCCTGATCCAGGAAGCAGGACTTTCTCTTATCCAGGATGCTGGTCCACTTCTTACCGGATAAATCACCATGGTAACTGAACAGCTAACCTGCCCCGGAGCAGGTTCTGTTCTGATCGACGAGTATAAAGCGCCACCTCCTGACCAATCAGATCTCTTGGAAATGTCCCGCCCATTCTTAGAACATCCTGTCCAGGTTGGTGGTGAATGGTGAGAGGAGGCTGAGGAGAGGAGGAGTTTTAGGGACAGATGAGGGTCTCTGGTCTGTGAGAGCATTGAAGAATGTTTCTGTCCTGCCTTTTTAGCTCCGTCAGGGTTGATCTGAGATCATGAGCTTAATAATAACGCTTATACAGGGCAGAACCATGAATGTATGGAACCACAACTACTCACGTCGTCATGGTGAGAAATTAATATTCCAACACAAACGCTCACACGGGGGCGGAGCCACTAAAGACCTGGATGGAGACTATAGATGGAACTCAAGAAATGAGAATGTTGTGCAAAACTTAATTTATTCCAGTAATTAAAATGAAAGGAAAACTAATATATAGACCCATGCAAAGTGAGAAATTTCCAGCATTTATGTGTTATCATGTTGATGATTGTGGCTTGTAGCTCATGGAAAACCCAAACATCTAAATCTCAGAAATGAGAATATAGTGAAAAGGATCAGTGTTGCAGCCTCTAAGAGCCAATTACCTCTAACCAGCTGATCCATCCAAACACCAGCAGAGGCCTCCTGAGCATCTAGATGGTCTCAGTCTGTTCCTAGAGTCCAGCATCATGGGGAAGGTTGCTGACCTGACAGCTGGGCAGAAACCATCACCTCCCTCCACTAGGGGGAAAAGCCTCAGCAGGCGGCTGCAGAAGAAGCTGGATGATCAAAGTGCTGCATCAACGCTCATCAAGAAGAAGCTGAGAGGAAGGAGAAGCTGGAACAAGCAGCAGGATGAAGCAGCTGGAGAGGACGGTCAGGAAAAGCTTCACCAAGACTGGACTGAGGCTGGAGTTAGAGCTTCCAGAGCCGCCACACAGACGGATCCTGGACCTGGACTTCATGTCATAGTCCTCTAGTCCAGCCGCTCCTGAACATAATGTCAGCAGCATCTCACCTGGACTAAAGAAACCAGGACCTGGTCTGCTGAGCAGTGGTCCAAAGGGTCTTTTCTGATGAGCTAGTCCTGCATCTCATGTGGAAATCCAGGTCCCAGAGTCTGGAGGAAGACTGGAGAGGCAACAATCGAAGACCCTTAAAGAGCAGCATGAAGTTTCCACAGTGGTGGTGATGTGGGAGCCATGTCCTCTGGTGCTGGTCCACTTGGCTTTATTAAGTTCAGAGTCCACACAGCGTCTACCAGGAGGCTTTAGAGCTCTTCATGCTTCCTTTGTAGAAATGTGGACTTTATTTTCCAGCAGGACTTGGCACCTGCCCACACTGCCACAAGAACCTGAACCTGGTTCAAAGACCAAGGATTACTGGGCTGGACTGGCCAGCAGACTCTCCAGATATGGACCCCGTAGAAACTCTATGGAGCCTTTCCAAGAGGAACATGGGACACATGAGACGGAGCGATGCAGGAGAGCTGAAGGACTGAAGCATCCTGGTCTTCATTCCAGCCAGCAGGACCACAGGCTGGTAACATCCACGCCACAAGACCTGGGTTCATATGCAGGACTAGACCAAGACCTGGGTTCATATGCAGGACAAGACCGAGACCTGTTTCATATGCAGGACTAGACCGAGACCTGGGTTCATATGCAGGACTAGACCGAGACCTGGGTTCATATGCAGGACAAG
Organism: Melanotaenia boesemani; assembly: GCF_017639745.1. NCBI lineage: Eukaryota > Metazoa > Chordata > Actinopteri > Atheriniformes > Melanotaeniidae > Melanotaenia > Melanotaenia boesemani. Next base: position 1,863,042 of record NC_055703.1, read on the forward strand.
ACCGAGACCTGTTTCATATGCAGGACTAGACCGAGACCTGGGTTCATATGCAGGACTAGACCGAGACCTGGGTTCATATGCAGGACAAGACCGAGACCTGTTTCATATGCAGGACTAGACCGAGACCTGTGTTCATATGCAGGACTAGACCGAGACCTGGGTTCATATGCAGGACTAGACCGAGACCTGGTTCATATGCAGGACGAGACTGAGACCTGGTTCATATACAGGACTAGACCGAGACCTGTGTTCATATGCAGGACTAGACCGAGACCTGGTTCATATACAGGACTAGACCGAGACCTGGGTTCATATGCAGGACTAGACCGAGACCTGGGCTCTAATTTCTGAGATTTCTAGCTTTCCATCAGCTGGAAGACGCGATCATCACAGAACCAATAAATGCTGGAGATGTCTCACTCTGCATGTAATGAGTCTATATGTTATATTTGTTTCTCTTTTAAGTTAAATTACTGAAATTAATTTCGTTTTGTGCGATAGTCTTAATTCTTTTTTTTATCGGTATAAAGGAAGGAACTGAGGAAGCTCCGCCACCATGGTGAAGTAGCTGCTCTGCAGGGTTTCTCTGTGATTGGTCAGATGCTGCAAACTCCGCCCCTGTCACGGATCAAGCGCACTCTGATCAAGATGGTAAACCCTGGGTTAAAATACGGAGTTGATAAGCAGCTTCGTAGTACCGCTGGTCAGGGTTGTCTGGGTGCGTCCACCCATGTAACGGAGAGTTTTTCTTGGGGTCTCTGCTCAGACGTGGGACCTGTTCCAGCCACAGAAACTGCTTCCTCCCAGTATGGATGCATCACGCTTCCTTCGCCCGCTCAGAGAGGATCGTTCCTCCCTTTCTCAGGATCTTTCCAAGAACGGAAGTGTCGGGTGTCCTGCATGACGCCGTACTGCTCTCAAACCAAAGAGAAAACTTTAACCATCATCTCTTCCAGCAAATCCATTACTTTACATTTATTAATACAGAATCAGCCTTTTATTTTAACCCGTTTTTAAGTCTCTAATTACATTTGAGCGTTTTTTGTTGCAAAAAGAAATGACAAATCCTTTTTATTTGCTTCCTACAGTCGGTTCCAGCCCCCTCAGGCCGACCCTGTGTGCAGATGGAGGGCTACTGGGTGCCACAGGGGGAGATGCAACCAGCTCTGGATCCCAGCTATATCCTTACCCCCTCAGTGAAACTCAACCTTGGCGACCTCAGCAGAGTTGTATCCGCAGGGTAGGATAACGTCCACCCACCACACAGTTTCCCTGCAAATCAATGGGCTCATGCTCACAGAGCTAATTGGGAATTTTGGGGAAAAAAAGCATCACAGTGCATCCAACCCAAAATGATGTTGGGCTAAATGTCCTTCAGTTAATGAGCTCCCAGGCTCATTGAGCCATAAATGGATCCCAAAAGGGTGGGTTGAAGTTAGGGTTAGGGGTTAGGAGCAGGGCAGGTCGAGTTAGTCCTGGCCAAACTGGATCTGGCTTCATGCACGGAGATGCTGTCTATCAATGGGATGGATGAATAAAATGGATATGCCTGTAAATGATGCAGAAATAAAGGCTGTTTCCCACCTGGTTTACAGTTCAGTGTGAGTGGCAGATATCATACATGCACCGTTCTGGTTTGATCCATGTTAGGACCGGCTGCTCCATGACTCGCTTCTTATCACTCGATTGGCCTTTACTTTGCTAGGCTGAGGCTACAGCATCACTCTGCACTGATCTGATGACTGATCAATAGTTTGACCTTCTGTCAACCCCTGGCACAATGCTTGGGCCCCACAGGACTCACCCGGTGCTGATCCAGGGAGAAACGTCAGTGGGGAAGACCAGCCTGATCCGCTGGCTGGCCACGGCCACAGGGAACCAGTGTGTGAGGATCAACAACCACGAGCACACCGACATCCAGGAGTACATCGGCTGCTACTCTTCAGATGATAGGGGGAAGCTGGTGTTCAGAGAGGGTAAAAAAGTCTGTTTACATCATCACTCCTCAGTCCTCTGTGTGGAGGTAAAATATGAAGACAGACTTCCCGCTGAAGACAGTATTCCCGTTTATCTCCTGCAGGAATTCTGATTGACGCCATGAGGAAGGGCTACTGGATCATCCTGGATGAGCTGAATCTGGCCCCCACCGATGTCCTGGAGGCCCTCAACAGACTGCTGGATGACAACAGGGAGCTCTTTGTGGCCGAGACTCAAGAAGTCATCAGAGCTCACCCCAGATTCATGCTGTTTGCAACTCAGAATCCCCCCGGTCTCTACGGCGGCAGGAAGGTAATCGTTATGACACCTGAGAGTCTGGTGGGTGTGGCTCCAGCAAAAAGACCTGCAGCTCTTCAAGCTGGATTTATACTTGTGTCTGAGTAATGCTGGTTAGTCCGTGGAGGCTTGATATGCACCTCTTCCGGACATGATGTGCCCTTCTAATTGGTTTTTGATTACGGGATTCTGTGTTCCTGGATCACCATGTTGGCTGGCATTGTTGTTCTAAAACAGAAAATGTCTGCGTGACCTAAAAAAAGAACCCTGTGGAGTTTAGCCGCCAGTAACGTGCCCTGCTGCCACTTTCTGGATCTCTGGGCTGGTTGAGGCCACGTGAAACGTTGCATGATTCTGCTGTTGACTCTCGTTTGGTCTCATTTATTGGACGAGTCAGAAATAAGACATATTAGTAACTGAACAATTTCTTTTAACAAACCTTCATTCTCTCGCTTACATTTGTTGTGCAGCATGTGGATCAGATGTTATGTTGGTTTTAGAATAAAATGGTCTAGGAACAGGTACCTCAGCAGTATGAGGAAGACCCATGCACAGCCACAACCGCCCGGTTCCTCATCTTCTCCACACTTATTAATTAGTTAATAGTCTCTTCTCCACACAGCCTGTTTCATCATTCACTCAGGATTTTAGAAACCTCAGCGTATGTCCACCTGGTAAAAACTTTCCCTCACTCCCAGACTTGGAGAAAAAGCATGTAGTAAAGGAAAAGGACTTCCCAGTACATTTTCTGGAACCTGGAAACGCGAGCCAGGGAGATTGCCTGGAATTCTTTTACCCTGGAAAAAAAAATTCCAGGTAATAAAAACTCCTGGAAATGTTGAGAAACCCCTGATGATCATTAGTGCTGCTAATATGTGTCATCAGTTGGGATACAGAAGAGAGCAGAATCTGCTGTTTGCCCACGAGCATGGCCCACATCCTCAACTCTGCTGCTTATCCCACACGCGCATTGTCATTACACGCGTTTAAAAGGTAAATAAACACATGTTTGTTAGAGCAGAAATAATCCGTCAACCCTCCTTTAGCGACTCTTCATGCTGAGTTTACGGTTTCCATGTGCAGTAGTCCTGCTAACAGTTGCCAGACTGAGTTGGACGTCTTCATCCTCCAAATGTGATGAGTGGGGAACGTGATGTGTAGGTCAGAATATCCTGCATGGACACCGTTAAAGCAGCATCTGCAGATGTTCATCTAGCTGAGCTGGTGTTGGGTGATGGAGGGAGGGTCAAACCACCCCTCCTACCCCCAGATAACCAAGGTGTTGCTGCTGCCAGTAATGATCTCCTGTTCTCCAGGTGCTCTCCAGGGCTTTCAGGAACCGCTTTGTGGAGCTGCACTTTGACGAGCTTCCCAGTGGAGAGCTTGAGACCATCCTCCATCAGAGGTGCAGCTTGCCTCCATCCTACTGCGCCAAGCTGGTCAAAGTCATGCAGGACCTTCAGGTACCTTCACACAGTCCCTGTAGCCTGTTTATTTTCAGTCAGCCAGCTCCTCTGGATGTAACCAGGCTTCCACCTCTTCCTGCAGTCACTACGTCGAGGATCTTCAGTGTTTGCGGGGAAGCACGGCTTCATCACGCTTAGAGATCTGTTCCGCTGGGCGGACCGCTACAGGCTGGAGGAGCAGACAGAGGCTTCCCGGGACTGGCTGCAGCACTTAGCAGACGATGGTGAGGCTCGTCGGACGTCCTGCTCAACCAGCAGCTGCTTTCAGATGAAGCCTGACATCAGAGTGTGGTCTCCTCCATCAGGGTACATGCTGCTGGCAGGTCGGGTGAGGAGGCCAGAGGAGGAGGCCATCATCCTGTCCACCCTGGAGAAGCACTTCAAGAGGACGGTGAACCCTGAGGATCTGTTTTCCCAGAAGCAGGTCATCAGCCAGTTCAGTGAGTAGAGGATGAAACCTCCACCTTCTTATTCCCTCCCCTCTGGGTACAGAAAATTGAAGAATGGATGTAAATGACCCACAAATTAAAATTCAATTCATTTAAATTTTGAATAAAAAATATAATTAAAATTTCTTAGAATTAGATCAATTCTGCTTTTTATAAATGACACAAACCCTGTAGCTGTATGAAGCGGAAGTTCAGGAGTCATCTCACCTCATCTGAGGCAGCCAGAGGTGACGATGGCTGGCAGGTGGTGGGAGGAGTCAGACGGATAGTCCTGGTCCCTCTGATGCAGCTGGAAGTCAGGATGTCTTCCAGCTGGTGGTGGTGGGGGGGGGGTCAGCTATCACCGGCTGGTTCTGTAGAAGGTCTCCAGCAGCTTCTCTCGTCTCCTTCAGGATCCTCAGAAAGGGAAGCTGCTGCTCAGCCTTCTCTATCACAGCAGTGGTGGACCAGGAAAACTCTTTTGGGCTGTGGTCACCCTGAAGGACATCACTCTTTACTTATTATACAGCGCCGGTTCACAGCAACGTCATCCAAAGTCCGAATAATCCAGCCCATTCATTCTGACCCAGTTAAAACTAAAACCTACATGAGTCCAGTTTCTAACAAAACCCATTCATAGAGACCTCGCTACGGAGACCCAACGGATAGCATCCACTCTTTTATACAAATCCTTCATCCTACATCTGAACCAGGACAAGGAAGGACGGCCATCTTCCTGGACCGGGTGGGGGTGGAGAGGACAGGAAAGAGGTAAACCAGCAGCAGAGCTCTGATCCAGGGATTCCTGCTGAGAAAGAAGAGAAACATACATGAATGAACTACAACCTCAGATGTTTCCACATGGAGAGTAAAGAGAGCAGAGAGGTAGAAAATATAGGGGAGGGCTCTTTGGTGTTGATCTAACACCATGTTGTCAGGACCTGGACCTCTTCCCTGTAGACAGCCTCCCAGCCTCAGACATCAGCCTATCGCTATGGTGTCCTCTGCAGACTTCATGGTGATGCTGGAGGACACGGTGGAGCGGTGTAGGGGGGACTCCTCTATGTTTCTCATGTTCCAGTGGGACCAAGATGTGTTCTGTAGATGAAGTTGTCAACAGTTAACCTTGTACGTTGCATCTACTTCTATCTGGACTGTTGATGATAACTGTCCTGTAATCAGTTCCGGTGGACTCTTGTGATGGCAGGTCCCCACGTTGATAGCATTGCTGGCGTACCAGAGGAGTTCCGCCATGTGGTGTGGACACACGGCATGCGGAGGCTGGCTGTGCTGGCTGGTCGGGCGCTGCGCTTCGGGGAGTCCGTCCTGCTTGTAGGAGACACGGGGTAAGACTCAGATGTCTCTTCTGTCTGCATGTGTTTTAAATACCTTCTTATGATGAGCTCGTTTCTACTTGCTTCCTCACCAGATGTGGAAAAACAACCATCTGCCAGCTGTTTGCTGCTTTAGCTGGACACAAGTTCTTCTCAGTGAACTGTCATCTGCACATGGAGACGTCGGACTTCCTCGGAGGCCTGAGACCCGTCAGACACACTCCTCAGGTTCTGATGAAGCCTTACTGAGGCTGCCAATGATCATTAACCCTTAAAGCTCCAGCAGGTCTCCCCCCGAGGTCTATCTCTTCCACCACCAGGAGCAGTAGTGTGTAGCTATGTGGGGTAAACTGTGATGGATATCTACCCTTTAGACCAGGAGATCCGGGAGATCATCATAACAATTATACATATATATATATATATATATATATATATATATATATATTTATATAGGCCTGTCATGATAACAAATTAAGCTGTGTGATAAATTTTCTCAGAAGTTATTGCAATAAGCGATAACATTGCACAAGCGATAATGTTGTCATTTTTAGACCATTTTCAGCTAATATAATGACAATGCCATAATACAAATACATCCTTTCAAAGATCAATAAACTTCAATTTCTGAAGAACATTTCACACTGGAACTGGAATAAATTTAAAATAACAAAAACAATAAATAGAACAGACTCCGTCTCATTAACAATGAATGAAACCAAACACAACCAAAAGCAATAAGTATGATAGAAAATAAAGTCTCTGTTCTGTAAACAAAACTTCCCTTCAAAAAATATATTAAAAAACATTAAACAGTATCATTTTATTAAAAACTAGAAAAAAATACTGCACTGTTGCTGTTTGTGAAGCTGAAATATCTCCCCTACTAGAGACTGAGTTATACTGGGATTAAAAGCCTCTACAGGCTGGTTTATACTGGGATTTTAGGGGTTAAAGGATGCAGCAGATGTCCTAATGGAGCTTTTTACTCATCATGTGGTGATGATCTGTGCAGGAAGTCCAGCTTCGTAGTGCTGTGAACAGTTTTTCCTGTGTTTGTGCAGACGGATGGAGAGGACGGAAGACTGTTTGAGTGGCATGACGGTCCTTTGGTGCTGGCCATGAAGGAGGGAGGAGTGTTCCTCATGGACGAGATCTCCCTGGCAGACGACTCGGTGCTGGAGAGACTCAACAGGTACAAACACACCTCATCGTATCCACAGGACCAGGTTCCAGGCTGGCTTTCCATCACTTCAGTGTGCACAGAGAGCAGTCATCCTGGTGGGAGTGACAGCCTGCTAACACACTTAAGAGCATGAGAAGTTTCCTGGGTGTGGAGGTTAAAAACATTTCTTTTCTCATGCGTCTATGCATGAAATCTGCACGGGTAACTTTTTTAACTGATCTTGCTTTTAATAATTTTAATGTAATTTATTATTTTATTGTGATTATGTGTTGATGCCTTTTACTATTTCTAAATATCTGTAATGCCTTTGTTTTATGTAAAGCACTTTGAATTGTCTTGTACATGAAATGTGCTGAACAAATAAACTGCCTTGCCTTGCCCTAGTTCTCAGGTCCAGGTCCAGCCCTCTAGGGCCACAGTCCTGTAGGCTTTCAATGTCTCCTGATTCAAATTAACATCTTCCATCAACCTGATCCAGGTGCTGCAGCAGAAACATCCAAAAACCTGTAGGACAACCTTTTCCTTTGAGATTATCCAGGTCAGGTTTTGTTAATTTCATTTAAACAATTCATTAGACTGAAAGCAAACAATGGTTATGCCATGAACCATGCCTGGGCGATGAAGGGAACCATGCCATGAACCATGCCTGAATGATGCAGGGAACCATGCCATGAACCATCCTGGACGATGCAGGGAACCATGCCAGAAACTATTGCTGGAACTGGGGATGATGCTTGGAACGATGCTGGGGAAGATGCATGGAACCATGTCAGGAACTTTTCCTGGAACGATGCGGACGATGATGCAGGGAACCATGCCTGGAACAATGCTGGGAACCATGCCATGAACCAAGCCTGGGACAATGCTGAGGACGATGCCTGGAACGATGCACGGAACCATGCCTGGGACGATGCAGGGAACCATGTTAGGAACTATTCCTGGAACTGGAGACGATGCCTGGAACGATGTAGGGAACCATGCCTGGGACGATGCAGGGAACCATGCTAGGAACTATTCGTGGAACTCTGGATGATGCCTGGAACAATGCTGAGGACGATGCAAGGAACCATGCCAGGAACTATTGCTGGAACTGGGGATGATGCTTGGAACGATGCTGAGGAAGATGCAGGAACCATGTCAGGAACTTTTCCTTTAACGATGCTGACGATGATGCTGGGAACCATGCCATGAACCAAGCCTGGGACAATGCTGAGGACGATGCCTGGAATGATGAATGGAACCATGCCTTGGACGATGCAGGGAACCATGCTAGGAACTATTCCTGGAACTGGAGACGATGCCTGGAACGATGTAGGGAACCATGCCTGGGACAATGCAGGGAACCATGCTAGGAACTATTCGTGGAACTCTGGATGATGCCTGGAACGATGCTGAGGACGATGCAAGGAACCATGCCAGGAACTATTGCTGGAACTGGGAATGATGATTGGAACGATGCTGGGGAAGATGCAAGGAACCATGCTAGGAACTATTCGTGGAACTCTGGATGATGCCTGGAATGATGCGGAGGACGATGCAAGGAACCATGCCAGAAACTATTGCTGGAACTGGGGATGATGCTTGGAACGATGCTGGGGAAGATGCAGGGAACCATGTCAGGAACTTTTCCTGGAACGATGCTGACGATGATGCAGGGAACCATGCCTGGAACAATGCTGGGAACCATGCCATGAACCAAGCCTGGGACAATGCTGAGGACGATGCCTGGAACGATGCACGGAACCATGCCTGGGACAATGCAGGGAACCATGCTAGGAACCATTCCAGTAACTGGGGACGATGCCTGGAACGTTGTAGGGAACCATGCCTGGGACGATGCAGGGAACCATGCTAGGAACTATTTCTGGAACTGGGGATGATGCCTGGAAAGATGCTGAGGACGATGCAAGGAACCATGCCAGGAACTATTTCTGCAACTATGCTGGGCATGATGCAGGGAACCTTGCTTGGAACAATGCTCGAACCATTCCCAGGACGATGCTAGGAACAATGATGGGGATGATACCTGGAACGATGGTGGGCATGATGCCTGGAACGATGCTAGGAACGATGATGGGGATGATGCCTGGAACGATGGTGGGGATGATGCCTGGAACGATGCTAGGAACGATGATGGGGATGATGCCTGGAACGATGGTGGGGATGATGCCTTGAACGATGCTAGGAACGATGATTGGAATGATGCCTGAAACGATGGTGGGCATGATGCCTGGAATGATGCTAGGAAACATGGGAAAGGGTCAGAAAAAGCTCTGTTTGATTTTTCATAAAAAATATTAAAAGACACTTAGAGGACAGTGGATATGTGAAAAGACCTGGTGATGATACCTTTAAGCCAGTTCCTGAGACTGCACCTCAGGCAGGCCAGACTCCAGTCTTCCTACCAGCCAGCTGTGCAGGAAGCAAAGATGCAGTTTCAGAGTTGTGATCAAGTTGTTGGAATGACGTGCCGAGTCCATCTCAGCAGGCTCATTTCAGCTTTGAATGTGTTTATTTTTTCTGCTGGATTCTGCTGCTTTTTCTTGCTTTCTTGTATTTTTGTCTCCAGACCACTAGTGTGCTGAAGTTGTAAAGACCATGACCATTTCCCACCGTGGCAGAGTTATTTGTGGGTGATAAAGGAAGTTGTGTTTGCTGACAGTGTTGTAGAGACGGAGAAGACCCTGGTGCTGGCAGAGAAGGGTGGCGGCGACGACGACCACGTGGAGCTGATCAGACCTGCTGCAGCTTTCCGTCTGGTTGCCACCATGAACCCTGGAGGAGACTTTGGCAAGAAGGAGGTAAATAACGTCTGTTAGAGGAAACCAGGGTGAAGATGGAGCAGAAAAGTAAAACATCGCTGTAGTCTTACCTGGTAGAAACAGTATACAGCCACTTCATCAGGAATACCCCCCCCCCCCACCCCCACCCCACCCCCCACACACACACACACACACCCACACACATTTACACCAGCAGCAGCCTGAACTTGAACTTTAGCATGACTCCATGCTGCCTTGTGATTGGCTGATTGGCGGAGCTGATAAAGTCTGGGTTGGGTGGTTCTTTCTAAAGGTGATGTATCCCTGCTGAAGGTATTCCAGCTTCAGTCTGACTTGTGTTCTGGTGTCTTTGTGGACAGCTGTCCCCTGCTCTCAGGAACCGGTTCACAGAGATCTGGTGTCCTCAGAGCAACGGTCGCAGCGACCTGGTTCAGATCATCCAACACAACTTGCGCCATGGCCTCTCTCTGGATGGTGAGATGTCTCTGACACTCAGTCGTGACCTGATGCAGAAGGTAAGCAGAGGTCGAGGTTTGCTCATGTTCTCCTTGAACGACATGCAGGCGGTGACATCGCAGAGCTGATGCTGGACTTCACGGACTGGCTGACCCAGCAGGACTTTGGACGCCGCTGCATCCTGAGTGTTAGAGATATCCTTTCATGGGTTAACTTCCTCAACGTGGTGTGTGAGCGGGACGAGGATGACTTCATGACGATGGGAGCGCTGGAAGATGAAGAAGCAGAGTGGGACCTCAGGCTGGACACTGTGACGGCTTTTATCCACGCCGCCTGCTTGGTTTACATAGATGGTATTGGATCAGGTGAGCTAGTCGCTGCTTTTTGCCTTCACTCAGACCTGTTTGCTCACAAGAGATGTTTGCAAACTTAATGTTTTTTCTCTGCAGGAACTACGGTGGCCTGTGCAGACAGTGCTCTGATAGCACGAAGGATGTGCCTCGGCTTCCTGCACCAGAGGCTGAGTAACATGACCAAGCTGGACGAGGAGATGCTGGATGCTCTGAGAGTCTATGACAGCAGTCTGCCTCGGGAACCCCAGTGGGGCGAAGACTTCTTTGGAATCGACCCTTTCTACATTGCTTTGGGTATGGATTTGGAATTAATTCCTTTATTCCAGAGATGAGCCACGTCTTTTATTGTCAGTCCATGATGTTTAGTGGTGAAACCTCACTGTTAACACGATGGAGCAGCGTCTCATTTTATTATTCACCAGTCTGGGAGATGGGGGGTAAGGTAAATTGTGTTACCCAACTTAGGGAAATTCATCTAGTTTACCAAGACAAGAACGAAAACAAGACAAACACATAAAAACATACAATCTACTAAAACATAAGAGACTAAAAAGACAAATAAATAATTATAGCCACGAAACAATGAAAACAACTACTAGTGAATCTGATTCTTTGAAAAGTCTTTTTTGTTTTACTAACCTAAACAAATGTTTTAATTTATTTTTTGTTTAACCTGTAATTTACTAATAAGTCCATTTAAATAAAACCTCTGAGGGAGACCTGGCCAAGAGGTACATCAGTACAGTACTAAAGAGCAGAACAGAAAATTAGCCATCAAGACATCATCAATGGACAAGACTTTTCTAGGTTCAGCCGAGGTGTTGAGGGGATCCGGTTTAATGGCCTCAGGATTGGGTCTCCTTCCTGTGGATGATGTGGTTCCGTTGGCTACATTGGGCCGAGAATCAGCACCTCCAAATTCAAATTTCTGCATCCAGCGGCTCACGCATCTGGTCAGGATTCCTCCCTACTGACGTGTTTACATCCCACTGTGAGGAGAAGCCCTAGGACACGCTGGACCAACTACATCTCTCGGCTGGCCTGGGAACGCCTCGGGATCCCTCCGGATGAGCTGGTGAATGTGGCCGGGGAGAGGGAAGTCTGGGTTTCCCTGCTTAGGCAGCTGCCCCCACGACCCGACTCCGGATAAGCGGCAGATAATGGATGGATGGATGGATGGCTGGATGGATGGGTGAACGGATGGACGGATGGATGGATGGATGGATGATGGGTGGATGATGGACGAATGGATGGATGGATGGATGGATGGACGGATGGATGACGGACGGACGGACGGGTGGATGGATGGATGGATGGATGGATGGACGGACGGACGGACGGATGATGGACGGACGGACGGACGGACGGATGGATGGATGATGGGTGGATGATGGACGAATGGATGGATGGACGAATGGCTGGATCATAAATTCATTTTAGGAATACCTGCTCCACTCTTCTGTTAATCCGGCGTTGAATTAATGTAAAGAAATAAAAGTGAAGATGTCTGAAGTTTATTCCAGTTCCATCGGGGGAAAACGATTTGTGTAGATTTGGGGACGAGGACGTGATGACCGGGAATCATTTCCAGTCCCAGCTGCAGGCATGCACGGCCTCGTAAATCAGAACAAGCCGATGCTCCTGTCTGCAGCCGCAGTGAAGGCCATGAGAGCAAGACAGTAGTAGACAGGGTGGTCCTGAAGGTTTGATGAAACGTAAAGCTCTGGGAAAGGCTGATGTTTCCAGCTGGCTTTCATGTTTCACTTTAGAACACAGTTTGTCATCAGTCCAGAGACTCAGATATTTGTAAGATGACAGCTTTTCTCCTCTGAGGTCTGAATGCAGCCGTGCTCTGTGTTTTTACATCAACTCGGTCTTCCTGGCAGTTAACAGGATTTTAACCTGAAGCTCTTCAACCACCGGGCTGAGAGAGGATCCCGTACAGAAGATAACAGTACCGTCATCAGCATAAAGATGCAACCTACTGTTGTGCAAATCATTATATCTCCATAAGATCAGATTTCAGCCCTTCACCCAGTTCCACCTGAGAGATGATTCCTGAAGCAGTCGATACTGGAGTCGGCCGCTCCCCCGTCCTGAGTCTGCCTAACTGAATCAAATTCCTCGGAGAGATGCATGAATAGAGTTGCACGGCGTTGTTTTCTGCACAAGGTAGTGACACAGCAGCTGGCATTGTACAGGACCAGCTCTTAGCCCAAACTGGGTGGATGTGTCTGTGCAGGGCCTCAGACGGACAGCCGGAACCTGGCGGACTACACCATTGCAGCGGGCACCACCTCCATGAACGCCCAGAGACTTCTGCGGGCCCTGAAGCTGCAGAGGCCTGTGCTGCTGGAGGGATCACCCGGCGTGGGAAAGACCAGTCTGGTGGCAGCGCTGGCCAAAGCATCGGGGAACCACCTGGTCCGAATCAACCTGTCAGAGCAGACGGTAAGGACTGCTTTCTAGTAACCTTTCAAACTGAAATGCTCCATGATGATGATCATCTTGTTTCTGGCAGGATGTCACTGACTTGTTTGGGACGGATCTCCCGGTGGAGGGAGGGAAGGGAGGAGAGTTTGCGTGGCGGGATGGCCCTCTTTTGGCTGCTCTGAAGGCAGGACACTGGGTTGTCCTGGATGAGGTGGGAACTGCTTCTGTTTCTTAGCAAAAAAGAGTTTTTGTTTGTTTGTTTGTTTGTAAAGTGTTTGTTGTGTTCCAGCTGAACCTGGCCTCTCAGTCGGTGTTAGAAGGTCTGAACGCCTGCTTTGATCACAGAGCAGAGATCTACATTCCTGAGCTGGGCATGAGCTTTCAGGTCCAGCAGGACAAGACCAAGATCTTTGGATGCCAGAACCCATTCACTCAGGGTGGTGGACGTAAGGGGTTGCCCAAATCCTTCCTCAACAGGTTTACCCAGGTGAGAAACCGGAGCAGATCCTCAATATTAAGCAGCCCCTCTTTCTTCTGCCACTCTCCAGAGAACTTCAAGAAAAGTGATAAGAAAATGATTAGGTTTGTTTTGTTTCCTGTTTCCAGGTTTTTGTGGACCAGCTCACAAGTAAAGACATGGAGTTCATTGCTGATTCTGTTTTTCGCAGCATTGACAAGGAAATTATTGCCAAAATGGTGGAATTCAATAAGAAGGTAGGTTTTTCCCTTCTAACGGGGTCCACCTGACGCCTTTACCGGCTGCACGGTCCAACTTCTGCTTCCCCGTCAGCTTGTGCAGGAGGTGTGTATGGAGAGGCGGTGGGGTCAGAAAGGAAGCCCCTGGGAATTTAACCTGCGTGACTTGTTCCGCTGGTGTCAGCTGATGCAGAACGACCATTCGCCAGGATTTTTCAACCCAGGCCAGCATGTCACCTTGGTTTATGCTGACAGGATGAGAAGCGAGGCTGATAAGGCTCAGGTAAACTCCACCGACCTGTCCATGACTCCATCACATCTGGTTTGTGTTTAGACTAAACAATCTAATATTTCAGCTCTGTGGTTTTCAGATTTAATTCCCATGCCATTCCTTTATTTTCTGATTTTATCCTGAGGGTTGTTATAAAGCTGAGTTAAATACGCCACGGCTAACCGCGACCCACACGATTACCATGTCCATGTGTGATTTTTAGATTGCACATCTGTATAAACACAGACAATCCTGCTGTGATCCAGGATTTCACATGCAGACTCGGAGTAGATGTGAACAACAGCCCAGAGAAGCACTTGTTTATCAGGACTGTGACGGACAGAAACAGGTGTTTCTGGTTTGTACTAGTTACTTTTCCAACTTTTGTTGCTCCTGTTCCAACTTTTTCCAAACGTGTTGCTGCATCAGATTCACTATCAGCTCATATTTTCCATCAAATTTTCCCTCAGTTTCGTTATCTCATATGTTGTTTTTGGGAATAAAATGACAGATGATAAACTCTGGAAATCATTGCATTCTGCTTTTTTTTACATTTTATACTGAGTTCCAACTTCTTTGTCGTAAGTTGACAGTACCATTGCTGTTTTATGAGGCATTCAGTAGCTACCTGTATGTTGATATTGGCAGTTGAGTTGCAAGCTGCAGGAAAAGTCTGTGTTGCTGTGTGTTAACATACTTCTGTCCCACACAGGTGCTGTCAGTGTTCAGGCAGGTGTTTGGAGAGGACTACGAGCCTTACTGTGGCTCCAGAGAGTTCCACATCACTCCTCTCAATGTGCAGGTTTGTCAGTAATGAAACCACATCCTGCTGGCTGCAGAGTCTTGTTATTCTGTTCACATCATAAACGTAATTCTTCTGTCCTGCTTGCTGGTGTAGGTGGGCTTCTCGGTTCTGCACCGCAGTGGTGGAGCTCCTGTGGCTCTGGACCCTCCTCTGTCCATCACACACCAGTCCTTGAGGCCCCTGGAGTCCCTGATGAAGTGTGTAGAGATGGGCTGGATGAGCATACTGGTTGGCCCCACCGCGAGTGGGAAGACCAGCCTAGTGAGACTGCTGGCGCTGCTGACTGGACATCATCTCAGGGTCATGGCCATGAATAGTGCTATGGACACCACGGAGCTGCTTGGAGGTTTTGAGCAGGTATCAAGGAAACAGTGTCTAGTTTTGCAGCCTTACTAGTCCTCTGAAAACAAAGGACCATGTCATTCTTTTTCCTCATTCCAGGTTAATATAATGCGCCCATGGCAACAGGTGCTGGAGAGCGTGGACTACATGGTTGCCATGGTGATAAGACGTGGTCTGATGTCCCTGGATGTCGGCATCCAAGACACTGAGTTCCTGCTGCAGACATGGGGCGTATTCTGCCAGTGGTTGAAAGAGGAAGGGCTGCAAAGGACTGAAGGAACAGTCACGGCTGAGGCGCTAAACAAGCTGGAGGTCATCATCCTCCTCCTGCAGAAGCTCAACACCAAACTCAAAGTCTTCACTGGTAAGTTACTTCTGGATAACTTCAGGATTTAAGGCAGTGGTTCGCAGACTGGGGGGTGGCCCCCCCTGGGTGTATGCAGCAACATGACAGGGAACTATCTGGTCATACTTTGGTCTCTGGCCTTAAAGAGAACTATCTGGTGATGCTTTGGTCTCTAGCCTTACAGGGAACTATCTGGTGATGCTTTGGTGTCTGGCCTTAAAGGGAACTATCTGGTGATGCTTTGGTCTCAAGCCTTAAAGGGGACTATCTGGTGATGCTTTGGTCTCTGGCCTAAAAGGGAACTATCTGGTGATGCTTTGGTCTCTGGCCTAAAAGGGAACTATCTGGTGATGCTTTGGTCTCTAGCCTAAAAGGGAACTATCTGGTGATGCTTTGGTCTTTAGCCTAAAAGGGAACTATCTGGTGATGCTTTGGTCTCTAGCCTTAAAGGGAACTATCTGGTGATTCTTTGGTCTCTGGCCTTAAAGGGAACTATCTGGTGATGCTTTGGTCTCTGGCCTTAAACTGATCTGGTGATGCTTTGGTGTCTGGCCTTAAAGGGAACTATCTGGTGATGCTTTGGTCTCTGGCCTTAAACTGATCTGGTGATGCTTTGGTCTCTGGCCTTAAAGAGAACTATCTGGTGATGCTTTGGTCTCTGGCCTTAAAGGGAACTATCTGGTGATGCTTTGGTCTCTGGCCTTAAAGGGAAGTATCTGGTGATGCTTTGGTCTTTAGCCTTAAAGGGAACTATCTGGTGATGCTTTGGTCTCTGGCCTTATAGGGAACTATCTGGTGATGCTTTGGTCTCTGGCCTAAAAGGGAACTATCTGGTGATGCTTTGGTCTCTGGCCTTAAAGGGAGCTATCTGGTGATGTTTTGGTGTCTGGCCTTAAAGGGAAGTATCTGGTGATGCTTTGGTCTCTGGCCTTAAAGGGAACTATCTGGTGATGCTTTGGTCTCTGGCCTTAAAGGGAGCTATCTGGTGATGCTTTGGTCTCTGGCCTAAAAGGGAACTATCTTGTGATGCTTTGGTCTCTGGCCTAAAAGGGAACTATCTGGTGATGCTTTGGTCTCTAGCCTAAAAGGGAACTATCTCGTGATGCTTTGGTCTCTGGCCTTAAAGGGAACTATCTGGTGATGCTTTGGTCTCTGGCCTTAAACTGATCTGGTGATGCTTTGGTGTCTGGCCTTAAAGGGAACTATCTGGTGATGCTTTGGTCTCTGGCCTTAAACTGATCTGGTGATGCTTTGGTCTCTGGCCTTAAAGGGAACTATCTGGTGATGCTTTGGTCTCTGGCCTTAAAGGGAACTATCTGGTGATGCTTTGGTCTCTGGCCTTAAAGGGAAGTATCTGGTGATGCTTTGGTCTTTAGCCTTAAAGGGAACTATCTGGTGATGCTTTGGTCTCTGGCCTTAAACTGATCTGGTGGAACTATCCATGGCATTAATGGGAGCTATCTTGTGTTGGCTGTAACATGTGGGGTTTTCTTCCAGACATGTCCAAGCTGCAGATGGACTTCATGCTGCTGAAGGAGCGTCTGGCTCAGCTAGAGGACGGCTGGACAAATGGGGGCTTTGAGTGGCTGGATGGTATGCTGGTGCAGGCCCTGCAGGCTGGTGACTGGTTGCTCATGGACAATGTCAACTTCTGTAGGTGAGTTCATTTGTTCATGTTTTTTCTCAGAAGTAATTCCGAATGCAGAGCAGCATTTCCTGTAAACTGTTAATGTGACCTGGTGAGCGATGAGAGAACGTCTGTCTTCATCATACATTTCATTCTCAGTGCTTCTGTCCTGGATCGCCTGAACGCTCTCCTTGAGCCCAGTGGATCACTCACCATCAACGAACGTGGCGTCATAGATGGGAAGACGCCGACTCTTACCCCCCATCCTAACTTTAGGTTGCTATACAAATCATTTAGAGCTTAATGGGTTGTTGTAGTGGCTGCAGAACTCAGCTGATCTGTCGGGCTTTGCAGGCTGTTCCTGACCATGGACCCCATGCATGGGGAGCTCTCCAGAGCGATGAGGAACAGAGGGGTGGAGATTTACATCCCAGGAGAAAATGAAGGGGTCTGCTGGGACACACTGGACCTGAAGACCCTGCTTCACAGTGCAGGGGTAACTGGGGACTGTGTGTGTCATCTGCTGATTAAACTGCACAAAGACATCAAATCTACCATCTGGGGTAAACCGTGAGATGATTTCAGTAAAATAATATCCAGTCAGTCTCTGCAGCATTGATCAGACTCTGGAATCTGTCTTTCAGATTCCCCAGCTTCCTCAGTGGCCTCCCTCCTCCATGCAGCCACCCTGCTGTCCTGCCAGCTGCAGAGAGGAGTAGATTTACCCAAAGCCCTGCAGCATGCCTGTGGAGAAGCCTACGCTTTCTGCCAACGCACCACAGCCAGCCAAAAGGTATCAATACTTCAGAATCATATTCTTATGCTTCCACTAATATTTGTCAATAAAGATCATCTTTATCAAATATGGTGTCGCCCAAAGTTCAGCTTTGGAACCACTTTTCATAGCCCGTTAAATAGCAGCTGGTGTATATATATATATATATATACTGCTTTAGGATGGGGTTTAGAAAAAAATAGTTGTGTTTACAAAAACTCCACAACCTGTTTCAGTTTCTTCATGCTAACTCCAGTATGACCATAGCCTCCTACATCCTGTCTCCTTCCAGCAAGCCCAGCAGCTCATTGAGCAGCACTTGGCTGTCCTTCACTCAGAGAACTGGGGAAGTGGACTGTTGTGTGCTGCAGTCTGGCCTGACGGCTTCCCCTCAGCACTGGTCTCCACAGAGGATTCATGCTTCTCCTCCGTCCTCCGAGATGGACAGGTCCTCCTGTTTTGCCTCAACAACCTCAGCCTGCAGGGCAAGCGGTAAGGATGCTAACAATACAGTTACATGAGTAAAATGCAGAAACCACCCACAAATAAAAGAAACTTCTTAAATGGAGACAGTGCTATTTTCCTCCTCAGTAATTCTGGTGCTTGTATGTGTGCAGGAATCGTCCACTGAGTTTGAGTGACCTGCGGCAGGCTTTACAGAGCAGTGGTGTCCATGAGGATGTGGTTTTCTCTGGAGGAGTGGTGGATCTGGAGGAAGGAGATGCTCTGAAACTTGTCCCCACAGCAGTGAGATTGGTTTCAGAGAGAGCCTCTCATGGAGACTGGATCCTTCGCAGCAGCTGGCTCTCACACCTGGTGAAGAGCTACAAACATGCCCTTGGTTTGTTATTCTGCTCACGTAAACACAGCTGAACGTCTAATCTAGATTTATAGAGTATGTTTGTCTGTGACAGACTGGTGACCTGTTTGATCTGTTTCAGATCCAGTGCTGGTCCATGTGGAGGCAGGAAACCAGGCTCTAAAAGCTGTGTTCAGTAGCCAACTTGCTACAAGAGGCAAGTCGCTTGCTGGGCTGTTGCAGCCTCATAACATAGGTAAACTTACCACGATTTCCTTCTTTCATTTGTACCGGATCTGGTCTATAAGTCACAATATTTTTCATATTTTGGCTTGTTCTGCGACTTATAGTTCAGTGCGACATATGTTTTGTTTTTTATTTATTTTATTTTATTTCCCCTCTTCGTGAAGCATTTTTTGAACGATACAACTTATATTCAGGAGCGACTTATAGTCCAGACAATACGGTAGTCTTCATTGTCCTTCCTGAAAAGTGGTGATTCACAGCAGTCCAACTTTAAAATGTTGTGTAGATGATGTTTAGAAGATAGAATTTAGATTAAGAAAGAAGAAATATGTCTACAATTTTCAGGGTTCTTGCCATTAGAAAAGTACAGAGAACTTTTAGTCAGGTATTCTGACATGTCTAATAAGCCTTAATGCTGTCACATTATCCTAGGCTTTGTCCCTGACCATATACTGTATATAAAAAGATGGCCGGCGCTTCTGTGACGTCATCCGAAGGTTTCTGAAGAGCAAAAGTGACGCTCATTGGGCGGTTCCCACCATTGCCATCTTGGCAGCGTCAAACATGTTGTCATTCCCGGAAAATCCAAAAGTGGGCAAAAAGATGGAGCTGAGAGGGGGACTGTGAAGATGGGGTGGATGATTGACACCCACCAAATTTTCGAGCTGCCTGTAGCTAAGTGCTAACCAAGCCAACACAGAGCTAACGGTAGCTAACCAGCTTATTAAGGTATTCAGGCTAACGCTAAGGCGCACTGTTAGCCAGCTAAAAATCACGGTTGTGCTGCACTCTCCCTTCTTGCCGTGAATATTGGATACATCTCAATCAAAATGACACGCCCCTAATTATGCCGAATTTCAAGATTAAATAACATCCAAACAGATGAGTTAGAAAAACATTCAACCCCCCTCATAGTTGTCATGAAGGTAAACTTGACCTATTAATCCTAAAATGGATTTTTGTACCAGGCTTTAAACATGTTTATTTCTGCTGTGAAGTTGGTCTTTTTAACATGGGCGTCTATGGGGATTTACTCTGTTTTGGAACCAGCCCCTAGTGGATGAGGGGGGAACTGCATTTTTTTGCACTTCCACATAGGCTTCACATGTTATCGGACAAGGTTGCCGCTTGTCCCTGACCTTTGGAGATGTACTTGGTCTTTATGGGGTCTCTTGGTTGGTGGTATTTCAGACTCTTTCAGAACAGGTGTGTAGAGTCTGACTCTTTACATTTAATAGTTCACTAAATCTGGTTGGGTCGGGGGTTGCAACATTCCTTTGGTCAGAGTTGCTTTCACACTGCACTGGTCAAAGGAATCAAACTTTTTAGAACAGCATATTCCCGTCCTCGCCAGAGGTGGCGTTGTATCAAGAATTGCTGAAGGAGAAGCCAAGACAGACAGTGAAGAAGAAAAGCTGCTCATCTATTGGTTAATTGGTTAATCCATGACTCCATGAGAGAGAGAAAAGAGAGAGACTGCAGGAGTTAGAGCGGTAGGGAGGGGAGGCAGGGAAAGTCTGAGCAGAGGAAGTCACAATGAGAAACTTCCTGTTTAGATGTGAATGTTTCGCTACCAGCTTTAACAATAAACACCACACAACTCTGCTAGTTCCAACAGA
This sequence comes from Melanotaenia boesemani, assembly GCF_017639745.1. Taxonomy (NCBI): domain Eukaryota; kingdom Metazoa; phylum Chordata; class Actinopteri; order Atheriniformes; family Melanotaeniidae; genus Melanotaenia; species Melanotaenia boesemani. Next base: position 1,883,281 of record NC_055703.1, read on the forward strand.
GTCCTATGTCTGCTTCACCTCTGCTGGGTAAAAGGAAGTGAGCTAACCCTGAAGCTAGCGCTGGGTAAAGAGAAGGAAGATAACTCTGACGCTAGCTGCCGCTAGCTGCTGGGTAAAGAGAAGGGAGCTAACCCTGAAGCTAGCTGCTGAGTAAAAAGAAGGAAGATAACTCTGAAGCTAGCTGCTGCTAGCTGCTGGGTAAAGATAAGGGAGCTAACCCTGAAGCTAGCTGCTGAGTAAAGAGAAGGGAACTAATCCTGAAGCTAGCTGCTGCTAGCTGCTGGGTAAAGAGAAGGGAGCTAATCCTGAAGCTAGCTGCTGGCTAAAAGGAAGAGAACTAACCCTCAAGTTAGCTGCTGGGTAAAGAGAAGGAAGATAACTCTGAAGCTAGCTGCTGCTAGCTGCTAGGTAAAGAGAAGGGAGCTAACCCCGGTGCTAGCTGCTGCTAACTGCTGGATAAAAGGAAGGGAGCTAATCCTGAAGCTAGCTGCTGCTAGCTGCTGGGTAAAGAGAAGGAAGATAACTCTAAAGTTAGCTGCTGCTAGCTGCTGTGTAAAGAGAAGGAAGATAACTCTGAAGCTAGCTGCTTCTAGCTGCTGGGTAAGGAGAAGGAAGATAACTCTGAAGTTAGCTGCTGCTAGCTGCTGGGTAAAGAGAAGGAAGATAACTGAAGCTAGCTGCTGCTGGGTAAAGAGAAGGGAGCTAACCTTGAAGCTAGCTGATGCTAGCTGCTGGGTAAAGAGATGGAAGATAACTCTGAAGTTAGCTGCTGCTAGCTGCTGGGTAAAGAGAAGGAAGATAACTCTGAAGCTAGCTGCTGCTGGGTAAAGAGAAGGGAGCTAACCTTGAAGCTAGCTGATGCTAGCTGCTGGGTAAAGAGATGGAAGATAACTCTAAAGCTAGTTTCTGCTAGCTGCTGGGTAAAGAGAAGTGAGCTAACCCTTGTCCTAGATGCTGCTAGCTGCTGGGTAAGGAGAAAGAAGCTAATCCTAAAGTTAGCTGCTGCTAACCCTGAAGCTAGCTGCTTTGTAAAGTGAAGGGTGCTAAGCCGGAAGTTAGCTGTGGCTTGCTGCTGTGTAAAGAGAAGGAAGCTAGCCCTGATGCTAACTGCATCTTCATCCACGAGGAATCACCTATTTCCTCCTCCTGAGCTCGGTGTGGCGGCGGAAAGTTTAGCAACTGTTTCTGTTGTGATTTTTCCCCGATAGTGGGGGCAACAGACCAGAGCTTTATGGTTACCAAAGAGTCAAAGAAATGTTGCACTTCAGGAGCAAAAAGACCAGATGGAAAGATTAGGAAAAAACTTCTGCTGTTTCTGTGTGCGCTGAGTTTAATTTACCCAGCAAAGAAGCTGCCTCATAAGCGCAGGTTCAATCCCGACATCTCCCTGACCCACTTTCTCATCTACTTACTAAACAGTAAAAGACACTAGAGCCCACAATATGTTAAAAATAAAATAAAGTAAAAAAAAAAAAAAGCACTTGTTTGGAACACACAAATTACACAAATAACATCTCGCTTTATTTATACACACACACACACGTATGTATATTGCCGGTCAAAAATAACGGCGGTAACTAACTGTGTATTTAATTCCGTTAATATTTTACTCTGCGACAGACTGGTGACCTGTCCAGGGTGTACCCTGCCTCTCACCTGTTCAAATGCTGGGATAGGCTCCAGCTCACCCGTGACCCATATGGAATAAGCGGTCAAGATAATGGATGGAATATTTTTAACAGAATTAACCCATGCGCGGCATGACGAGCCCCATACATCTGTCATTTCTCTGTTATGACACCAGGACGTGGAGAGGCAGATGGATGAGATCAGCCGGCTGGTTCTATAGATGGATTTGAGAATAAACTCAGCATTAATAGAGCAACCCGTAGACGTCGCCTGGTGAGAGGGTTCCACACCGCTGCGAGAGCCTGAGGCGGAGTGGATCAATGGTGCTTCTGGGGCGGGTGTTCGGCCAGGTCCTGTGTGTCTAGGCGGCATGGAGCGGTGTAAGAAACAATAGGCACACTAATTAAGAGTGAGACTTTGGCTCGCAGTGTTTCAAATACCATGCAACCAGTCAAGCCAACTTTTCTGGATACCAGGGCAGGAGGAGGTCTTTTTGCAGGATCTCCTTCAGTTTCCAAAGCAAACCAGAGCGAGCGCACGTCGCTGCCATTAGGGGAACACCTAAATCTAATCAGGTGAGCAGCCATTCTTCTACACCTGCGTCAGACGCTGTGTAACGTAAGTAATTCGCTCTTTCCGCGATTTACTCTTTACATTTTAAACTGCTATTTTGATTTAAAAACTGTGAATTATCCAGCTTTGAGGCTGTGAACGCAGCTTCAGAGCTGATGAATACGTGTGTGTGCAGCCATCGGTTTTTCATCTTTCAGATAAAAAAAACCACACATTTAATTTTTTAATTTTTTTTTTGTATTCCTATTCAACAATTTGGTCTATTTCACATGTGTCCATCACATAAAAATCTGTTTAAACCACAGGGTTTAATAAAAGAGAAGATGAAGGCTGACAATGGTTTTCAGTGCTTCTCCTGAGTTTCCTGAGTAGGTTATTCAGCGTGCATCTTTGAATACCAGTTAAAACAAAGTTCTGGAAATGGGTGTTGAAGCAAGTCAGCTTGCTGTGAATTTGGTGTTGTGGCTTCATCTGACGACGTCCTGAATGAGCTCAGCACCGTTTCAGGACCTGGAAAACTCTCACTAGTTGTACTGAAGACAGGAAATAATGTTTTTAACGTTGGAAACAGTGACGTATGTCATGCTAAGTGACACTGTGAAAATGAAACATTAAGGCCTGTTTCTGCTCCCTTATGTACATAAACAGCGATGTCCATTTCAAACGTTGTCCTACGTCGCCGTCCTCACACTTCCATGCGTGTTTTGCCTTGCCATGGTTGTTAAGTCAATTCCTCCACTAGGGGGCAGCGCTGAGTTCAGAGTTAACTCCTGCGAGCCGACGTCACTTTCAGACACTGGTTGGCGGCGGTAATTTGTTGCTATGAAGCTGTTTACAACCATCTTTCTTCAAAAGCTCACTCAGTGTCTGCAGTTGATGTCCTCGTCTTCATTCTTCTTCTGCTTTTCTTCCTGTTCCTGCGGTCAGTAATATAGCTGAGCTCCGTGAAAACAGACCAAATTACGTGCGTAACAAACGCAGAGGACGGACGAAACTGTCCGTCCATCTGCATCTTTTGTGTCGAGCATAAATGGGCCTTTAGTCTTCAGAGTGACTGCAGCAGGTTTGCTTTTAGGACACGAGATGAAATCACTAGAAAAAAATTGCGATAGTTCTAATTTTTCTCTATTGTAATGTCACAAATAACTTCATATTGCTGAATGTCCTCTTTCCAGATGAATACAGGATTCTGGTGGACATGCGCTGGAACAAGCAGTATCTTGATATTTTAGCCAACAAATGCAACTTTGAGGATGAGGAGCGATACACAGAGTTTCTGGAAGCTTTGAATGCAGTTGCCAACAGGTAGGCAGACAACGTTGATCATCCTGTAAAGGTCACTGGATATTTGTTGTTTAGTTCCAGATAGCAAAAAATGTTTGGCCCAGATGTGGCCCAGATGTGGCCTTGACTTACAGAGTTGACTTAATGTGAGTGTAGCTGCCAAGACTCAGTCACATACCACCATACATGGCCCGCAAGGCAACTCCCATAAGGAAGGCTTCCCGTATTAGTACCACTTCTGGCCCACAAAATACAAGCCATAATCCAGGCCAACAACCGGCATCTGGTCCACTTCTGGCCCACACATTTGCCAGTGTAGTAACTGAGGCATAAGTGGCCAGAAGTAGCCCAGTTTCAGCCCAAGCATGTCTGTTATCTGGGTATCTCTCTTCACATTTATTTTTACTGCATTAAATGTGTTGATGCTTTGCGCTCCAGGATTGCTCTCATGATGGACAGAGAGGAGAGATCTGTCATCTGCAACGCTGCCATCAACATGTGGACTCAGAACTGCTCTCTGAGGATCGCCACAGCCTTTAGTAAAGGTAAACACACACTGACTAATAAATTCTATCCTTTAGCATAATTTAAAACTTAGCTAACATTCGGTCCCCCCTCCTCACAGGGACGGTAGATATCGGTCATCTGCCTCATCCGGTGTTGATGCACCTGCGGACGTTTTTCGACCTGTGGGACTCGTTCATCCTGAAGGCGGTGCAGAATGGACAGCCCCACATTTCAGACCACATCATGTTTGAGGTCAGAAGGTTTTCTGTCACCAGCCGACCCAGAGGGTTTACAGAACAGCAAGGACATGCCAGGATGCAGAAGTTTAAATAGAAAACTAATACAAACAATACAAATAAAACTTTGTCATTGTCATCAACCCATGAAACGCCCAACGAGGCTATCCAAAACCACGCCCCCCTTACCTTTCTGACATCATGTCCAAACCTGCTTGATCTTCCATCCGTCTCTCTCTGTCCCTTCTGCTCACCTCATTAATGTGAAACTTACCATGATGACTTCCCTCATCATGTCCACTTTTTAGATCAAAACTTTACTCCTGTGATCAATTTCTCTGAATGTTGTTAGTTTAAAATCTTCTGTTTTAAAGTATTGATTGTATTTTAGAAGACGTTTTTGTCTGTATATATATCAAGAAACAGAAGTTAGTGCTGTGCTTTTAACCCATCACTAGTTACTCTAGGAGCAGTGAGTACATGGGGGGTTAAAGGCCTTGCTTAGGGGCCCACAGTGGTTCACCTCCTTTGCCAGCTAGGTTCTCCAGACTCAAGCCCACCATGAGACTACCACTCCGCATTTTATTCTGTTCCTGTAAGTTGACCTTAAGTATCATGAAAAATACCCAGAAATAAAATGTATTATTATTATTTTAAAGACCAGCACTCTGGGAACAGAGATGTTGTGTTTGATGGGATACAAAGAGATTTTTTGTATAAGATGGGGCTGAACTGTTAGAGGCTTTGTAGATAATTAGAAGGATTTTGTATTTAACATTTTTGCTGAATTTAAGGGAGAAAATTTAAGCTCATCCAGGTTTCAATGTCTCTGAGACAATGGTTTTTTTTCTTGATTTTGACTAATGAACAATACTATGTATCAGTATAACACTGGAAATCTTAGGGTTACTTGCGTAACTCCTGGTTCTTTGATAACAGAGTGAGGTGTTTCACTATGGGAAATCGCCTTGGCGTGACCAACTACGGAAGCTCCAATGACATCACGTCTGTCCGTGACAGACCGGTCAAGCCGTGCTCGGGGCCCCACCCCCTCATATTAACACGGCCGACCGACCCCTCCTACTCATTCTAAGCAGGTTTCTTTCCGTGCCCTGCAAGGAGGGAAGTGTTGGTGAAACACCTCACTCTGTTATCAAAGAACCAGGAGTTACGCAAGTAACCCTACGTTCTTTTTCTAACTTCGCTCGGTGTTTCACTATGGGAGATATAGCCCACTCCCGAATTGCATCAGCTCCCTGACGCCGTGAACTTTAATGAGTAAAGAGAGACCTTTACCCTAGATCAGCAACACCTGCCTCCAGCACAGCGTGAGACAGTGACTGACGAACAACATTGAGCCTATAAAAACGCACAAACGTGTGAGGTGTTGCCCAACTTGCTGCTGTGTAAATGTCCCGAACTGACACTCCTCTGAACAGGGCCCACGATGAAGCCATGCTCCTAGTAGAGTGGGCTCTCACCCCCAGAGGAGGCTGGGAGCCCTTACATCTGTAAGCAACAGAAATGGCCTCCACTATCCAGTGTGACAGTCTCTGACGAGACAACGGCTTACCCTTATGAGGAGTGGCCCAAGACACAAACAACTGATCGGTTCTCCTGAACCCAGCTGTCCTATCCACATATACCCCCAGAGCCCGCACAGGGTATGAAGCCGCTCGTCCTCCTCCGAAGAAAACGGTGGAGGGTGAAAAGCCAACAGCTCCACAGACGGACATCTGTAAGAATGCCCCATCACCTTAGGCACGAACGCCGGATTAGGTTGCAAGTGCGCCTTAGCCCGCCCGGGGGCTAACTGCAAACAAGAAGGATGGACTGACAAAGCCTGTAAGTCACTCACCCGCTTTGCAGTGGTCAGAGCCAGAAGCAAAGCTGTCTTAATTGAAAGAAATTTCAACCCTACTGCCACAATGGGCTCGAAAGGGTGGTTAGAAAGGGCATCCAGCACCAGCGACAAATCCCACAATGGCACCAGTGGCCTAGACACTGAGAGCTTGCGGCGGGCCCCCTTCATGAAGCGGCACACCAAAGGGTGCTGCCCCACCGACTTATCACCAAAACCGAGGTCTTTGAGGTGATTCAGCACCGTAACGGAATCTTTGATCACCTGTTCCCGAGAGTGAGAGCAAATGAGATAGTCGTCTATGTACGAAAATATCCTGATGCCGCTGTTCCTCAGAGGAAACAGCGCTGCTTCTACACACTTGCTGAATACCCTCGGAGCTAACGAAAGGCCGAAAGGGATTGTCTGAAACTCGTAGGCCGCCCCTTGATAGGCGAACCTGAGGAATTTCCTGTGTGCTGGATAAATGGCAATATGAAAATACGCGTCTGCTAAATCGATCGTCAAAAACCAGTCGTTTGGACGAATCGAGCGGCAGAGCACTTTGTGTGTTAGCATTCTGAACGTGTATTTTCTTAAGTGTTTGTTCAATACACGGAGGTCCAGAATTGGCCGCAGGGATGAGCCTCCCTTCTTTGGAATGAGGAAGTACCAGGAATAAAAGCCCTGATGTATTTCCTCGCTCGGAACCACTCTGATTGCGTGTTTGTTCAATAACGACACAATCTCTTCTTCCAGAACATGAGCCGACGCTCCGTTTGCTACCGAAGCTAACACACCGTTGAATTTGGGTGGTTTCATAGCAAACTGCAGTCTGTAACCCTTGGCAACCGTTGACAACACCCAAGAGTGAACTGCGCATGCGCGCCACCTCTCTACCTGATTACTTCCTACGAAGTACTTACTCGGCACAATCCTGACTAGGTTGAAACTGCGTTCGGCAACGTACTCCTTGACGGGATGCCTGTGAACTGTTAAGCAGCTAACCCTGTAGCCTGGAACGCGCTGAGGGAGCAAGTAGTTTCTCACGGGAAGAAAGTGAGAATGAGTAGGAGGGGTCGGTCGGCCGTGTTAATATGAGGGGGCGGGGCCCCGAGCACGGCTTGACCGGTCTGTCACGGACAGACGTGATGTCATTGGAGCTTCCGTAGTTGGTCACGCCAAGGCGATTTCCCATAGTGAAACACCGAGCGAAGTTAGAAAAAGAACAATATGTTTCCTGATCATGGTGCCAAACGAAGCATATGTAGTGCAAACAGAAGTGGTCCAAGACCAGAACCCTAAGGATCACCATAAAATACTTTGGTTTGACATGCTGAAAGTGCTTACTCCACCTATGACTGCTACTTTTACTTACTGCTATTGGTTTTGGTACAGTTGTAGTTCTTAATATCATGGATATTGCTGTATTAAGTCGTTTAGCCAATTCTTAATAAGGCCTGTTTTTCGGCCTCTTGTCTGAAATGAACCACCCTAGGAATGAGTAAAGTAATCCTAGGAATGAGTAAAGTAATCCTAGGAATGAGTAAAGTACTCCTAGGAATGAGTAAAGTAATCCTAGGAATGAGTAAAGTAATCCTAGGAATGAGTAAAGTAGTCCTAGGAATGAGTAAAGTAGTCCTAGGAATGAGTAAAGTAATCCGAGGAATGAGTAAAGTAATCCTAGGAATGAGTAAAGTAGTCCTAGGAATGAGTAAAGTAGTCCTAGGAATGAGTGAAGTAGTATCTGAGGAGGAACTGTGCTACAGTAGATGATAAAAAGTGAACCTGGGCTGGTTTCCAGGTGTTCTAATGGAGGTGTCACGCAGGTAAATAACTCAGAAAGCCATCGGCCGATGATGGTGATGATGCTGATGGTGATTATGATGATGGACACCTCTATCAATGGTCAGAGTCAGGAGGATCCAGGGATAGACCCACATTCTCCCTAGAACCACCATGAGGATCTAGAAAGAAGTGAAGCCCAAGATAGTCTATGATAGGAAGAGAATCCTTCACTGTAAACCTCCTTAATCGCTATGGAAACCAGCAGGACCTTCATTGCTGATGTCAATCAAAGGCAGAGTCATAGGAGAACATGCTAGCAGAGTTTTTAGAGCTGGAATCAAACAATATGACCTGGTTTCTGGTTCTGGCTGCTCGCTCCAGAGTTTCTGTCCCACCTTGGTGAGACAGACGTCTCTGGAACCAGCAGGGTCTCTGTTGTCAAGGGACTCCTTGTTTGTGTGGAGAAGTTAGCAGAAGTTGTAACTGCTCTCATGGTTTTCTACATTCCCATATAACTGTTGGGGGTTTGAACTGTGTTTGGTCTGGATGCCGATGCTTTGTGGAGCCTTTTAACTGAGTTTCTCCTGTCATGTTGCTATGCTACATGTTAGCATTGCTGCTTTCTGGTGGCTGGTAGCATCTGCTGGACTGCAGGATCTCATGCTGCCTCCTACAGGAGGGGCTAGCCAGGAAAAGGTTAAACCGTTATCAAGCTGGAGATAAAATGAACTATTGCATGTAGATCAAAGATGACACAGACCATGCTACGAACCTTCTGATTACTGAGGGGATTGCTATGAAACTGAATTTCAGCTGGTGGATGATGTTATTTGTGGTGTCTTTTGCTGCTTAGATCCGACAGCTGCTTCAGTGGCTGGATCGTTTCTGGGATGTGTGCAGCACCCTAGCGGCTGACTTTCAGGGCGTCTCCATGCTGTCGCTCCACTGGCAGTGGGTGCAGAAACACCTCATCCTCCGCCTTCCTCAGCTGCTGCTGGGAGAGCCTCACTCCTCATTTGAGTAAACATTGAGTTTTTTTCTTTTCATAGTTTATTTCCATGTATAAACAGAGTATATCATCATTTTATCTGCTCTTGTGTGTTGCAGTACTTGTTAAAACTCTACAAGCAGTACGTTATAGTGAATGTTTGCTGACCCTTGCTCTGCCTCTTCTTTCCTGAAGAGGTAACCAGGAGCTACAGGTCGTTTCAGCTGCCATCCAGGCGGTCCTGTCCATTCCGGTGTCTGTGACCACCGCTCTGAAAGGCATCCAGAAGACCCTGGGGAAAGCTCTGCCCTTCAAGGTACGAAGATGATCTTAGAGGATATTTATCTGATTGTGTTTATCTAACATTCCTGCTCACTAAGAGGAAGAGAACATGAAAGCCTATCCATCCTCTTCATCAGCTGGCTTCAGTGGCTGAATGTGCTGCCCGGCTCAAGCTCCTGAGTAAAGCTGTGGACGTCAACCACCTGAGGCTGGACAGCTCTTTGGCTTCTTGGAGGCAGGATCTGGTCCGTCTTCAAGGTGCTGGACTCAGGCTGGACATCAAAGAAAGTCTCCTAGAAGCCTGGGGTCTGGTTCTGTTGGCGAACAACCAGCTGGACCCACAGAAGTCCGGTGAGCTCTATTACCTTTAACTGGAAGCAGCTGTATTTTTCCTGATGAGGGTGAAGGTGTCAGCTGCATCTTTGCTTTATAAGTGATTTTGGTTGGTTGTTGACATCTTCATCCAAAGATCTTGGAGGAGCATCCTTGATAATTTTACCTTCCTGAGGGATCAGGGGTCTTTTAGACTCCAGTATTAGCCTGTTTAGCCTCTGTGACCTTTGCAAACCAACCAACTGCTCTGAAACCTAATGTGAAATTATCTTCTCATCAGGGGTGCTGGAGAAGTTGGTGTCGAGTGTGGAGCAGCAGCACTGTCACATGACCTCCAGAGGACTCTTGGAGGACTGGTCTTTGTGTGAGGGGGAAGAGGCTGGAGGGGTCAACATGTCCAGGTCAGAGCTGCTCCAGCTCAGCCGCCGGACTCAGCTCTGGCCTCTGATGGAAGAACTGGCCATACTCAACCAGCTGCGACTCAGCTCCGACCTGCTGCGTCTGGCTCTGTCTCCTGGGTAAGATTCTGCCTCTCCTCGTGTTAGATTCATCCCGATGCTGCTGGATTGGAGAGTGAAGGTGTTGTGTGATCCTCAGCGACCTGGAGGATGAGGACTTCTTACGTCGGGAACTGTCCAGACATCTCCGTTACTGCCTTCAGTCAACGCCGATGAATGCCGGCCAGCTCCGGTCTCTGTGGTTCCTGCTCAGCAGTGACAGGGTTAGTAGACTAAGGATTTCCTGGTGATCCGGATCCGTGGTGGAAGGTTTCTGTCTGGTTTAGTGAAATCCAAATATCAGCAGGGTTGTCTGACTTCACAGTCAAATCAAACTTTATTTCTAAAGCACTTTTCATGCCGAAGGCATCACCATTGCAGCGATTTTGAACCTGTTGTAATATGTTCTTCTGGTCCTCATCAGAGCTCTGCTGCTGAATTCTGGAGTAGTTGCAGGTTAGAGACAACAGACTTTTTGGGAAGACCAGAGAGCGACTAGAAATAAAAGCATCAGCACCTCGGTGCTGGCAATAGAGAGAAACGAGCGACTCTGGCGATGTTTTTAAGATGATAAAATCCAGTTTTTGTTACATTTCTAATGTGTGAAATAAAATCCAGATCAGAGTCATGAACAGCCAGATTTCTCCCACACTGAGGTTTAAAATTTACATAATTTTGGTAAAATTATCTCTGTCTTGTCTTCAGGACCAATAATTAAAACTTCAGTTTTGTCCTGGTTGAGCTGTAAGAAGTTCTCTGCTGTCCATGACTTTATATAAAAAATCCAGTTTAAAAGGACGTTAACTGGCTCCAGGTCATCAGGAGACACAGTGATGTAAAGCTGCGTATGATCAGCTTAGCTGTGGAAATCAACGCCGTGTCTCTTGATGACGTCTCTAAGAGGCAACATGACAGATTAAAAAGAAGTGGGCCTACAACTGGTCCTTGGGGAACCCCACATTGGATTTTATGGATCTTTGAAAAGGATGTTATCCATATTTACATTAAACTGTTGATATGTGATATAGGAGTAAAAGCATTTTAGAACAGTACATGAGAGGCCCACCAGACTTCTGAGTCCGTCTAGTAAAATCTGGTAGGGTGGTCTGCACAGTCCTCACATGCAGCATCTGATGCAGGCATGGAGGACTTATTAAAACATGTGTTTATTAAAAGATCAGTGGTTATAAAAATCTTTTTTTTTTTTTTTTTTTTTTTTTTTTTATATAGAATGATGTTTGAGAAATGGAGCATTCTGGCCTGTTTCAGTGTATTCTTGTAGATTTTGAGTCCACATAAAATTTCATGATGGGCTGTTTCCTCTCTGCTCTCCTGCAGCTTCTTTTTAACTCATTAATTTCCAGGCGTCTCCACGGTGTTCTGGATTTAGTTCCTGATGTTTTTGTTTCAGTCTGTTGTTAAAATGATCTACAATAAAACCACATGAAGCAGGTAAAATCTGAGCAGGAGTTTGGTCTAAAATATTAATTAAACCTTAAACCTGCAGCTACTTCAGGAGTAATATATGGTTTCCTCACAGTTCTCATCGGCACCTCCAGGTGGCTAAATCTGGTGATGTTAAAAAAACACAGTAGTGGTCTGACACAGCCAGGTCAACAACAGAAGACACACCAGTGGACAGCCATAGGTTAGGCCCAGGTCCAGGGTGGGTCCTCTGCTGTCAGTCGGCTGTGTTACATGTTGCTTAAAATTCATGCTGTTTAAAAGGTTTAAAAACTCGCTGCCGTAGCTATCACGCCTATTATCGATATGTAGATTAAAATCACCAGGTATTATAATCTTATTGTGTTTAATGTGTATGGCTTACGAAAAACTCTAGAAACTACCGTTACAGACTGGTTTATACTGGGATTAAAAGCTGCTACAGACTGGTTTATACTGGGATCAAAAGCTGCTACACACTGGTTTATACTGGGATTAAAAGCTGCTACAGACTGGTTTATACTGGGATTAAAAGCTGCTACAGACTGGTTTATACTGGGATTTAAAGCTGCTACAGACTGGTTTATACTGGGATTAAAAGCTGCTACACACCGGTTTATACTGGGATTAAAAGCTGTTCCAGCTGCAATAGACTGGTGTTGAAATCAGCTTAAATAAATGAATCTTTTTCCCGCCCTCAGCTGGCTGAGGAGGTGCCGTTGGTGTGGAGCGAGCTGCTGTCAGAAGCTGTGGCTGCCCTGTGGACCTGCAGCGTGACATCAGACCCGGACCGCTGGCTGAACTGGGACCCTCTGACTCCAGAGACCCAGCCTCGTGCACCACTCCACCACAGAGCGGAAATCATGGTGCGTTGTTTTATTTATTTCACCTGCAAAGGCTCTAAGTTCTTGCAGGTTGATGCATGTTAAAAAGCTCCTGGTGTGGTTTTCAGGGTCCAGCCCTGCTGAGTAAAGCGGTGTGGTCTCGTTGCATGCTGGGAGTGCTCAGCAGCTGTGTAACTGGTGATCAGTGGGACCCCTCAGGAGCAGCCCTCCTTTCCCTGTCCCATGTAAACCTCGAGGAGTGGAAGGAGAGGATCCAGCAGCTGCAGGACCTTTCTGCTGTGCTATGGGGCAACATGGCCATCTCTGCCCTGGCTGATTTCAGGGGTACAGACTCCAGGCTCCAGGGTTCGGTCCTGCGTCGGCAGCTTCAGAGCATGGCAGACCTGCTGCCTCCCAGCCTGCAAGAGGGCTATATGGAAAGCTGTGAGAGCCTGGTGGAGAACGCCGACCCCCTCATTGCTGCCCAGGAGATCCAAACAGTCTTCAGAGACTTCTTACCTCCAGACCTCCTCCCTGACGGTCTCCTGAGGGCCTACATCACCTGTCTGCAGCAATACGTCCAGGGCAAAGTCCAAGGTTCCAACTCACTGGCTTGTTCAGGAGCATTCTGGGTCAACATGGGCCTGCTGCAGATCAAAGTGTGGACACCACAAACCATTTTCGACCCCGCTGTGAAGAGGGCCTACAAACTCCGTTACACCCAGCAAGAGGTCAGTATGTGGCTTTGTGTCATTTAGACGTGATCTTATGGAAATCTGTTCTCATCTCATTTCATCATACAGCTGACTCATCATAGATCCTTTCAGATGGCTCATATTTAAAGTGCATAGAGCAAGGAGTGATTCTACAGGGAGGAATGTGGGAAATGAAAACGTGTCCTGGTTTGTTGCAGCTGGCTCTGCTGCAGGACGAGTGGAGGGCACGGAGCTTCTCGTCTCAGCTGATGACCGGAGCAGAGCTGGAGGAGAGCAGCACCACCGATGGCTTCCAGCATCCTCGAATCAGGTCAGAGCATCACGCTGAGCAGCTTCAGTCATGAACGTCTTCCCTGAGCATCTCAGAAATGCTAAATGACTTCCTACAGGCAATGTGGTCATTTACAACCCCAATTCCAAATAAGAAATTTTACCATGTGATGAAAATATGAGCTGATAGTGAATCTGATGCAGCAACACGTCTAGAAAAAGTTGGAACAGGAGCAACAAAAGGCTGTAAAAGTACCTGGTACAAACCAGAAACACCTGGAGGAGCATTTGGACAACTAATTAGGTTACCTGGCAACAGGTCGGTAACATGACTGGGTATAAAAGGAGCATTTCAGAGAGGCAGAGTCTCTCAGATGGAAAGATGGACAGAGCTTCACCAATCTGAGACAAACTGGATCTAAAACTGTGGAACAATTTCAGAAAAATGTTCCTCAGACTGAATATTCATCATCTACAGTGTAGAATATCATCAGAAGATTCAGAGAATCAAGGGGGAATCTCTGTGTGCATGGGACAACATTCCTCAGCTGGTCTTCCCAGACGTTTACACAGTGTTAGAAGAGGTGAACATCTCAGGATTACAACACGTTTAAAATGACGCAACAAACTTTTTCACCTCTCTTATTTAGAGAAAATGACAGTTAAAGATTTATTTTTATTATTTTATCATAGCAGCACTGGAAATAATTATCATTTATTTGTTTTTCAGGAACCCCCACATTAGTTCCAAGCAGAAATTGTTTTGCTGGCTGTTTTCCACCACTTCTCACCTTCTAAACTAGTTTTTCTGGCTGCTTATGAAAATGTTCAGTGTGTGTTTGGTGCTTGGATGATACATCAGTAAATGCATGTTCATACGGTGTGAAAGCGTTCAAATAACCACGGTACCTGGCTTGTGTCTGCAGGTATCTGTGGATCCGCATGCAGCAGGTGAAGGACCAGATCTCCGAGCTGTCCAGGAAGCAGGCCTTTCGCCCTCCTCAGCCTCAGTATGGTCAGCTCTTCCAGGAGCTCCAGCATTACCTCTGCAGCATCGGCCAGATGTCGGCCATTGAGGACCTGCAGTCCCGGCTGCAGAAGGCCCTGCAGGGCTCCTCCTCTGCCAGGTCCAGGTCTGCAGTCCAGGCGCTTCTGAAAGAGGAGGCTGTGTGGCAAAACTCCCAGCAGCGCTTCTGCCAGAAGCTGCTGGAGGACTACTCACTTTTCCCTGACGTGGTCGGCCCGGTGAGGACCGGGATACTCCTGCTCCGGCATGGCATGAGGCTGGTGGCCTCCCAGGTGGCTAGCTGTCTCACTCCTGTCCCAGGTCTGTCCAAGCTGGTGTCCTGCCTGCTGGCTTTCCCCTCCATGTCCCCCAGCCTGCCATCCTACCTGGCTCGGGCAGATTTTCTGTGCTCCAGGGACTGCATGGATGTTCTTCGCGGTCTTCTGAAGCTTCTTCCCCAGCAGGACCCAGATCACGTGATCCCACAGTCCTCCAGTCTGATGCTGAATGCTTTGCTGTATGTCCAGTGCCACGCCTTGTCCACAGGAGACTTTGGTCCGGAGGCGTGCCAACTTTTCAGACACATCTGCCTGGTCAGAGCTTCCATCCATTTGCCTGTCAGGAGCTGGACTTGCACCAGGTGGTCTAAGTCTGTGCTGTTGTTGCTGCGTCTGTGTTGCAGGCTGTGGTGAATGAGTGGGACGAGCAGGAGAGAGGAAAGAGGGAGCGAGAGCAGCTGGAGGCCAGTCTGTACCGCAGCCGCAGCCGGCTGCATGGCTCAGGACTAACGGAGGACGAGCAGGACGAGAAGGACTTCAGGCTCCAGTTCCCTCAGTTCTCTAAGGTTCGCACATCTCCAACATGTGGGACTCTCAGAGCTTTCACAGCAGCAGGCCGACAAGTTTGATAAGACTCACTTCTGCAGGGCAAAAGAGTTCAGATTTGACTGGTAACCATGGTTACCACAGGAATGGTCCCAGCTTTGATAAGTCCAGGAATTGCATGGATGTCCTGATGAAAGTCTGTCCTACGAGGACCAGACCAGAGTTTTAGTTTAAAACCTTTAACTTATCCAGATTAAAGAAGCTGTTATTTCATGTGTGGAAGGGCCAAACATGAAAACAAGAATCACTTTCAAGCAATGAATGCCTTAAATCTAGAAGTTCTTGACATAAAAATAATTATTTTACTTTTCTGATACTTTTTTAAAGCAGGACTCTTTATTTATTGATTGATTGGTTGATTGACTGGGGCTCTAAACATTTTAAGCAAGTGAAATGTTGTCTGGTTGCGATAGTTCATTATGTCAGCTTGGCAAAAGAAATGAGGGGATGTTTGCTGGATTCTTTCTCTCTGGTGATGGATTCTGCATGGATGGAGAGCCTGGCGAGTCACAGAAATCCACCAGACCCAGCAAGAGCCAAACTCTTCATTTGGTTCAGATGTTTTTTCCAATTAATAACAAACTTAATGTGTTGAATGAATAAATAGACGAGGGTGAAAAGTCCGTATTTATCCACTAAGCATGGCTGAATCTGGAGTTAGGCGTGTTTCCACACACTGAGCCTATGATATTTAAGGTCTCCGACCATTTGACTAACATCAGCTGTGTCCAAACCCTCTCCAGGATTTTGCTGACATAATGTCCCAAACAAGTCTGGAAGGTCCTGCAGACACCGAGCTGGAGCAAGAGGAGGACGAAGGCCAGCAGGAAGCTCCTGAGACGGGCTCTTTGTCCTCCGTTGCCATGGACACAGTGGTCCAGGTCCACCAGCGCATGTGTCTGGCATACGCCAGATCACTGTGGTACCACGGCGCAGCACCAGCCAATCACAGCAAAGATCATATTAAAGCCCTAATCTCCTCCTACCAGATTGCGTCCCCTGTGATGTCACACTTCTATCATCTGATTGGTTAGTAAGGTTGAGTGTAAAACTGATAATTTCCAGTAGCAGAGTGGAGGTGGACTCTCAGCCCTACGTCTGTTCCTCAGATTCGGAGGTGGACCAGGGCCTGACAGGCAGCGGGCTGCTGGTCTCTGCGCTCCTCCAGAACACGGTGCAGGGCTCGGGGGGCGTTGCCGAGCTGGCCGTGACCTCAGAGGGACCGTACGACTTCTACCAGCAGCCCAACATGAGCCAGGCCCGCTTGTGTCTCCCTGTTCTGCAGCAGATGAGTGAAGCGGTGAAGCAGAGGCTGCAGGATTGGCCCGATCACCCCGCTCTGGTACAGGTGGGTTTGTCAGAGCGCTGGCGGTTTCCCTGCAATGGTGAGATGGACAGCAGCTTTCAGAGATATGACAGTTTCATATGTTGTTTTCAGCTCATGGTGGTGATTGAGAGGATCATGGCTTTCAGTCTGGCCAGCCCACTGGCAAAGTTCCTGAATGGTCTGGAGATCCTGCTTAGTAAGGCACAGGTGAGATTTGCATCGTCACAGTCGCTGTGTTTCAGTTCTGTCCGAAGCACCGGCTCACTCAGACCCTTACCCCTCACCAGGACTGGGAGAACAATGCCAGCCGCTCGGTGTCTCTGCGGAAGGAACTGGAAGCGGTCACACAGCTGATCATCTGCTGGCGCAAGCTGGAGCTGAAGTAGGAGGCTGTGAAGCGAGTGGTTTGTAAAAATGACTTCATAATCTGTTGATAAAGCAGTGTCCTGTCTCCTGTGTGTTTAGCTGTTGGTCAAACAGTCTGGACAATGCAATGAAGCGGCACACCCAGAAATCCACCAAACACTGGTTCTCCATCTACCAGCTGGTGGAGCGGTTTCTACAGGAACAGAGGGTGGAGACCAGTCCAGGTACATACAGAACGTCTCAAACCTCTCACTTCATCATGCAGACGGCCATCAGGTTCATACCTGTGAGCCTCCACGCACACACATGCAATAAACATGCACTTTAACCTACATGTATGTATGGACATCATGC
Organism: Melanotaenia boesemani; assembly: GCF_017639745.1. Taxonomy (NCBI): domain Eukaryota; kingdom Metazoa; phylum Chordata; class Actinopteri; order Atheriniformes; family Melanotaeniidae; genus Melanotaenia; species Melanotaenia boesemani. The sequence goes on from NC_055703.1 coordinate 1,900,428, forward strand.
CCAATATCTGCCCCGTAGCCCTGACTCTTAGGACAGACTCTGGGAATGGAGGTCTTCTTTTCTACTCTAAAGCCTGGCACACATAACGATATTTGGGCTGTTTTTGTCCTGATTTTGTGTCTTCCTCACCTCGGACGGCAAACGCCCGATCATAAGATTTCCCTGTCCAATCACCATGGGGTCTGTGGTTACGAGCCGATTTGTCTCGATAATCTGCGCCGAAACGGGTCGTAGTGACATTTGGGAACATTGAACATGTTCAATATTTCAGTGCGGCTTTCTGAAGAAAGCCGACGACTTGTGCATTCTGACTGCGTGGATGGTGACATGGTACGGAATTTATCCAATCAGAGAGCGAGCTGGCTGGGGACCAAGGACGTAAATAAAGTCCGTGTTCACATCTCCAGTCTGGTATTTTTCTAGTTCTGGCTTTTTCTGTTAACAATAGTCCCAAGACCACCATCATTCCCTCGTCCTATATGTCCTCTTCCATGCCTGGGTGTTGTGTTTTTCGATTGTTACTGTGTTTCTTCTTCTTTGTTTTTTGCCGGTTGTTGCTATGGTTCCTCTTCTTTGTTTTTTGCCGGTTGTTGCTATGGTTCTTCTTCCTTGTTTTTTTTCCAGTTGTTGCTATGGTTCGTCTTCTTTGTTTTTTTCCAGTTGTTGCTATGGTTCTTCTTCTTTGTTTTTTTCCAGTTGTTGCTATGGTTCTTCTTTGGTTTTTGCTGGTTGTTGCTATGGTTCTTCTTCTTTGTTTTTTTTCCAGTTGTTGCTATGGATCTTCTTCTTTGTTTTTTTTCCAGTTGTTGCTATGGTTCTTCTTGTTTGTTTATTGCCGGTTGTTGCTATGGTTCTTCTTCTTTGTTTTTTTTCCCAGTTGTTGCTATGGTTCTTCTTCTTTGTTTTTTTTTCCAGTTGTTGCTATGGTTCTTCTTCTTTGTTTTTTGCCGGTTGTTGCTATGGTTCTTCTTCTTTGTTTTTTTTTCCAGTTGTTGCTATGGTTCTTCTTCTTTGTTTTTTGCCGGTTGTTGCTATGGTTCTTCTTCTTTGTTTTTTACCAGTTCTTGCTATGGTTCTTCTTCTTTGTTTTTTACCAGTTCTTGCTATGGTTCTTCTTCTTTGTTTTTTTTTCAGTTGTTGCAATGGTTCTTCTTTGGTTTTTGCTGGTTGTTGCTATGGTTCTTCTTCTTTGTTTTTTACCAGTTCTTGCTATGTTTCTTCTTCTTTGTTTTTTTTTCCAGTTGTTGCTATGGTTCATCTTTGGTTTTTGCTGGTTGTTGCTATGGTTCTTCTTCTTTGTTTTTTTCCAGTTGTTGCTATGGTTCTTCTACGTTTCGACGTTTGTACAGCTCGGAGGACTAGATTGTAAATGAGTTGCTGGACAGCATCGTTATGTGTGTGTTGTTCTGTGATTACATTTTCGGAGCCACCTCACACAGTACCATCATAACTGTTTTTTTTTATCTTTGTGTATGAGGTCTTGACCAGATAAAAAATCTCACAAGATTAAAAAAATGGCTATGTACCAGGCTCACGATGGTGATACTTCATGTTCTCCATCATGAACTTGTTGATGATGAAGGATCTTTCTATTTAAACCATTTTAGCTTCCTGGCTAACAAATACAGAAGGTTAATAATGATTGTTGAAGTGTTCAACACCAAACAAACCAGTTAAATCAGACAGATCTGCAGTTTCTTGTAGTATTTTAGAGAAAGGAAAAAAATTGTCCAAAATGTGGAGGTTATTTGCCACCAGTGGGATCTAGCTGTGGTCTAAATCTAGACTGTTTTAACCAGTAAAGTCATTGAACTATTTTAAACTAGCAGCAGGAAGAACAGATCCTCTGAGTCGTTTTCAGTCCGTCTGGGATTAGATGTTTACATCTGCCTCCCACCAGGTTGTTCTGCAGTGGGTGCACCACTCTGAGATTATACACCATGTTGTCAGACAAACATTTAAATATTAAAAATGTTTTCTTTATTTTTGTCTGGCAGAGGGAAAATTCCCTCCAGATTTACAATCCAGCTTTATCTATAAAACACCGTAAGAACAACACAGCTAGCTAAAGTTCACACACTGAAGCAGAGAAAAGTTGTTAAGCTCATTTAGAAAAACTGGGTTTGACCACTGAGATAATTTGTGCATCAAATATAAGTTTTCTGTCCGGCGTTACATCGAGGTTTGTTGCTACCGATGTCACATACTGACTTAATGATGGTGGACGTATCACTAGGCTCACACAGCAGAACTTTGCTCTAAGATCATAAACTTCTACAGTTTATAGAAAATGTATTTTTCTGCTTCAGTTGCTCATAATCTGACTAACATCAACATGAAAATGGAATATGATGCCATATTTCTGGAGAATTCAAAAGGAAGCAATTACTGGGAGAAGAGAAGAAACCCAAGAATAGATCCCTGAGGCAAGCCACACCAGAGAGGCCCTGGAGACAGGCCTTCACCGTAACACCCACCAAATGTGGGCTCAAATTTAATTTGGTGGGTTTAATATAAACTTACAGACACTTTGGCAGGTGATGAAACAGTGATGCGTCTCGTCAGCGAGAGTCGGCTACCATCAGGGGGGCCGGACACTCAGCAGGGAGGGGGTGGGACGGGAATATATCGGAGAGCATCACTTTACCAAGCCCTTACTCACTGTGGGCCCACATACATGGCAGCTGCCACCATTTTTACTACAGTGTCTCTGCATGGACAAACGGATTTAAAACTGCAGTAGCTGTTTTGTCTGATAGCTAGAGCTCCGCTTGGGATCAGAAACCAGTACATGCAAAGTTACCTGTAGTGCAGTCATCTCTGCACCTGAGGCCTCTGGATCCACTCTCGCATGATGAAACTTCTTTATGTCTGAAAGAAGTTTGGCCACTGATGGCCACCGTACATTCACTACTGCGCAATACGCGTCTTTACCACAAGAGAAAAGTAGTTCTACAGACTGGACCTTTAAGTAGGACCTGGATCACTGCACCACCCAGCTCCAAGAGGACCTGATGGTCCACTGTTAGCTCCAACAGGCCCAAACTGTGACCAGATTTTTTCCCTCCCTGTCCTTCTGCAGATGAAGAAGTGGAGCGCCTCTCTGTATCTGCAGTATCATCTACTCTCCAGGCCTTCATGGAGGGTTCCACCCTGGGCGAGTTCTCGACCCGTCTCGGCATGCTGCTCAGCTTCCACTGCCACCTCCTGCTGGCACCCCCCCAGCCCGGACGAGGTCAGCCGTCACTCATTTACCGTGTACAGCAGCGTTAGCTCTCTGAGCTCACCTCCATCTGAGGTCCCAGAGACACAGAAGTACCTTACACACTGACAAAAATACTGAGAAATGTACAGACAGTAGTAAGAAAGTACATTACATAGTAAAATTGTGGCGAGAATGCAGTAATAAATAGTAAATATAGTACTAAAAGTGAGTTTATGAATAATAAATGAGACAGAATCACTGTGTTCATGGAGATTTTAGCTCCTTCTGCACCAGAAATTGGACAAATTGTGTTTTAAAGTATGTCAAACCTTTATTTGAAGGTTAGAATGTAAAATAATGCGGTTTCTCTGACCATGACACAGTCTTTAGTTTTTGGTGGTGTTTGGTGACGTTCTTTTAGCCACAGATCTTTCTGGATGTATGTGAATCAGCTGAAGATGATGAAGATGAAGATGAGCCCTGTTTAATGTCCATACTGTGTAATCGAGTGCTGATTAAATAGATTTTTTCCCTCTTGTGTAGAGTCTTTGTCCAGTCTTCTGTGGAATCTTCATCAGTACTACAGTCAGTTCTCTGAAGGCATCCTGAGCAGAATCACTCAGCTCAGACAGCCCGTTGAGAAGGAGCTCAAGGTTCAAAGCTTTTTCCTCATGAGATACCAGTAACCTGTGAGATTCAGCCAGTACCGTTGGTGATGTCCACTCTCATGTCAACTCTGATTCTCAGGACTTTGTCAAGATCTCCAAGTGGAATGACGTCAACTTCTGGTCCATCAAACAGTCAGTGGAGAAGACACATCGGTATGTCATGTGACCAGGAACTTGGCTAGACAGTGGAAAGATGGTGCTGCCAACTCTTTCCTGCTTTTCCTTTTCTTCTAGAACTCTGTTCAAGTTCATCAAGAAATACGAGGAAGCTCTGAATAGTCCCAGCGTTCCTGCTCTGGTTGAACAAGGAACCAGTGCGAGCTTGGACAGCGTGGACACGAACTCAGAGGAAACACCTATCCATCGAGTTCACCGAGTTCTGAAGAACAATCTGCCTGGAAAGGGAAGAGATCTGCAGGTATCATCTCTTATCATCTGACTCCCGATCGCATATGAAGAATCTCTTTTTTCCCCTAATCTGCTCTGCTTGTTTCAGAATGGAGACCCAGACGAGAGCGCTGCAGCATCGTCTTTACTGGCTCGTCTGCCTGTCCTGTCCAGGAAAATGAAGAAGATGTGCATCCAGCTAACAAGGAAAAACGCAGCTCCTGAACTGGCTGAAGATCTCGACTGCTTCACTGGTAAGATGCCCAACTCTGCTAAATGTCACAGTTTGCCGGGAAGAAGTGGCAGGTTTCTAGCTTGAGAAGGAAAAACTAACTCTGTGTGCCTCACCTTCAGACTGCTCCGTTAAACACCTGCACGGGGATGAAACCTTCCCTCAGTTTTATTCATGTCCCTCATTCTTTTCAGGGTCAGGCAGGCTCTGCAGGCTGCTGCACAGGGTTAGGGTTAGACACCTGTACACACACCTGTGCACACACCTGTACACACACCTGTACACACACCTGTGCAGACACCTGTACACACACCTGTGCACACACCTGTTCACACACCTGTTCACACACCTGTGCAGACACCTGTTCACACACCTGTGCAGACCCCTGTACACACACCTGTGCACACACCTGTACACACACCTGTGCAGACACTGCGTAGAGTTTTATCGTTGTACATCTAAACAGGAACAAACTCACAGACTGAATCTTTCTTTGCACATTTTCTCTGAATAAAAATGGCTGTGTTGCTCGAGTCAAGCGGAAGAATAACGCCAGCCTTATTTCTTATAGACTTCATTTGAAAAACTAGTAGATCATAATTTGTCTGCCATCCAAAACACCACCGAACATCTAAGCTTGGCACAGAAAGCGGGTGAATGAGTATTTGATGGCTAATTTCTTTGTTGTAACAAAGCCTCTTGGTAATAAACCTCATTCTGTTGGAAAGTCTTTTTATTTCCCTTTAAAACGGAGCCAAATTTGTAAGGAAAATCCATTTTGGGATGAGCAGCAGAGCTGAGTTTGTGGGCTGTGGGTTGAGAAATTCAGCAGTTCTTGCTTTCAGGTGAGGTGATCAGCAACCTGAAGGACCTGCAGAGCCTCTACGTGGACATGACAGCAGATAAAGACAAGCAGAAGTCTGAGGTCAAACACATCCTTCAGCAGAAGCAGAGGGCGCTGTCCGACCTCTTCAAGATGCTCGCTGATATAGGTGAGCTTCCCTCTCTGACATACAGCTTCTGTAATGTTCTTATCTTAAATCTGAATGCTTGACGTACCGTTCCTCTGTTTAGGTCTGTCGTACCGTAAAGGCCTGACATGGAGCAGGACGTCATACCCGGAGCAAACCCTCTGTCTGCAGCCGCTGGAGATGAGCGCTGCCCTGTCTGCTGTGAAGAACCAGGACCAGGCTGAGGACATGTACACAGCTTACCGTCTGTTTTTTACTGAGAAAGCTGTTCCTCTTCCAGCTATGTCAACTGTTTGTCCTGCATTCTTCTTGTTCTAGGTTGTTTAGGGAGCTGTTGACCACATGGGATGGATGTCAGAAGTACTTCTACCGTTCGTGGGCCAGAAGAACAGCGCTGCAGACAGCTCTGCAGCACGCTGTGAAGGTGAAACTGTAGTCCACAGTTTAACCGCTTGCTGAGTTTACTGGGAGTGTGTATCTGATGTGTGTGTTTCTGTGTGGTTGTAGGAACTAGGGATAGGAAATATAGAGCGCTGCAGAGGTTTCTCCTCCCACCTGTTCAAGCTTCTCCTCAGACAGAGACGTCGACTAGCTAAACTCACTGAGCAGTGGGTTTCCCTCCGGTAAGTCAGGACAGGATGCAGGCTGCTGGGGAATGACTAAAACATAAAGATACAAGACAAGAATTACCACACCGACATACACTTAACATCCTCTTCATCAGCTCCACTTGTTCTACTTCCTCTTACCACTGACATCCAACCAGCCAATCACACGGCAGCATGTAGACATGCAGACGTGGTGAAGATGACTTGCTGGAGTTCAAACTGACCATCAGAATGAGGAAGAAAGAAGAATTAAGAGACTTTGAATGTGGCATGGTTGCTGGTCTGAGTATTTATTGGGATTTCCACCCACAACCATCTCCAGGGTTTCCAGAGGATGGTCTGAAGAAGAGAAACCAGATCTCAGTCCAGTAGAGCAGCTTTGGGATGTGGTGGAACGGGAGATTCTCATCATGGATGCAGCCGACAAACCTGCAGCAACTGTGTGATGCTGTCATGTTAATATGGAGAAAACCTCTGATGAAGGTTTCCACCACCTGGTTCATCTATCACACCAGGATTAAAAAGGTCCGACCCGGTACTAGAAGGTGGACCCGATGAAGAGGACGACCCGGTACTAGAAGGCGGACCTGATGAAGAGGACGACCCAGTACTAGAAGGTGGACCCGATGAAGAGGACGAGCCGGTATTAGAAGGTGGACCCGATGAAGAGGACGACCCGGTACTAGAAGGCGGACCCGATGAAGAGGACGACCCGGTACTAGAAGGTGGACCCGATGAAGAGGACGAGCCGGTACTAGAAGGTGGACCCGATGAAGAGGACGAGCCGGTATTAGAAGGTGGACCTGATGAACAAGACGATCCGGTACTAGAAGGTGGACCTGATGAAGAGGACGACCCGGTACTAGAAGGTGGACCTGACGAACAAGACGACCCGGTACTAGAAGGTGGACCTGACGAACAAGACGACCCGGTACTAGAAGGTGGACCCGATGAAGAGGACGACCTGGTACTAGAAGGTGGACCTGACGAACAAGACGACCCGGTACTAGAAGGTGGACCTGACGAACAAGACGACCCGGTACTAGAAGGTGGACCTGATGAAGAGGACGACTCAGTGTTTTTATGTTTTTATTTAGTAGTTGAACATTTCTCATGGTTTTCTCTTGTCTTCACCCAGGAGGCTGACAGACAACATCCAGGACATTAAGACCCACTATGAGGATCCTGGCTGCACCCTCCCTCCCCAGGACTCTCTGGGGGCCTGGCTGAACCGAGGCCAGGCCCTGGCCGCCCAGTGTGCTACGCTTCTACAGCAGCTGGCCTGGCTGCTGCAGGCTTGTCCTGAAGACCCGCAGCAGAGCGAGCAGGAAAGCAGTGGCATGCAGCGCACCCTGAGGTGTCCGTCCCCGCTCGCAGCCCTGCGCCAGCCCCCTGGCTGCTTGATGAGGAGGGGGGACGCATCGTGGTCCAAGCTCCACCAGCATGTCACTGACATGCTGAAGCAGAGCCAGGACCTGAAGAAGGAGCTGGCTTCTTTGGCACAGCAGGCCTCGGAGACAGTTCTCTACACATGGTAAGCACTTTAAAACTGAAGAATTTCTGTAGCAACATCAGCTAAAACCAGTCCCAGTGACATGGTTTTCCCTGCAGGAGCAGCTTTTCCACATGCAGCTCAGCTGTTGAGCAGCTGGGAGCTGTGGCAGCTCAGATGTCCAGCATTCAGCAGCTCTTCACCCCCGCCATGTGTGTGGGCAGTGCAGCCAGCCAGCCAGGCATCTTCCAGAGCCTGCAATATGTCCGAGGACAGGTGGAGGCTTGTATCACAGAGTTCACCACCTGGAAGACCCATCTGCTCTCCCTGGGACACCAACACACGGGTAAAAGATAATCTCACCTCGTAGTCCTTCATGTGACGCTGTCAGACAACCTGATGCATGAAGTCTGAGCCTTTTCTCCACAGATCAGCCGTCGGCCTTCTGTACTCGGTTCTCTGCTGAGCTGGAGGCGAGCATCAACGCGGTGCTGTGTGCCGTTCAGACTCTGGTGAAGAGACAAGAGAGGGAGCAACATGAAGACCAGAAGAGAGGTTAGAGTGATGAAGCTGCATCTCTGCTTCGCTGCAGCTGTGTAGCAGGAGCATTTCACCTGTACCAGACACGAGCTGGTAAATTCCCTCTGACTAGACTAGACGATGTTGTTTCAGATGCTAGTGAAGAGGAGAAAGAGCCGTCTGCGGATGACCTGCTGAAGCCTGGTCACCTGACCCGGCTCCTGGGGAAGGAACTGGAGGCTGAGGTGGAGGCTCTGTCTGTGGAGGATGTCATGGTCGGGGTGGGGAGGCTGCTGAGCTGTCTGAGAAGACGCAGAGACTCCTGTCAACCATCACAGATCCAGGTACCAACACAATCAGCTGACAAGGTCTCATCTCCGTACTAAATATGCCTCTTTACTCATTCCTAGGATTACTGTACTCATTCCTAGGATTACTTTACTCTCAGATGGAAAGATGGACATCCGTCTATCCATCCATCCATCCATCTATCTTCTTTCTGTCTTTCTTTCTTCTTTTGACAACTAATCAGGTTACCTGCCAACAGGTCAGTAACATGACTCGGTATAAACAAAGAGAGGCAGAGTCTCTCAGATGGACATCCATCTGTCCGTCCGTCCATCCATCCATCCATCCATTATCTGCTGCTTATCCGGAGTCGGGTTGCGGGGGCAGCTGCCTAAGCAGGGAAACCCAGGCTTCCCTCTTCCCGGCCACATTCACCAGCTCATCCGGAGGGATCCCGAGGTGTTCCCAGACCAGCTGAGAGATGTAGTCTGTCCAGCGTGTCCTGGGTCTTCACCAGGGAGGCGTCCAGGAGGCATCCTAACCAGATGCCCGACCCACCTCATCTGGCTCCTCTCGATGAGGAGGAGCAGTGACTCTACACTGAGCCCCTCCCAGATCACCAAGCTTCTCACCCAATCTCTAAGGGAGGAAACTCATTTTGGCCGCTTGTATTCGCGATCTCGTTCTTTTGGTCACTACCCACAGCTCATGACCATAGGTGAGGGTAGATTTACTGGAACGTAGATCGACTGGTAAATCGAGAGCTTTGCCTTTTGGCTCAGCTCCTTCTTCACCACGACAGACCGCAGCGTTCGCATCACTGCAGACGCTGCACCGATCCGTCTGTCCATCTCCCTCCATCCTTCCCTCACTCCTGAACAAGAACATGAGATACGCAAACTCCTCCACTTGGGGCAGGACCCTACTGCAGACCTGGAGAGAGCACTCCACCCTTTTCTTGCATTTTTAATTATTAAGAAATCAAGATATTATTTATCTTGATATCAACCTGAAGTCTTTGCAGTCTGCAGCATAAATGAAGGAACTGGCCTCTCTGTGTGAGTTTATGTAATTTGATGTTTTCACCTTGATTGTGGTTTGTGTGTGTGTTCAGGAGGTAAACAGGTCATGCAGGATGTTGGTGCGCCTTGAACCTGTTCTGGGGATTTACTCGGACCTGGTGCGCTACTACCTGGCTGTTTCACTCGGAGTACACAGGAGCACTGGCAAACTCCTCTCAGTCCTGGCCAGCATCTTCACCGAGCTCGCCCAGAAGGTCCAGAGTCCCGTAATTATGACTCACAGCAGAAAATAAAGATGGCTCAGTGATCCGCTGACCAGATGTTGTTCTGTCCTCCCCAGGGCTTCTGCCTGCCTCAGGAGCTGATGGCTGCTGGAGATGGAGAGGGCGCCACCGAGTTCCACGATTACGAAGGGGGGGGGAATTGGTGAGGGCGAAGGCACCAAAGACATCAGTGACAAGATCGAGAATGAAGATCAGGTGAGCTGAAACCCGTGCTCAGCTGAGGCTGGGAAAGGAATCTATGTGCTCCATACGCTGCTGCAGCACAGTTCACGATGAGTGACATGTCCGGTCTCGTCTTCCTGGAGGTGGAGGATTCCCACCAGGAGGGTCAGGAGAAGGAAGAGCAGCAGGATAAAGGCAACATCAAGGCAGAAGACAACGCCATTGAAATGTCTGAAGACTTTGATGGCCAGATGCACGATGGAGACGAGAATGAAGCAGGTCAGTTTAACAGAGACACAAGTATCCTGTAGGGGTTCCCAGCCTGGGGTCCCCTAAAGAGCACTGGGATCCCTGAGCTTTGCCTGTCCAGAGCTAGTGTGATTTAAATAAAGACCATGTCCACACAGAGACCTGCTGAGGTGGATTTGTTTAAGTTTTTTATCATGTGGGTGTTGCATTCACATGAAACCAGAGTTCTGGGACTTTGCTCTGAGCCACGGTGCAGATGATTGGTCCTTATTCAGACTGCATGATGGTAATTAGCTAAACTTCGGTTTTATCAGAGGAAAGGAGTCCGACAGAATGCAGCATTTATGGTGGGAGCAGCTGATGAAAGAACCAAAATAAAGCATGCTTTCTACGCTGGGGTGGTGGGGGTCCACAGCTGGTTGGAGGTTGCATGATGGGGTCCTCAGAGGAAATAGGTTGGGGACCAGTGGTCCAGTTATTCAGCATCGCTGCCTTCTCGTGGTGCACCGCGTTTAATATGAACTCTGGAAGCAGCTCCAGCATCTACTGAGTTCTTCTTTCTGGAAATTTCTCTCTGATCATTTCTAGGTGAAGACAAGCAGTCGGATACAGAAGAAGAGGACGAGCTGGAGAAAAAAATGGGAGATCTGGGAGAAGGTCAGATGGATACGCTGGATGAGAGAATGTGGGGGGATGATGATGATGAAGATGAGGAAGAAAGTGAGGAGGAGGAGTCTGGGCAGGGCATGGACCAGGTACCTCCACAGCATCACTTTTAATCTTCCCAGTATTCCAATGTTCACATTTCAGGAAATAACCTTTCAAATTGTTGTTTTTATTTTTGATGAATGCCTGATTATTTCAGGGGGAGTCAGAGCTGGTTGCCAAAGATGACAACCTGGATTCTGCAGATCCCAGCAAAGACCAGAAGAACCGGGACAAGGAGGAGCCCCTGTGTGAAGAGGAGGAGAAAATCCACGAACAAGGAGACGAGGTAGTTTTTATTACAGCTGCAATCGTATTTATACAAACCCCATTATCATTAATTCCTGTACTCATTCCCAGGATTACTTTACTCATTCCCAGGATTACTTTACTCATTCCTAGGATTACTTTACTCATTCGTAGGATTACTTTACTCATTCCCAGGATTACTTTACTCATTCCTAGGATTACTTTACTCATTCGTAGGATTACTTTACTCATTCCCAGGATTACTGTACTCATTCCCAGGATTACTTTACTCATTCCTAGGATTACTTTACTCATTCGTAGGATTACTTTACTCATTCCCAGGATTACTGTACTCATTCCCAGGATTACTTTACTCATTCCTAGGATTACTTTACTCATTCGTAGGATTACTTTACTCATTCCCAGGATTCCTGTACTCATTCGTAGGATTACTTTACTCATTCCCAGGATTACTTTACTCATTCCTAGGATTACTTTACTCATTCGTAGGATTACTTTACTCATTCCCAGGATTCCTGTACTCATTCGTAGGATTACTTTACTCATTCCCAGGATTACTTTACTCATTCCCAGGATTACTTTACTCATTCCCAGGATTACTTTACTCATTCCTAGGATTACTTTACTCATTCGTAGGATTACTGTACTCATTCCCAGGATTACTTTACTCATTCCTAGGATTACTGTACTCAATCCTAGGATTACTGTACTCAATCCTAGGATTACTGTACTCAATCCTAGGATTACTGTACTCTATCCTAGGATTACTGCACTCTATCCTAGGATTACTTTACTCATTTCTAGGACCACTTTACTCATTCCTAGGACTACTTTACTCATTCCTAGGATTACTGTACTCAATCCTAGGATTACTTTACTCCATCCTAGGATTACTTTACTCCATCCTAGGATTACTTTACTCATTCCTAGGATTACTTTACTCAATCCTAGGATTACTTTACTCTATCCTAGGATTACTCTACTCATTCCTAGGGCTACTTTAGAAATTTCTAGGACTACTTTACTCATTCCTTCACTAGGACACATATCTTGATTCTGCCACTTTAGTAGTAATCCCACATCACAGGGCAGACCAGGATTATACATACAGACCTGGTAGTTGTGAAGATATACTTTATTTATTTTGGGTGGTTCATTTCAGATAAGAGGCAGAAAAACAGGCCTTATTAAGATGAAGCTAAACAACGTAATACAGCATTATGAATGATATTATTAACTACAACTGTACCAAAAAGAAAAAGCAGTAAGTAAAAGTAACAGTAATAGGTGGAGTGAGCACTTTCAGTTTGTCAAGCTGTTCATCCTCCACACAAACCAAAATAATTTATGGTGTTCCTCAGGGTTTGACAGATTGTAGTGTGAAGACCCAAGAATATTAGTGAGTTTGAGATTCTTTGTGTGAGGAATGGGCTGAGATTCCTCAGGTAGCAAGCAGAAACCTCCGGCGGTGAAATGTGAAGCCTATGCTGAAGTGCAAAAAAATGTGCAGTTCCCCCATCGTCCTCTAGGGGCTCCAAAACAGAGCAAATCCTAATAGACTCTCATGTTAAAAAGACCAACTTCACAGCAGAAACAAACAGGTTTAAAGCCTGGTACAAACATCCATTTTAGGATTAATAGGTCAAGTTTCACCATTCACCATTTTGTGGGGAATTTAGAGAAACCATTTGTAATATTAGTTGTTTTGAGCCAAATAAATCATTAATTCATTCTTGAAAAATTTTGATTGTAAATTCTGACATCCTGCCCCCCCCCCGTCCTCCCCGAAATTATGAAGTGATCTGTGCTCTCGCTGATTCCCAGAGGGAGTTTGATCAGAATGAAGTGGACCCCTTTCACGGACAGCAGGACAAGGTCCCTGAGCCTGAGGCCATGGAGCTGCCCGAGGACCTTAACCTGGACCAAGATGAAGAGGCTGGAGATGATGAAGACAGCAAGGGTGATGGTGAAGGTGAGACCTGAGGCTGAACTTGTTTATTTTGATGAGGTGAATTAAAATGAGATATTCCATTAATCCAAGAGGGAAATTCTAATCACAATGTTGGAGATTGAAACATCATACTGATATCCAGGAAAATATGACATTAGAAGGCATAACTCTTTTTTAATAGGAACTCCTCATTGAGATTTGGGTCTTTTTTCGCTTAAATTGACTTAAACTGAGCACTTTTTTCCCGTCATGACTGAATAATAAATTGATGATAATTTAGCATTGTCTTGCTGAAATCTGAAAGGCCTTCCCTGAAAGAGACGTCGTCTCGATGGGAGCAGATGTTGCTCTAAAACTTCTAGACCTTTGCCTCAGACCATTTCAAATGAGCTTTGGTCCAGAGAAGACGGAAGAAGCTGGTTCTGGATCCTGTTCACATCTGGCTTCTTCTCTCCATGATGGGGTTTACCCAGGTGGACAAGAGGGTAGGGGGGACGGCTCCTGACTGTTCTTATGCACTAAACAGCAGTTCAGAGTACCCACCCTTTTTAGAGTCCCCGGAAGGGGTGTTGGAGAGCACTCCTTCCAGGGACTCCCTCGTTCTGCTGGTGTACTTCAATGCCCACGTGGGCAATGACAGTGACATCTCTGGGGCGTGATTGGGAGGAATAGCCCTCCTGATCTAAATCCAAGTGGTGTTTTGTTGCTGGACTTCTGTGCTCGTCATGGATTGTCCATAACGAACACCTTGTTCAGGCATAAGAGTGTCCACATGTGCACTCCGGCAGAGCTTCAACCATGTCCCAGGTGAGGCGGGGGACATTGAGTCCAAGTGGGCTGTGTTTTGCCTATATTGTCGAGGTGGTGAATTTAAGGTGGACACCAGCAGTAAGGGATGCTGTCAAGCTGCAGGAGTCCTTTCAGGCCTTTTTGGCCTGTGGGACTTCAGAGGCAGCTGATGGGTATCGGCGGGCTAAGCAGAATGCAGCTTCGGCGGTCGCTAAGGCAAAAACTCAGGCATGGGAGGAGTTTGGAAAGCCCATGGAGAATGACTTCCCGATGGCTTTGAGGAGATTCTGGTCCACCATCGGGTGGCTCAGGAGGGGGAAGCGGTGTTGTGGGTCAGTGGAGGGAATACCTCAAAGACACGTCTTCCGATGAGGAAGCAGAGTCGGGAAACCCTGGCATGGTCTTTCCCATCTCTGGGGCTGAGGTCGCTGAGGTGGTTAAAAAGCTCCTCTGTGGCAAGGCCCCGGGGGTGGATGAGGCCCAGAGTTCCTTAAAGCTCTGGATGCTGTAGGGCTGTCTTGGCTGACACGCCTCTGCAGCATCACGTGGACATCGGGGACAGTTCCCCTGGACTGGCAGACTGGGGTGGTGGTCCCCCTCTTCAAAAACTACCTACCCACACCTATGGCCACGAGCTGTGTGTAGTGACCAAAAGAACAAGATCGCGAATAAAAGTGGCTGAAATGAGTTTTCTCCGCAGGGTGGCCGGGCTCTCCCTTAGAGATAGGGTGAGAAGCTTGGTGATCCGGGAGGGGCTCAGAGTAGAGTCGCAGCTCCTCCAGGTGTTTCTGGTTTGTACCAGATACTTTTCCAGTTTTTTGTTGCTCCTGTTCCAGCTTTTTCCAGATGTGTTGCTGCATCAGATTCACTATCAGCTCATATTTTCCATCACATGGTGAAACATCTCTGTTTCATCCTCTGATGTTTTGGTTATCTTCTTATGGGGATAAAATATGACCTGATGAGACCTAGAAATTATTGGATTCTTTTTTTTTTTTTTTACATTTACACAACATCCTGACTTCTTTTTATTAGAGTTGTACACTGCAGTTCTTTATTTGTAGTTTTTATGTCTTGTTAACTTTTGGAACATTTAGTAGACCACCTTTAAAACCAGGATCACAAAAAGTCTGTTTTGTATGGAAAATGTACTGTTAGTTTAAAATGGACAGAAGGTGACTTTAGGCTGACCTGACATGGATGACAACGTGTAAAGTTTTATTTGGTCCCACTCTGACTGTAATAATGACAGCCGGTTTGCAGCTTTCTCTCTCATACATGCCAGCACTGTCAACATACATGTTAATATGATGCTATTTTTTAGATGAAAATGCATTCAGCCTGGATGACAAAGCCACGGAACCGGAGATGAAGGAGCAAGAGCAGAGAGATGGAGGAGACGAGGAGATGGACCAGAACCAGGGGGAGGAAGAAAACAACCAGGAGCCCAAAATTGAAGAAGAAGGTGGCGAGAAAGCAGACGAAGAGGATGCTGCTAAAAAAGATGAGGAGGAGGAGAGAGAAGGATCAACAGGAAGAGAGGACATGACGGTACCAAGCCAAGAAGGACATGAACCAAAGGTGTGGTCGTAAACTAAGAGTTTTATATGGTAAAAGCCACACAGAAACTGATGCATGTGGTTTGTTTTTCCTGTTGGGACTCGCAGGAGGATAAGGAAGGAGAAGATGAGGAGCAGCCAGACTCAGCTGAGAGGAAGGAGCATAGCACAGACGGCCAGACTGGAGAGGAAAATGTTCAGAGTGAGATGGCTGTGGAGCTGGCAGGGGAGGCGTCGGAGAGGGAGCAAGCTAAAGAGGTTCATACCAACATTTCACCTTAAATTCACTCAGTATCTCATCATCATCATCATTTCACCTTAAATTCACTCAGTATCTCATCATAATCATTTCACTTTAAATTCACTCAGTATCCCATCATCATCATTTCACCTTAAAATCACTTAGTATCTCATCTTTATCATTTCACCTTAAATTCACTCAGTATCTCATCATCGTCATTTCACCTTAAATTCACTCAGTATCTCATCATCATCATTTCACCTTAAATTCACTCAGTATCTCATCTTTATCATTTCACCTTAAATTCACTCAGTATCTCATCATCATCATCATCATCATCATTTCACCTTAAATTCACTCAGTATCTCATCATCATCATCATCATTTCACCTTAAATTCACTCAGTATCTCATCATCATCATTTCACTTTAAATTCACTCAGTATCTCATCATCATCATCATCATCATCATTTCACCTTAAATTCACTCGGTATCTCATCATCATCATCATTTCATCTTAAATTCACTCAGTATCTCATCATCATCATCATCATCATTTCACCTTAAATTCACTCAGTATCCCATCATCATCATCATTTCACCTTAAATTCACTCGGTATCTCATCATCATCATCATTTCACCTTAAATTCACTCAGTATCTCATCATCATCATTTCACTTTAAATTCACTCAGTATCTCATCATCATCATCATCATCATCATTTCACCTTAAATTCACTCGGTATCTCATCATCATCATCATTTCACCTTAAATTCACTCAGTATCTCATCATCATCATCATCATCATCATTTCACCTTAAATTCACTCAGTATCTCATCTTTATCATTTCACCTTAAATTCACTCAGTTTCTCATCATCATCATTTCACCTTAAATTCACTCAGTATCTCATCATCATCATCATTTCACCTTAAATTCACTCAGTATCTCATCATCATCATCATTTCACCTTAAATTCACTCAGTATCTCATCATCATCATCATTTCACCTTAAATTCACTCAGTATCTTATCATCATCATTTCACCTTAAATTCACTCAGTTTCTCATCATCATCATTTCACCTTAAATTCACTCAGTATCTCATCATCATCATCATTTCACCTTAAATTCACTCAGTATCTCATCATCATCATCATTTCACCTTAAATTCACTCAGTATCCCATTATCATCATCATTTCACCTTAAATTCACTCAGTATCTAATCATCATCATCATTTCACCTTAAATTCACTCAGTTTCTCATCATCATCATTTCACCTTAAATTCACTCAGTATCTCATCATCATCATCATCATTTCACCTTAAATTCACTCAGTATCTCATCATCATCATCATCATTTCACCTTAAATTCACTCAGTATCCCATCATCATCATCATTTCACCTTAAATTTACTCGGTATCTCATCATCATCATCATTTCACCTTAAATTCACTCAGTATCTCATCATCATCATTTCACTTTAAATTCACTCAGTATCTCATCATCATCATCATCATTTCACCTTAAATTCACTCGGTATCTCATCATCATCATCATTTCACCTTAAATTCACTCAGTATCTCATCATCATCATCATCATCATTTCACCTTAAATTCACTCAGTATCTCATCTTTATCATTTCACCTTAAATTCACTCAGTTTCTCATCATCATCATTTCACCTTAAATTCACTCAGTATCTCATCATCATCATCATTTCACCTTAAATTCACTCAGTATCTCATCATCATCATCATTTCACCTTAAATTCACTCAGTATCTTATCATCATCATTTCACCTTAAATTCACTCAGTTTCTCATCATCATCATTTCACCTTAAATTCACTCAGTATCTCATCATCATCATCATTTCACCTTAAATTCACTCAGTATCTCATCATCATCATCATTTCACCTTAAATTTACTCAGTATCCCATTATCATCATCATTTCACCTTAAATTCACTCAGTATCTAATCATCATCATCATTTCACCTTAAATTCACTCAGTTTCTCATCATCATCATTTCACCTTAAATTCACTCAGTATCTCATCATCATCATTTCACCTTAAATTTACTCAGTATCTCATCATCATCATTTCACCTTAAATTCACTCAGTATCTCATCATCATCATCATCATTTCACCTTAAATTCACTCAGTATCTCATCATCATCATTTCACCTTAAATTCACTCAGTATCTCATCATCATCATTTCACCTTAAATTCAACCAGTTTCTCATCATCATCATCAAACTTTTGATTTTCATGCTGATTGTACAGTTCTAGGGTAAGAATTTAAGGTAAGAATTAAATTCAGTATGATGTCTTCCTTGAAGGAGCATGGCACTGGAGCAGCTGATGCCAGCCAATCAGAGGGCCACTCTTCAAAGCTGACTGCAACATTGGCTTCTCAGAAGCAGACTCGGAGCAAGACTCAGGTATGGCTGCCTTAGAAAGTTCAACTCCTCTTTGTTTATCTTAATTTTGTAAATACTTTTCCTCACGTTTTTCCTCAGAGCTTTAAAAGGAAACCTGGCCATGCAGATAATGAGCGCTCGACAGGCGACTACAACGAGCACATTAACAAGCGTCTGCGTACGGTGGAGAGCAACAAGGATTGCTCTGAGAACAGGCCAAGTGATGCTCAGCAGGAGTCCGACCTGTATGAACATATTAATCAGGGAGACACGGCCTACGACACTCAGACTTACGGTCAGTGAACACACCACTGACATCAGACACATGTCAGTGTTCATCCCGGATCAGACTGATTGCTGCTTTTACGGTTTCCAGATGTTGCCAATGCAGACCAGCAAAAAGCAGCTGGGCCTCAGAAGGACCAGAATGAGGATCAGAATGAGGAGGATGTTGCCATGGAAACGGAGCACCAGGATGAAGAGCTTCAAGCTACTGAGGCCAAGGAGCTGAAACTTGAACAACTGAATGATTTCAAGTCTTCCCAAAAAGGTGTCAACAGTTCTTCTAGTGTTCGGTTCCCTTCCTGTTTTTAGACAGACAGACAGACAGACAGACAGACAGACAGACAGACAACTTTATTTATCCCCGAAGGGAAATTGCGTTGTTACAGTAGTCCAGTGTCATACGTGGCATAAACTATGAATAAAAAATAGAAGTTTTTACTTTCATCATTTCTGTGTCAGATCTTCACAATGCTCGCCACGGCTTGAGAAGCTCTCTGTGCACATGTCCACTCACAGTGAATCATAAAGCCTTTCTCAGAAACTCTTTCTGGTTTTTGGTTTTGTAGTGGGACAGTAGAGCAGCGATTGAGAATCAGGACAGGGACCCGCGGGTATTATCTATCTAATCAGGTTCAGTACATGCTCAGGCCCTAACGCATTTCATCTGCAAGAGGTTACGAAGAATTCAAATAGTTAAAAAAAAAATTGCATCAGAAACTAGATTTACAAAAAGATGCTGCTCCACTATGAGAGCGTGCAGACCTCCAGCCTACAATCAGCATGAGAACAGAAGCAAATGACACGCCACAAAACAAGAGGTGATTACATAAAAACGTGTGTTCGTAACTCATCACTCATCAGTGTTTTACCACCAGAGTTATCAGCTGTATTTGCTCCTATTTCCACCTCTAAATTGTCCTTTAAATAATCCATAAAACAGCTGAATTAATGGTAACTTTTGGTTTTTGTTTCACTCGAACCTGAGTTGCATTTTGCAGCAAGAAAACAAGGTGAACCCTGTAATGTTGTTTATGTCAGAGGCAAATGAAACTTTAGTATCTCACCTTTCCCTTTTATAAAAACAATAATAAGAAAATGAAACAAGAATAAGCTGACTTTACACCCCAGCTATGAGCCATACCATTCACACCATCATCATCATCATCACCTGGTCCTTGCGGTGCAGGTGCCATCAGTGGAGATATGGAGCTGCAGGGAGAGGAAGAGGAGGGGGAGGAGGAGAGGTGGAAGGATCCACAGCCCAAAGAAGAGCGAGCCATGAGAAGCACAGAATCTACCATTCATACTGTTCCTGAGCTGTTACTGGACGTCACACAGGTATGTGGTGGAAAAGTGCATCGGTAGACATTTCTGGTGTAACAACATGTGTAGGTGCATCTGCAGGAAAGTATATTTCTGTTCTTTCTGCAGAGAGCAGAGACAGACCCAGACGAGATCAGGAAGGAGATGGAGCTGCAGCTGGAGGCCTGGCACAAACTAGCTCCAGGAACTCAGGAGGAGGTGAGGAGGAATCCCACTGCAGGTGGGAAGAAGCTTCAGTCCAGTCGGTTGGAATTATCCACACATATATATGGCCAGTATAAACTGTGGCTGCACAGATACGGATTCAGGACTGAGCTGATTAAAACCAGCTCAGTCCTCGTAGAAGCTTTGTAATCCTGGTCCTGTTGAGCCCCGGCTGTTTCTAATCCTGATTTCTGGTTCTGGTCCAGGAGGGTGCAGCAGCCTCCATGTGGCATCAGTACCAGACTCTGACGTCAGCTCTGTCCCAGCAGCTGTGTGAGCAGCTCCGCCTCATCCTGGAGCCCACACAGGCCGCCAAACTCAAGTCAGTAAACCTCCTAGTTTCCTCCTGCTTCTTCTTCTCTGTTTTTTTTAACCCTCTGCACATTTCAGTTTCCTCCTGCTTCTTCTTCTCTGGTTTTGTCCCGTCGGAGGATACTGCTTTCTGACATGGTGATTGATGAGGTGTTTCCGCTCCTCAGAGGTGATTACCGCACAGGGAAGCGTCTGAACATGAGGAAGGTCATCCCATACATTGCTAGTCAGTTCCGTAAAGACAAGATCTGGCTGAGGAGGACGAAGCCCAGCAAGAGAGAGTACCAGATCTGTCTGGCTGTGGACGACTCCTCCAGCATGGTGGACAACCACTCCAAACAGGTGAGGGTCCTGCTTTCTATGAAAGCCTGATGCCTGGATCTGGTGTCAGACATGAAGCCGATAGGGAATTTCCTTCATCCGTTATGACCTGCTGCCATTTCACCGGTAGATGGTGCTGGTTCTGGTCGTGCTGTCACGTGGGAACCGACGGTTCTTACAAACCGCACGTTCCTCACGCCAGCAACTGGACATCAACACACTGGCCGTGTTAAATGCACATCGTGCCCGATTCATCATAGACACCCAAGAGGAAGAGAGGAGAAGAGATAAATATTTGTCCGCAAAAGTAGGACTTTTGTCCAATCAGCCTTCCAGGTTCCCTTCTTGTTCAGAGCTGCTGGACAACGTCCCCCTGCGACGTGTCCTCATTACGTCCTGCAGACCGTCCCTGAGCTTCCACTCAGCATTTTACCTTCTGTGCTCACTGAGAATAAAAGTGTACTTGGAAATTCGTGGGTTAGTAATCTGATTACATTTCTGCTGTCTCCTGTGTGTGTTGCAGCTGGCGTTCGAATCCCTGTCTGTGATCATCCAGGCTCTGACTCTGCTGGAGGTTGGACAGGTGTCCGTGTGCAGGTAAGTTCCTGAAGTCTGAACCTGAAGTGAAGATGACGAGGCCGCTGAACACACACATTCTTCGTCTGTGTGTGTGCAGCTTTGGTGAGCAGGTGCAGCTGCTGCATCCGTTCCAGCAGCAGTTCAACGAGCAGTCGGGGGCCCGGATTCTCAGACTCTGTCAGTTCCAGCAGAAGAAGACCCGGATAGCTCAGGTGGGAATGATCTGTTCCCTAAAACCCAGAAAAACCTCCAGACGAGCTGGAGCCGCTTCGGCTGAAGTTTCATTTTCAGGTTTTCTGTTGGTTTAGCTGTGTGGAGGTGTGCAGCTCCCATCATGTCACCAGAACCGCAACACTTTCATTAATATATATTTTATTTACTTTTTAAAATTAGGAGTTCATTGTTAGGGTCATCACGGAGCCGCTGCAGCTAGTTTCAGAAGAAATGTGTGACAGAGGATTTTAATAAATATTGTTAATTCATTTTTACAACGTAGAGACTGACATGAAATTACAAGTTTGCATCTCTAAGCAAACAAACTTCTAAAAACTGTTCAACAAATGATTCAGCAGTTGGTGGTAAGAAGGGAGAGAGCTGCCGTGTACACGTCCATGAGGAATGAAGATAGAAATTTAGTCCGATTAATTCATCGGCTGCAGGTTTTACATTTTACTGGATATTTGTATTAATGCTCAGCCAGTAATGTTAATAAACAGCCACTAACAGAATCATTTCTAACATTATTGGCAGGTCTTTACATTAAAATGTTGTGTCCTGTTCATGTCCTGATGACCGTCTTCGTGTCTGTCCTCTGCAGTTTCTGGAAACCTCGACAAAAATGTTTGTTTCAGCTCGTCAGCAGATTCCAGGATCCGTCAGCTCAGGTAAAAACCAGGAAACACTCCGGATCCTGAAACCTAAAAATATCAGTTTATCGTATCGGATGAACATCATCCAGTAAACGTCAAAGCGCCTGAATGTGGTGCATTTTCTAATCTACACAGCATTTCTGAAATCAGAAGCATTTTGTCCCAAAGGGGTGCTGGAAACTGGCCATGTTGTTCCACGTCACGCCAGGAGGTTCTGCGGAACCAGGTCCCAGTGTGGGTGGAAGATCCTGCAACCTTCTCTGCACTTTGCTTGTACATGTTCAATCTAACAGAGAAAAAGGAAACTTGTCTGAGACTCTTAAACTGAAAGCAGCTCCAGTCTGGATCTGTAGAAACCGAAGTGTGACCTTTAAAAATTAATAAGTTTATTCCACAGAGACGGCCCAGCTGCTGGTCATCGTGTCCGACGGCAGGGGCTTGTTCCTGGAGGGGAAGGAGCGAGTGATGGCCGCCGTGCGAGCAGTTCGCAGCGCCAACATCTTTGTGATCTTTGTTGTACTAGACAACCCCAACTCCCGGGTAAGACGGCTTTACTTCCTACATCTGCACATGCAGAGCTTTTTCTGAACGCTGCTGCTGGTCTGTGCTGCAGGACTCTATCCTGGACATCAAGGTACCCATATTCAAAGGGCCAGGAGAACTCCCAGAGATCCACTCCTACATGGACGAGTTCCCCTTCCCGTTCTACGTGATCCTGAGAGACGTCAACGCCCTGCCCGAGACGCTGAGCGACGCCCTCCGGCAGTGGTTTGAACTGGTCACGGCAGCTGATCAGTGAGCCCGGCGGTGGTGGTAGACCGGATCCCAGCGAGGACGACTTGCATCGTGCACATGCCTTCGTTTAGTTTGCTTCAGATTTTAGTCGTTTCATAGCAGCTTTACTGTTGTCTTTATTCCAGATTCAGCTGAATGTTTTCGTGCATGTGACGTGTCAGTAAATACCTCCTGCCTCAGTACAGGTTTCCACCTCTTTCATCCCGTCTGGAACGCACCTGCAGGGCGAGGAACTCTGCAGTCCTGTACCAAGTAGCAAAACGTGCCTTTGTGAGGACAGAGTCGCGTCATGTTGCACCTGAAGCAGGTCAGCAGGTCGCACCTGAAGCAGGTCAGCAGGTCGCACCTGAAGCAGGTCAGCAGGTCGTACCTGAAGCAGGTCGTACCTGAAGCAGGTTGCACCTGAAGCAGGTGCTGTTCCAGCTCTGAAGCACAGCAGCTGCAGACGCTTGCAGGACTCATCTTCAAGCTTTTTAAAGACCGTTTCTGTGTTTGTTTCCTGTGTGTGTGTGTGTGTGTGTCACTGCAGTGTTTGTGATTTGTAACGTGAACATGAGCAGACATCTTTATTTTTTCCATCTGTCAAATCATGAAAAACGTCTTGATAATAAATGGTTTACAAAGTTCCTGTGTCTTCATTTCTGTCCTTTAGAAACATTTAAGCATCAGATATTCAAGTCTGACGCTGAAAGAAATGAATGATTCTCAGTTTAATTACTGAAAATGATTTAAGCTAACAGTCTTCTGTCTACTCTGTATTAAAAGCATGGCTTTAGTCTGAAAACACTACCTGCTTATCCCAGTGCAGGGTCACATGGGTCTGGAGTCCATGCCAGTCGCTACACCTGGACCACATGCTGAACAGAAGGTTCGTGGTTGCAGCTGCATGGCTGAACGTTTCTAGAAGAGATTTAGTTCCTGTGCAGGTACAACTACTGATGTTATGGAAGGCTAATACCTGATGAACCAGGTCATATTTAGTTTCCAGTGAGGGGATTAATAGACTACACATCAACTCACTTCATCAAGATTTTTACACTGGAGCTGAAAAACTGTAAAGATGCTCAAAGAGAAGCTCAGTATTGGCACCGGGTAAGCTAGCGCTACATGATCCAGTTTAATGTAAACAGGAAGCTAGCAAGGATGCTAACTGGTTTTAAACCACACTAGGATCCGGTCTACCAACAGACTGTAGACCAGAACTGATCCATACACATAAGTGCTCCTACAAGAACCAGCTTATCTTTCTATGGACTTTTCCCAACTTGTAAATTACTTCCAGTTGGACATTCAGATTATTTATTTAAATTCAGGCGTGCTGAAGCAGAAGTAAATTGAAAACCTGCTGGGTTTGCAGGTCTCGTAGGACCAAACCGAGTAATCCATTTTCACAGCAGTGCTTACTCAGTCAGTTAAAAATTTTTAATATATCACTTTTCACACATAAGAGCAGCACAAAGTCCTTTAAACCACTGTAACAACTAAATATCAACAACAAAACAAAGTTAAAAACAAGTCTTCACATACCCAGGCATATAACTCAACCAAAATAAAAATAAAAACATCCAATCATCTCTCACACTCACACAGGCAGAGCACACAAAAGCACCCCCACTCCCCTGCCCATTATCCCATACCCCACCGACCAACCCCAGTACCCAGCATCAGGTCTAATACTGCTCTGAGGAAGCAATATTATGGGGTTCTGTTCTCACCGGGGGCTTCTCCACCCATGGCCACTCAGATTGTGGCTGGCTGGGTCCCACACCGCAACCTTTATGATGCAGGGCAGGATAACTGGAACATATTTTTTTCTTACATTATGGACACACCCACCCCGAAAAACTCTTGCCCAACTACTGCCCCCCGATATTAAAAGTTTAGCTCCCCTACTGCCTGTATATAAACTAGCTGCAGTCCTCCGCTCCACCAGGGGGCGACAGACTGCGTGAGTCGCTGTTTCTACAACATCCGGTGAAGCGGTGTGTTATTGGTCAGGTTCAGAGCTGTCGATATACTCTGAGTATAGTATGTCGGTCAGTTATGTAAACAGTGTTTAAAAGATGACAGTTTCAAGGTTACCACCTGCAGCGCTCTCTTTAAAACAGGTGAACATCAAGAGTAAACAGCAGGACTTTACAAACGCTAAAACTGCACGGTTTGATGTGGTAGCGGCTAATGCTATTCTGTTGTAGCTCTAAGCCTTTATTTCTCAGTTTTTACACAGACAGAGGGTTTTGGGGATCTACAGAACCATGTTGAGGACCATCCGACAGGTACCAGACGAGGCGGACAGGAAGTATCTGAAAGACTGGGCCAGAGAAGAGTTCAGGAGAAATAAGGATGCTACAAATCAGGTGAACTGTTTGAAGGTTCTGCTCGTTCGTGAGATTTCAGCCTCCTTGACAGTTTTCTTTCCCTCCACTTTCCTGTTTGTGAACCAGAAAAGTCCACATAGATTTAGAATATTAAGTAAGTATGATTAGCTGATAGACATGGTGGGCTGGAACTACACACGCCGCGTTGACTACGTCATACATCCGCCATATTGGTCGTGGCAAAATAGCTCAGTAGACCCAAACAAATGGATTTAGAATGGATTAAATGCGAAGCGATTGTACATTTGTCAGTTATTTGGATATTTTTCATTGAAATTTATGTTCGGAAATGTTCATAGATCTTACAGGCAGTTAAAAACATGAGGGGTGAAAGGAAAAAGCAAAACCAGGTGTTAGTAAAGAGTATGGCATTATAGCAAATATAAGATTATTATAATACTCTGGTTTAAAATGCATCCCATTATAAAGCTAAGCCTAATTAGGTGCACATCAGTGCACCCTTAGGAAAACAGCTGCTTTTATTCAACACAGACAAATGATCATGAACATATGTCAATATTTAATAATCTCCAATCACATTTTACAGAAAGATATTTGCATGATATAGTTAAAATATGACTACTTAAAAACGGCACTGAGTTACATTTTTCACCATTTATTAATTATTTATTGTATTTATTTACCTTATGTTCTGTATTTTACAGTAAGCTTTCAGATGTGTTCATGTTTCATTTTTGCTGTTAATGAATCATACATCACACGGTTTCTGAAATAAAGTTGGTTTAGAAAAGAAAAGAGACAGCAACATGTCCGATCGGCAGCAGGAACCTCAGACGTGGGACCGGGTTCATGTATCTCCCCGTCCCATCAGGGACCACTGCCCTGCACGTTTGAGAGGTATTCATCTTTAACACACCTGACTAATTATCATTAGCAGGCTTGCAAAGAACTTGTCGAGCAGTTAAATTAATCTGCATCAGGTGTGCAGGAGCTGGAAAGAACTAAAACATGCAGGACAGTGGTCCCTGAGGACCAGGACTGAGAATCACTGAGTTAGAGGAAAATGTAATGTACCTGCTTCATCATGTTACACCTGTGTGAATAAAACATGTGACAGTTATTTTCATGGTCTTGTTCAGCCCACCCGGGTACAGGTCTCTGCAGGGTCATGAGATCAGGTCTCATCAGGTCTGCTGGACAGCAGCATGCTCATCAGGACAGTTCAGCTCTTCTGGTTGAAGACGTGCTAATGGAGCTTTGAGGCTCACAGCTCTGAAAGCTGAGAGGTTTAGGACGGCAAAACCGTTCCGTGTTTATTGCCTGATGTTTTTGCAATGACAAAAGTTGTTTGGTTTTCTGCTGAATGACCCTCAGGACGCCATCCGCATGATGATCACACAGGCCCGCAACCATCTGGAGACGCTGCAGAAAACGCTGGCGTTGGCCAGAAGCTGACGGCTGGGAGTCGTTCTGACCTGCTGGATGTGGACTGCTTGAGTTCTGCGAGGACGGGGACGACCCTGAAGATTGGAAACCCGTCAGAGATGGGTCGGGTCTCTGGACTCGTCAGGTCTCTACACTAAGTCGGGTCTCTGGACTTGG
Organism: Melanotaenia boesemani; assembly: GCF_017639745.1. Taxonomy (NCBI): domain Eukaryota; kingdom Metazoa; phylum Chordata; class Actinopteri; order Atheriniformes; family Melanotaeniidae; genus Melanotaenia; species Melanotaenia boesemani. Next base: position 1,927,089 of record NC_055703.1, read on the forward strand.
TCGGGTCACTGGACTTGGTCGGGTCTCTGGACTCGGGGAGGACAGACAGCAGAGACCTGAAGGCATCGCAGTGACGTGTCTGTTCGTCCTGCTGTACATAGAAATAAAGAATGAAACCACACACACACACACCTTGTATCTTCGTTTTTAATACAAAATATGTTGTCTGGCATCATCATCATCATCACAGTGCATAATTCATGTCGGTGAAAAAGTAAACAAGCAGACGGTAATACTGCGACACCGCGACCTTCATCATGCGATGGATTCAACCGTGGGGTGGGTTGGGGGTTGGGGTGGGGGGTGGAGCGCGCGCGCACACACACACACACTGCTAATTAGAAATAAACAAATATTCCACCAAACTAATCGATGTGATAAAATAAAAAACAACCAGTCGTGTTTTTATCAGGTCGTTTTATAAAAATGTGACATTTTCAGCTGTTTTATTTTGTAAAAAGTAAACAAACCGGAGTTTTTAGACACAGTTAAAGCAGCTGAAAATGAAAGAAGCAGTCGTGGTGAACCGGCAGCCGCAAAGAACCGGCAGCTGTGGGACGGATGCAGGATCAGAAACGTGACGCTGTTATGGGAGTTCCTCGTAGAGAACCACTAATATCCTCTCATTTGAATGAATTCCATGTTTAATATATTCTATTTTAAAGAAACATGCATCTTAAATGCCCCTTTAGTCTCAAAACAGCTTTACAAGTCTAAACACATAATTACACTTCACAAGATAAAAAGCAGCTACTGAGCCGGACGTCCTGCACCGTGTCAGTCTACATTCTGGTAAATAAGTAGTAGTCAGTTTTTCTGAAGTCACAGGCGACTCAGCAGGACAATATTAACACAAAGCTTATTTTGCTATGATTCCATCATCAGGCAGCTTTCAGATAATCCAGAGTGCACCTGGTGCACGAAGCCTGGACCTCATGGTGTTGCACAGATGAACAGTCTGCTACCCAGTGTTCGCTGGTGATGTTCTACGTGGCATCTTTACATTACAAACCTTCAATGTACATGTTAATATAACAGGCTAGTGTTGTCATGGCAACAGTGACAGAAGCTGCTGTTCCTCCAAACACCCCAATTCCCCCCAAAGAGTCAGGACATGGTTTAAAATGTAAATTAAACCAGATTGCAATGATTTATAAACCTCATCCTCATCTTTAATCCCCAGTAGCAGATAACCATCATCTCAGAGGATGAAACAGACATTTCACCATGTGATGAAAATATGAGCTGATAGTGAATCTGATGGAAAAAGTTGGAACAGGAGCAACAAAAGGCTGGAAAAGTACCTGGTACAAACCAGAAACACCTGGAGAAGCATTGGACAACTAACCAGGTTACCTGGCAACACATATATATATATGCATGTACATTTATATATTTATGTATATCATTGTATATAGTCATACATTTTTATAGCTACTATATTTTCATATTATTCTTCTTTTTATTTTTTCCTGATAGTAAAACACGGCGGGGGTTGCTTCCATTTCTCTGAGGAAATGTCCCAAAAGGGTTAATAAAGTTGTCTGAAATCTGAAGATATTTTCCATCCATGGTAAAATGTCTCTGTTTCATCATCTGACATGTTGTTTATGGTCTACTGGGGATAAAGAGGGCTGAGGGGATCCTGCTTTGTGTCTACATGTTTTTGGGATTGGGGCTGGAGCTCCTCTCTGTAACAGCACTTCTTATCCAGTGAATGAAATGTGACCTTGCATGTGTCTGGGTAGTGTTTTATTCATTTCTCAGAGCCAGACGAGGTGTGTGTTAGCAGTCATTGTGTGGGTTAGTCCTCAGCATGCGCAGCTCATCCTCTAAATACGCGATCCTCTCCACCAGAGCAGCTTTATCAGCCTGAGCCCTCTGATCGGCCTGCCAGCGAGCCTCCTGCACCTTCCTCTCGTACCAGCGCTCCATCTGCGTTGACACCGCCTCGAAGAAGTACTGGGTCACTTCCATAGCATGCATGTTGTCCCTCTCCTGAACAAAGGAGGATCCACTGGGCTGGTCTCCAAAAACCTCCAGGGTCCTGACCCCTGCATGCCCTTTGGACCTAGTCCTGGTCTGGGAGTGCTTCTTGTGGTGCCTGCCTCTGCCGCGGCCACGTTCCCGGTCTCTGAGCCCTGCTTCGGTCTTGCTGCTGCAGCGCCGCTCTGTGGATGGAGACAGGCTGCTGGCTCTGTGGCGGCCTCCCCCACTCTCCTCCACGCTCTGCAGGTCCGGCTTCTTCCTCAGGGCCTCTGCAGAGATCACTGGACGCTCCTTTGGCCGAACCACCTGGACGGAGGACAGTGGGCTCTTTGCTGCTGCTAGAGAGGTAACTTCCTCTTTATGAGCCTTATCAGCATCTGTGGGAGAGAGACCAAGTTAACATTCAGTTCCCACTCCTCCTCCGTCCTGCAGGTGGACGTGGTTTATCTTGTGAAAGGAGATGTTTACCTGGAGAGCTTTCCACATGAACCACAAAGTAGTGGCTGGCTGTTCCGCTGTCCGCCACACTGGGCTCCTCTTGGCCAGATTCCAGGAGCGTAGGGTTGTTGTGGAGATCTGTGCAGACCTGTTCAGCAGGAGGCAGGGTGTGGTCGTCTCTGCCTACTTTGTTCAGACCTTCAGATAGAGAGGAGCAGCGCTGGAGCTTGGTGGTGCCGGGGTCCCTGGTGATGCGAAACTCCATGTTCTGCAGTTTGGACAAACACCAGCTCTTCAGGTCACTGACTAGAGACGCCTGCTTAGAGGACACACAACCACACAATGTCACATTATCTACATACCTAACTTGCTATTTATTGGCTTTTTTTATTATTATCCATTTATTCCATCATTTATGCTTCTAAATGATATTATTTAACCCTTGTATGGTGTTCGGGTCTGTGGGACCCGTTTTCAGTTTTTATCAATAGAAAAATTAAACAATTATTTTTTCAACCTGAAATCCATTGGCTTTGGCTCATTATCTGTGAAGAACATAAATCAAAACACATTTTCAATGACCGCATACTGTACACCACCCTCCGCATTTATATTACATACAGGGTGTGTGGGTCCACTGGACCCAGGGATAATAAAGTGTGAAAAGTACAGGTCCTGCGTACCTTCACTCTTCCTCCTTTCTGGGGCTACTGATGGTGTTTTCTCTCCCTCCTGTTCCCACACAAAGTTGCAACCAACACGTCTGCTCTTACTTTCCCGCACATTTTACCCTCCGTCTCATGCCCAATCCCACCTGCAAATTAGGGGCGTGATGCTATAAATAAAGGCTTTGCCAGTGTGGTAGCTAGCTGCCATCAGGACATTGTGGGATAAGTGGGTGCTCCGCCTCCCCCTGTTTTACAACCCAGGGCCTAATATCACCATTGATGAGCAGCTGATGCCATTTAGCTGCCCTTTTAGGCAGTATATACCATCTATACCTGCAAAATATGGTATAAAGATCTGGGCTGCCTGTGATGCCACTTCCTCATATGCTTGGAACTTACAAGTCTACACAGGGAAACCTGATGGAGGAGCCCCTGAGAAAAGGGATGAGAGTTGTCCAGAACCTGACTCAGAGACTTGTGACAATTTTTTTACCTCATACAGGAGCTCCTAAAGAGAAAACTGACCATGGTGGAAACAATACGGAAAAACAAATCTGAGCTCCCATCCCAACTGCTGACTATGAAGAACAGGCCTGCCAAGTCCTCCAAGTTTGTGTACACAGCTGACACATCCCTGGTCTCCTATGTGCCAAAGAAAGGCAAGAATGAGTTACTTGTGAGTACGCTGCATAGGGATAGGAGAATCTGTGACCAGGAGCATCAAAAGCCTGAGATCATCATGGATTACAATGTCACAAAAGGAGGGGTGGACAACATGGACAAGCTGGTGACTGTCTACAGCTGCAAAAGGAGGACCCTACGCTGGCCGCTGGTGATATTCTTTGACTGGTGAGACCTAAAATCCTCAAAAGAAAACATGTTCCACGAACACCAGCTTCTGCAGCCATTGTGAGGAGAATTGAAGAGGAGAATGCTGGTGCCCCATCCACCCGACCTACAAAACCACCATCTGATGAACCTGAAGTCAGTGTGTGATGCTGTTGCAGTATGTCATGTATGCTTTGCAACAGAGAGAGGTGTTAGTAACATTTCCGATCTTTTCATTATTCTAGGTTGTGGCCAGCAAAAACAAAAAGAAGTGCTGTGAAGTGTGTGGACCCAAGTTTGACAGGAAAAGTCAATATACATGCAGCAAGTGTAACAAATACATATGCAACACACACTGTAAAACTCTGCCCCTCATGTTTTGTATAGGCTTGTGTAAACAGAATTCAGTGGGGCTGATGTGATGAGACTGTTATTATTACTGTATATGTTCATCTTGTGTTATGTAAACTAACCTAAATGAGTTATATGTCTAACAAAGTTCAAATGAATAAAATCAGTAGTTGTGAAACATCTTGCTTCATTTGTAAATGTGTTTTTTTCCACTCACTTCACTTGATTATACCTGATTTTCATATTTATATTACATTTTATTAAAAAAACGAGTTGCACATTAATCCACAAATGTGTTCTATAAAAGGTAAAGGGCAAATATTAACCATGGTTGCTGTTCATATGGCTTATAATTGTGATTAAGTAAAAATCTGTTGAGTATTTTCACATAAAATTGTTTGATTGTGTTGTTTTGAAAACCCAAAACTCTAACGGGTCCACCAGACCCACGAACACTGGCTAAGTAACAAAAATACAAACACCACACAAGGGTTAAAAACTGGGATGGACTGGGACGTCTCCAGGGTGGACCCTGTTTCCTGTTTCCCCGCAACCAGTCAATGGAATAAGTAGGGATAGAAGCTGGATGGATGGATGGATGGATGGATGGATGGAAGGAAGGAAGGAAGGAAGGATGGATGGATGGATGATGGCTGGATGGATGGAAGGGTAGATGGATGGATGGATGATGGATGGATGGATGGATGGAAGGGTAGATGGATGGATGGATGAATGATGGATGGATGAATGGATGGAAGGGTAGATGGATGGATGGATGAATGATGGCTGGATGGATGGAAGGGTAGATGGATGGATGGATGAATGGATGATGGATGGATGGATGGATGGAAGGGTAGATGGATGGATGGATGAATGATGGATGGATGGATGGAAGGGTAGATGGATGGATGGATGAATTATGGATGGATGGATGGATGGATGGATGGATGGAAGGGTAGATGGATGGATGGATGAATGATGGATGGATGGATGGATGGAAGGGTAGATGGATGGATGGATGGAAGGGTAGATGGATGGATGGATGGATGGAAGGGTAGATGGATGGATGGATGAATGATGGATGGATGGATGGATGGAAGGGTAGATGGATGGATGGATGGATGGATGGATGAATGAATGATGGATGGATGGATGGATGGATGGAAGGGTAGATGGATGGATGGATGAATGATGGATGGATGGAATGGTAGATGGATGGATGGATGAATGATGGATGGATGGATGGATGGATGGATGGATGGAAGGGTAGATGGATGGATGGATGAATGATGGATGGATGGATGGATGGAAGGGTAGATGGATGGATGGATGAATGATGGATGGATGGATGGATGGAAGGGTAGATGGATGGATGGATGGATGAATGATGGATGGATGGAAGGGTAGATGGATGGATGGATGGATGAATGAATGATGGGTAGATGGATGGATGGATGGATGGATGGATGAATGATGGATGGATGGATGAATGATGGATGGATGGATGGATGGAAGGGTAGATGGATGGATGGATGAATGATGGATGGATGAATGGACGGAAGGGTAGATGGATGGATGGATGGATGAATGATGGATGGATGGATGGATGGAAGGGTAGATGGATGGATGGATGGATGAATGATGGATGGATGGATGGATGGAAGGGTAGATGGATGGATGGATGAATGATGGATGGATGGATGGATGGATGGAAGGGTAGATGGATGGATGGATGGATGGATGAATGATGGATGGATGGATGAATGGAAGGGTAGATGGATGGATGGATGAATGATGGATGGATGGATGGATGGATGGAAGGGTAGATGGATGGATGGATGGATGGATGAATGATGGATGGATGGATGAATGGAAGGGTAGATGGATGGATGAATGATGGATGGATGAATGGATGGAAGGGTATATGGATGGATGGATGGAAAGAAGGAAGGAAGGAAGGAAGGAAGGAAGGAAGGATGGATGGATGGTAGTATATAAATATAAATTCATTAGTAGCATTGATATAATTTTTATTTATTCATCCGTTCTAAATAAACTCCAACATGCTGGAATAGCATGTTTACTATGTTCTTATTGGGGGAAAATATCCAGACACATGCATAAATACATCCATGTTCAGTTTGTACTGTACAGTACTGACTGCATGTTGTATTTTGTTGTCGTGTGCAGCCAACAGCAGCTGTTGGGGTTACCTGTCTCTTCTCAGCCTCCAGTCGCTCCTGCAGGGCCCACTCCTCCATCCTCTGCAGACACTCGCTCCTCTCTGCAGACACCCTCTCCACCATCATCTTATCCAGAGCTCGGATCTGATGGCCGGTCACATGACAAACATCCAATAATGCTGTTTTGTTTATTTACTGCAGCGTCTTTCACGCCTTTCCTCAACGTGCATGTAGTTTATGCCTGTTTGAATGTGTGTGTATGAATGTGTGTGTGGTGGAACTTTTATCTGAACCGCTGTGAGAATACTTTCTGTGTATGAATGTCTGGACATGAATGAATAAAAACAAGCTCAGAATCACAAGACGTCATTAACAAGAAGCAGAGAGAAAAACTCTCCAACAGACCTCATCCTGGCCCAGAGTCCAGACCTCATCCTGGTCCAGAGTCCAGACCTCATCCTGGCCCAGAGTCCAGACCTCATCCTGGTCCAGAGTCCAGACCTCATCCTGGTCCAGAGTCCAGACCTCATCCTGGCCCAGAGTCCAGACCTCATCCTGGTCCAGAGTCCAGACCTCATCCTGGTCCAGTAGGAGTCCAGACCTCATCCTGGTCCAGAGTCCAGACCTCATCCTGATCCAGTAGGAGTCCAGACCTCATCCTGGTCCAGTAGGAGTCCAGACCTCATCCTGACTCATCATCCAGACAGTTGAGAGAACGACTGGCTACAATCGGGCCTCAAGAGGGTATCGGGTATCGTTCCAGGTACAGTGAAGAACTATATAAATACGGACCATTTACCATTTACTCCTCCAGGACTCTGAGGCCGTGGGAAAGATCATAGCTGATCCTTCCTGATATTGTTTCAGCAGCATCTCTGTGTAGGTGAGATTTTCTGCCAGTCTGAGATTCATTTTCTTCATCACATCAGAGTTGAGGGAAGCCCTCCATACTTTGTGTCGGAAGGTGAATCGTTTGAAGATGTGACGTGACTTCTTTTCATCTCTTGTTCGTCCAACTCTGTGCACAGGATCTGTCATAAATTCGAGTCTGTTTTTCCTCTGGGAGGATCAGGGCGATTATATCCAACCTTCCTTTCTCACATCATTGTTCTCAGGGAGATTCAGCAGACTGTACCTCTTCATCTCCTCTTGTTTTCTTGAAGTGCAGCAATGATTTTGTTCAATCATCTCCTCCACATGGATGACATCAATCTGTACGCTAAGAGTGAGCGAGACATGGACTCACTGACCACCAGGATGTACAGCAGGGACATTGGAATGTCATTCAGACTGGAGAAATGTGGTCAAATGGTAACAAAGAGAGGGAAGGTAGTCCATACAGAGGACATTGCACTCCCAGAGGACAGAATAGCAGATGCTGAGGAGAGCTACAAGTACCTTAGCAAACCACAAGCAAACTGCAACCATGAAGAAGCCACAAGGAAAACTGCCACAGCCACATATCTGCAACGAGTAAGGCAAGGTAAGAAGTCAGCTCAGTGGCCAGAACAAGATCCGGGAAATTAGCAGCGATGCCCTGCCAGTGATCAGATACCCCGCTGGGATAATAAGCTGGTCAAAGGAGGAAGTTCAGACCAGAGATATTAAAACACAGAAACTGTTCACCATGCATGGAGGGTTCCACCCGTGATCCAGAGTCCAGAGCCTACACACTAAGCACAGAGAGGGAGGCTGAGGACTAGTGAGCATGAGGGCCACTATCCAAGATGAAACATCCAAGCTCTGTGAATTCATCAGGAAGATGGACCCAATGTAGCACTGAGTGAATGTCTCAGGCAATGGAACCTAGAGGAAAATTAAATGGAGGAACCATCATGGAGGACAAGCCCTGCATGGGCTGTACCACCGACAGAGAGCAGAGGGGGTGGAGATGAACAAGTCCTACCGACGGCTAGAGAGGGCTGGACTGAAGGACAGCACAGAGGGGGTAACCATGGCAGCACAGGAGGAAGCCTTGGGGACCAGGGCAACCAACTCCAGATCCCCCACACCAGGCAGGACCCCAGATCCCCCTCACCAGGCAGGACCCCAGATCCACCTCACCAGGCAGGACCCCAGATCCACCGCACCAGGCAGGACCCCAGATCTACCACACCAGGCAGGACCCCAGATCTACCACACCAGGCAGGACCCCAGGTCTACCACACCAGGCAGGAACCAGGTGCAGACTGTGCAAAGAGGCCCCTGAAACAATCCAGCACCTCACAGCAGGGTGAGAGATAGTTTTTTTTTTCTTAATTTGTTTTTTATATTTTCTTATATTTTTATACTTTATGTCCTGTAAATACTATTTGTTACCATCTGTTTTTTTAAATTAAAATATTAGCTACATTTATTTAAATATTACAGTTACTTTAATTAAAATATTGCCGGTAATATCTTCCATTTTATTTTCACATTTTGCAGTTAGACCCTCCAGTGGGCCGATTTTGGCTCCCAGGCCATCTGTTTGACACCCCTGTACTAAACCAAGTAAAAAGATGGATCGTGCATGATTCTTATAATCTGCGTGAAGACGCAGTGATCTGTAGTGTGCATGTTACCTGGTGTATGTTCTTGCGGTCCAGCTGGCCCATCTTGTTGTTCATCAGGTCTTGAACAGTGAGGATCTCAGTCTTCATTTCCTCCTTGGTGGCCTCCAGCTGGTTTTCCAGTTTATTAATGAGAGGTTCACAGCGGCAGCCATTCAGAGGAGCCTGCAATACAACCGAATGATATTTACGGTACCAGGCTGGATGCTTGGGCTTCCTCCCCCATCTGTAGGTAAGAAAGTGGCTGCATCTGTTTGGTCCAGTTCACTTTGTTTGAAAAGAAAATGAGTTTGTGCTCTTACCTGCATGATCTTGCCATCTTTGCCACGGTACAGCGTGTAGAGCTGATAAGCTTTATAGTTGTGTGGAGGCACTGATGAATGAGGAAATGCTCCTTGCAGCTTACTTTTCCTTTTGTGAATGGCTTCACTGTGCCTGGTCTCTCTGCGACGAAGAGGGTCGGACAACGAGGGCTGTAACCGCAACGTGAGGTTAGTCAGATTCTGTTCTGGTTCAGTCCTGTTTGTCTGATAGGACTCTTCCTGTTTCAGTACTCCTAAACAGCAGGTGTCCCACAAGGATCCATCGTAGGTCCACTCCAGTTTTCTTTATGTTGTCTCTGGGGTCTATATTTAGAAAGCATGGCGTTTCCTATCACTGTTTTGCAGATGATCTGCAGATTTATGTTCCTTTGAAAGCAAAAAGGCGACTCTGTTGTTAAACTGCTGTGTTGCTTAAAGAATTTAAAAGACTGAATAGAACTTTTGAAATTTAACAAAAAGAAAACAGAAATAATCATAATTGGTAAACCTGAGCTACTAAATGGTGCTGTTAGCATCCTCAGTCAATGCCATTATCAATTCTGGCTATTGATCCCAGTTCTTTATTGGTTCCCTCATTAATTTTTGACCTGATTTATTCATGAAGAAACCAATATCTACATCACAGATCTATGGTGTTAAAATATGTTCTATTTAATATCTAAACCGAGTAAACTCAGAGTTTAGAATCTGTCAACTCCACACAAACAATGTAAAGAAAATGAATCAGATCAATAACATCTTCCTACTGATCTGGATGCCAAAGCCACAGATCTGCTGCATCACCTCGTATAAAAAGCTTCGATAAGCTTCGATAAACTTCGATAAGCTTCAATAAGGTTTGATAAGCTTTGATAAGCCCAGTGCCCAAAATTCCGGTAGTTTGGAAACTTTAGAACTGTTTCCTGAGTGGAGCCGGCTTTGGATTCCCATCCCTAACTGGGAGGAGACGTGATCAGATGTTAAGTGGGAGGAAAGTTCTGGATTTAGCCCGTGCTTGTGCTTTGTACATAAAAGTGACATTGTCATTTTTACACTCCCAAGAAGCAGAGCTTGATGCTTGAGGCAGCAACCGCAGCTTCTCCATGCTTACCTTTTCTTTCTGCTTCCGGGTCTTGCCCTTCCTGGTGCTGGACTGGGTCGGCTCGGCTCGCCTGCAGGCTGCTCTGTCGCTGCTCTGGCTGTCGTCTGCACCAGATGGGCTGTCCTGCAGGAAACAGGAACAGCTTTTATACTCTGCCTACCTGCATTTTCTGATGTTTTCTGGTTTAACTTTTTATTGTCCAACATAGAAAACATAGGATCTTCCTTCCTCCTCTCTCCATGGTTTAGAGTCCATGCTCATTTACTTGTTTCTGCTCTTTGTTTCTATGGAGACTATACATTTAGCATTAACTGTTTTAACTCCACCCTTCTGTATTTACCTTGCAGGGTAACATTTCACCTCTGGGAACCGACTGAGCCCTGCCTTCTGCCTTCAGCTTGTCCCGCCTCTTCCTCACACTCCTTCCACGCACAAAGCTCTGGACCTGAACACGCAGAGGAGGGAAGTCATCATGATGTCTACAGCTGCATCGTGAGAGCTGACTCATTCTCACCTGAGGAGCTTTGGTGAGAAGAAGAGCCACCTCTGGGTTGTTGTGATCTCTAGCCTGGTCCAAGGCTGTCTGACCTGCCTGCAACACACACAACCAGCAGTGTGTCTTCACATTGTAAGGCATGGACTAGAAAGAGTGGTTCCGGGAACAGTAGATATCATTTTTACGCATGGATTGGCCACTAGGTCTGCATGACATCAGGAATACATGCAAAATGCAGTAACACTGTAGAAAGTTAGGATGACATGATCTACGTGAAATTAAATCTGATGCCTCTTGTTTCTCATATGGAACACCGTTCGAAGAAATACTCATGCATGGGCCTCTGCTGAACTTGTTCCTTTAGCAACGTTGGTAGCATTGTTTTAGCTAATTCTAGATTTTAGTAACTCTTTTCCTCTTCCTAGTAAGCGATGGGTCAGGGACACAAACACAACCCGTACAGTGGTGTCCTTCAGCCTGCAGACTAGAGATAAGAGGCGCGAGTATCCAGCATGTCCTGTGTTTGTACTGTTGCATCTCTCTTGGAATCAAACTACTTCAAAATAGCCAACGTGCTGTCCTTTTTAGCCACGAGTTCTTCTGCAGCCACATAAAATCATTGCATAAACCTGCTCCTGAATGAGTGCTTTAATAGAAACATGAGTGGAGCTCTGGTTGTCCGGACTGCAAGCCAACGGTGTGAAACACACACCTCTCTGTGTGCATATTAAACCAGCTTCCTTCCATTACTGCCAGCATTTCCACCAATCAAGTTCATTTAGTTACATAAGCGCAGACGTGGAGGAGGATGGACATTTTCTGGCACTGCCTACTTTTATCTGTCTTGAAGCAAAATGTGTTTTCTAAATCACAGTGAACACTAGGACTCCCTTCCTCCATGCCAGAGGAAGGTCAGACTGAAAAAAAGAGAGATAATCGTTAAAGACTTTATGAAAGTAGACATGACAAAGGGCTGCAGTGGAAATTCCTCTGGATAAAAACTGTATGAAGTTGAACTGCAGCTGCAGGAACTCACATTGTTGCAGATGTGACTGTCTGCTCCAGCCTCCAGCAGCAGATGGACAGTCTTCTTATGATTCAGAGCGGCGGCCACATGTAGCGGAGTATCCCCGACCTGGACGCAAGATACACGAATTAGGTGTTGCTGGGAAAAACACATTTTCTTTACAATTGAAGAAAATCGTACTCCTGCATTCAACAAACTCCGTCTGGAGATTTTTCACCATTAACCCGTAAACTCCACATGCTTTTTATCCCCAGTATAAACCAGTCATTAACAGCTTTTAATCCCAGTATAAACCAGTCTGTAACAGCTTTTTATCCCAGTATAAACCAGTCTGTAGCAGCTTTTAATCCCAGTATAAACCAGTCTGTAGCAGCTTTTAATCCCAGTATAAACCAGTCTGTAGCAGCTTTGAATCCCAGTATAAACCAGTCATTAACAGCTTTGAATCCCAGTATAAAACAGTCATTAACAGCTTTTAATCCCAGTATAAACCAGTCTATAGCAGCTTTTAATCCCAGTATAAACCAGTCATTAACAGCTTTTAATCCCAGTATGAACCAGTGTGTAGCAGCTTTTAATCCCAGTATAAACCAGTCTGTAGCAGCTTTTAACCCCAGTATAAACCAGTCTGTAGCAGCTTTTAATCCCAGTATAAACCAGTCTGTAGCAGTTTTTAATCCCAGTATAAACCAGTCTGTAGCAGTTTTTAATCCCAGTATAAACCAGTCTGTAGCAGCTTTTAATCCCAGTATAAACCAGTCTGTAGCAGCTTTTAATCCCAGTATAAACCAGTCTGTAGCAGCTTTTAATTCCAGTATAAACCAGTGTGTAGCAGCTATTAAGCCAAGTATAAACCAGTGTGTAGCAGCTTTTAATTCCAGTATAAACCAGTCTGTAGCAGCTTTTAATCCCAGTATAAACCAGTCTGTAACAGCTTTTAATCCCAGTATAAACCAGTCTGTAGCAGCTTTTAATTCCAGTATAAACCAGTCATTAACAGCTTTTAATCCCAGTATAAACCAGTGTGTAGCAGCTATTAAGCCAAGTATAAACCAGTCTGTAGCAGCTTTTAATTCCAGTATAAACCAGTCTGTAGCAGCTTTTAATCCCAGTATAAACCAGTCTGTAGCAGCTTTTAATCCCAGTATAAACCAGTCTGTAACAGCTTTTAATCCCAGTATAAACCAGTCTGTAGCAGCTTTTAATTCCAGTATAAACCAGTCATTAACAGCTTTTAATCCCAGTATGAACCAGTCTGTAGCAGTTTTTAATTCCAGTATAAACCAGTCTGTAGCAGCTTTTAATCCCAGTATAAACCAGTGTGTAGCAGCTTTTAATCCCAGTATAAACCAGTCTGTAGCAGCTTTTAATCCCAGTATAAACCAGTCTGTAGCAGCTTTTAATCGCAGTATAAACCAGTCATTAACAGCTTTTAATCCCAGTATAAACCAGTCTATAGCAGCTTTTAATCCCAGTATAAACCAGTCTGTAGCAGCTTTTAATCCCAGTATAAACCAGTCTGTAGCAGCTTTTAATCCCAGTATAAACCAGTCTGTAACAGCTTTTAATCCCAGTATAAACCAGTCTGTAGCAGCTTTTAATTCCAGTATAAACCAGTCATTAACAGCTTTTAATCCCAGTATAAACCAGTGTGTAGCAGCTATTAAGCCAAGTATAAACCAGTCTGTAGCAGCTTTTAATTCCAGTATAAACCAGTCTGTAGCAGCTTTTAATCCCAGTATAAACCAGTCTGTAGCAGCTTTTAATCCCAGTATAAACCAGTCTGTAACAGCTTTTAATCCCAGTATAAACCAGTCTGTAGCAGCTTTTAATTCCAGTATAAACCAGTCATTAACAGCTTTTAATCCCAGTATGAACCAGTCTGTAGCAGTTTTTAATTCCAGTATAAACCAGTCTGTAGCAGCTTTTAATCCCAGTATAAACCAGTGTGTAGCAGCTTTTAATCCCAGTATAAACCAGTCTGTAGCAGCTTTTAATCCCAGTATAAACCAGTCTGTAGCAGCTTTTAATCGCAGTATAAACCAGTCATTAACAGCTTTTAATCCCAGTATAAACCAGTCTATAGCAGCTTTTAATCCCAGTATAAACCAGTCATTAACAGCTTTTAATCCCAGTATAAACCAGTCTGTAGCAGCTTTTAATCCCAGTATAAACCAGTCTGTAGCAGCTTTTAATCCCAGTATAAACCAGTCTGTACCAGCTTTTAATCCCAGTATAAACCAGTCTGTAGCAGCTTTTAATCCCAGTATAAACCAGTCTGTAGCAGCTTTTAATCCCAGTATAAACCAGTCTGTAGCAGCTTTTAATCCCAGTATAAACCAGTCTGTAGCAGCTTTTAATCCCAGTATAAACCAGTCTGTAGCAGCTTTTAATTCCAGTATAAACCAGTGTGTAGCAGCTATTAATCCAAGTATAAACCAGTCTGTAACAGCTTTTAATCCCAGTATAAACCAGTCTGTAGCAGCTTTTAATTCCAGTATAAACCAGTCATTAACAGCTTTTAATCCCAGTATGAACCAGTCTGTAGCAGTTTTTAATTCCAGTATAAACCAGTCTGTAGCAGCTTTTAATCCCAGTATAAACCAGTGTGTAGCAGCTTTTAATCCCAGTATAAACCAGTCTGTAGCAGCTTTTAATCCCAGTATAAACCAGTCTGTAGCAGCTTTTAATCGCAGTATAAACCAGTCATTAACAGCTTTTAATCCCAGTATAAACCAGTCTATAGCAGCTTTTAATCCCAGTATAAACCAGTCTGTAGCAGCTTTTAATCCCAGTATAAACCAGTCTGTAGCAGCTTTTAATCTCAGTATAAACCAGTCTGTAGCAGCTTTTAATCCCAGTATAAACCAGTCTGTAACAGCTTTTAATCCCAGTATGAACCAGTCTGTAGCAGCTTTTAATCCCAGTATAAACCAGTCTGTAGCAGCTTTTAATCCCAGTATAAACCAGTCTGTAGCAGCTTTTAATCCCAGTATAAACCAGTGTGTAGCAGCTTTTAATCCCAGTATAAACCAGTCTGTAACAGCTTTTAATCCCAGTATGAACCAGTCTGTAGCAGCTTTTAATCCCAGTATAAACCAGTGTGTAGCAGCTTTTAATCCCAGCATAAACCAGTCTGTAGCAGCTTTTAATCCCAGTATAAACCAGTGTGTAGCAGCTTTTAATCCCAGTATAAACCAGTGTGTAGCAGCTTTTAATCCCAGCATAAACCAGTCTGTAGCAGCTTTTAATCCCAGTATAAACCAGTCTGTAGCAGCTTTTAATCCCAGTATAAACCAGTGTGTAGCAGCTTTTAATCCCAGTATAAACCAGTGTGTAGCAGCTTTTAATCCCAGCATAAACCAGTCTGTAGCAGCTTTTAATCCCAGTATAAACCAGTCTGTAGCAGCTTTTAATCCCAGTATAAACCAGTGTGTAGCAGCTGTCAGACTGGGAGGTAAAATGATGTAAAATGATATATGAATAGATAAAGCAGCATAAAGGTCGACCAGAAGAAGAAAACAGAATTTATTACTAACAGAACTTTGTAGAAATAACACACAGATCAACAGTGACCAAACCTTTTCTCATCTCATCGTTCTCTCAAGTCTTGGCTTTCAGGAGAAAAAATATTGTTATTGAAACAAACACACAACAGAAACTATTTCCATGTTTCCACTTTTTCCTCATTTCCAGTTATTCCTGCTACTATTTACCTGCTATCCTCACTAAACCAACTCCAGCTCAGCTGCTTTGTGGCGCCACCGTGCACCAGAAACGTCTTCTTGGCTTTATTCCAGCCATAGAGGAGCATTATTTTTCTTCTTTTCACACACACATAGAACTTTCTGCTCACTGGTTGATCTTCGGCTGCTCCTGATTGGACGTTACCGTCAATCTAAGCTCTCTGATTGGTGGAAAGTCTGACAGGAAGTGGCTTCATCATCATGTCCAGGTCTAAATAGAGGTCTCTTAGCAACATAGTAGTGATGGTGATGCTTTTATGATGAAATGTGATAAATAATGCTGTTATCATGGATCATTGTGGATTTACCAGATAGAGTCTCTGAATAAAACTACATTTAGTGGCTGGATTGTAAACCTCCTGGACGGGATAGAAATGCTGGAAAACTTCTGTAGATCATCTAAAGGGTTAAATATCCATCACATTTACCTCACAGAGCTACATGCTACCTCCTGGTGGAGGAGGTAGACCTCGAGGAGATCTGCTGGAGGTTTAAGGGTTAAGAATGTCGTTGACATTTTTTTTAATTGGCAAAACTAATACATGTTCTGTTGCGTAATGTGAGTCTAAGGAATGCAATGACTTTTTCTATGTGGCAGTAATTAAAGACTTTACCACACGAAGGCAATGTTTGAATGGTTGAACTCCACGAGCCTACTCTGTTACCTGCGGGTTTCCGTGTATTTCAAAAGAAGCCTAATCTTGAAGGGGTCACGGCGAAGTGCGGCGTGGGACCACCGTGATTTAAAAAATGACTCAGTTCACTGCCAACAATGCAAAGCTGTGTTTAAGTACAACTTGTCCACGACCCAAATGACGTACCCCTTGAACAACACACAGTTTACCCCACAGAGCTACACACCGCTCCTCGTGGTGGAGGTGGTGGACCTCAGGAAGGCCTGCTAGAGTTTTAAGGGTTATTAAACCATAGATTGTTCCATTTTTATTTGTAAGCTAATCAAAGAATCCCAGATGTTTATGAATAAAGCTGTAAAAATGTATTTTTACTGGTAAAATGATGAGAAAACGAATGAAATACAGCAGGAAATTAAAGTATGTTCCTCAGAATGATTAGAGGATACAGAAAAGCCTCACCAGGTTCTTGTCGGAGACGGAGCAGAACGCTCCCAGCAGGATCCGGATCGTCGCCACGTGGTTGTAGCGAGCGGCCACATGCAGACACGTATCACCTGCCTGGCAAACACAGGCAGCCACGTCATCAGTGTTAGTTCATTATCTTTTTTTTTTTTAACTTGTCCTGTCCAGCATCATAGCAGCAGAATGATAATCTGGTTTCTGTATCATGCTGAACAAATTTGCTCTGCCAAGGGGAGGCCTATGGGTAAGGCTCCTCTTGATAATCTGATTCATTTATTTACTTTGAATCACGGAATCTATGTAATCTTGCTGGACCTGACCGGAGGGGACAGAAAAAGATGGAAAATAGCGAAAAGAGCAAAAGGGAAAGAAGAAAGGAGACAAAAAGATCACAGACAGAAGGAAACGACCCTTCAATCCACCATCACCAGACAACAAACTGTTACACCTGTACATGAACACACCAGAACATTTCCTATAACTTTTACAAAAGCAGAAACACACACACAGAAAAAAACTAGTCATTAAGAGTTTTTAAATAATAACCAAATCAAAAAAACATAACAGTGACCAGATACTAACTCACAGGAAAAAAAATAAATAAATAATTATCTCTTAGTATTAAAACCCACTGGACAACTCAGTGACTGTGTCAGCATGCAGAGCATGAGGAAGAGGAGTGATCAGTGATGAAGAGTGGTAAGTGAGATCATGCAAATGCGACCACGCCTCCACGGAGACCAGAGGCAGACCAGGGCCAGAGACCCGGGCCCTCAGCAGCAGACCCGGAGCACCAACCCAAGCCCCCTCACCACGAAGACGACTCCAGCCCCACCCGAAGGGCAGCAGAGGAGAGCCCCAGCAAGAGCCCCCCACAGTCTTGGGGCACAGGCCCCAGTGGGCCAAGATCAGCAGCCGCCGGCCCCGCCAGGGACTGGCCACCCAGGGCAGTCACTCAGAGGCGACTGTGCCATGTAAACCGCTTGATGTGCTGCGTTCAGGGAACAAGCTGCTGTCTTGGATTCGTACATGTGAGCATCCGCTACAGGAAGAGCAGACTCATCAAGGAGCAGGACTGAAGGCTGGAAATAAATCCTGATTTTACTGTTAGCTGTCAACCTTCCTAGGTGTACTCCGGTTCCGGTTCTGACATGGATGGATGGGTGGACAATGGGTGAATGTGTCCCGAGTCTGCACCCATGGCACTGGGTCCAGCAGGCCGCTGAAGCAGCACTGGAACCCTGTAGCTTACTTACATGGTTCTTGCTGTCGGGCCTGGAGCCTCCCAGGAGCAGAACCTTGGAGCTCTGAGCGTGACCATTCTGGCATGCAAGGTGGAGCGCTGTGTTCCCAGCCTGGAAAGGAGGAGGAGGAGAGCGTCATGCATCCAGTTGGTGAGGCTGATCACCATGGTGACGAAGGCAGAATGTGTTCATGCTGAAATAAAGTGAGCAGGAACTACTTCTTATCCACCCGGATGAGTCCGGTATGATCTGATTCATTTAAATATCATCACCTTTTTAATAACTGTCATGTAAACATTCAATTTTTTTATTATCCTTATTTCTGAAGTTTCTGATGTTTTCAAGTCTTGTATTTAGAATTTTTACCATCGGGTGTCTTAAAAAGTCTGAATTAGGCCCTAATGTGTCAGAACTGTACCCTACTGGTGATGTAGGACTGTTCGCATGGAGGCAACCAGGTGGTGCGGACCACTCACCTTGTTTTTGGCGTGGACGTTGGCTCCAGCCTTCACCAGCAGTTTGACGGACTGACTGAAACCGTGCCAGGAAACCTCATGAAGGGCCGCGTTGCCGTCCTGACGGGACAAAAAACAAACACACACTGGACTTTACATCCACCCAGATCTCGGAGATGATCCGGTCCGGCCTTTTCATCCACCGGTTCCAGAGCTCATGTACATGTTCCAGCAGAACATGTACCGGACCCCTTCAGGGCTGAACCAGAGCAGCATCCTCATCCACCCGCGGCTTCCTGTTGTTGATCAGCTGCTGCTGCTGGAAGATGCTCACAGATCTAAAAGCTTCCACATCACGTTCTTCCTAAGTCCACTTAGAGCTTGTGTAGACTCCAGGTTAGGACTGGGCGATATGGCCTAAAAATAAAATCTCCGATTTTTTTATAACCAAATCTGATTTCCCATTTTAATCGATTTTTTATCTTTTCTCTTAAAAAACATAAATAAACTTATTAAAAACATTTATTTGTTTATATAGATGAATGCCAGCAAAAATAAAGCATATAATGTCGTAGCTTTTCCACCATATAAACCACTTCATATCTTACATAGAAATATGCAACACAATGCATCCGTGATCTCTTTCCATCTCAAGAGTTCAAGAGTCTTTATTTGTCATTATACAAGTGCAGGACACAGGTACAACGAAATGATTTCCAGTACAACCCGTCCAAGAGTAGACAGCAACAACATGTAAACACAAACAGGATCCGGCCCATCGCGGCCAAATGTGGACGCAGCTGAACATGAGCGCATCCAGTCGACCCGCCGCCCAGGAGTGGAGGGAGGGGGAAAGGATCGACCAAGGCAGTGAATCATCGGGGGAGGTGTGTATGTAGTGGTGTATGTGAGTGTGGTGTGTGTGTGTGTGTGTGTGCAGTAAGTGAGCCTGTGAACTTCCTCCCAGTTCCTTTCTCCAGTCTCTGCCACCAGATGATAGTGGGGCGTCCTTGGGAGCTGATCCAGGAAAAGTCCACCGCCCAAGAGGAGAGTGGGGGGAGGGTGGGGGAGCATCCATCAACATAACCTTCCAGGAGAACTTTGTTACCAGCCATCCAAGGCCAGTACAGGGAGCCGAATCAGATAACAGCCTTTGTTTTAGTTTCAGGCCAGAGCTGTTTCGTCTGCCTTGAGTCTCTCAGTGGTCCCACTGGCGACTCCAATCATCCGAATTTATGGGTCAATTTCCATCCAGCCGAGCCGACAACTTCTCCAAGTTGGTGTCCACCCCGCGTACGAGCTCCAGAATCACAACCAGCTTGCTGTTCTGAGCTAGAATAGCCTCCAGTTTACGATTAAGCTCCTGCAACTCCAAAAGGCTGATTGTTCATAGCTCCACACACACCGGCACAGAAATCCGGCAGCTTGCCAGTGGCCGCCGACAGTGTCCGAATTTTGAGATATGCCAGGAAACTGCCCGCTCCAAACAGCAGAAACACAGTTATCATGAATCCGAATGTATAGATATCTTCAGCGTTCTCGAGAGAAAGGATCGACAGGCACTTGACTTTCCACACTCCCCAGGAATCCATCACATATCCAGCCGAAAACGTTCCACCAGGACAAGCAGGCTCCCCTACGCCTGTTTTCCGGTTCAAATAAATTTGGTCGATTGCATTTAGGGACCAACTGATCAAATCCATGGTTCTAGATTCTAGATTCAGAACAGAAATGCAGAGAGAGTTTCAGAGATGACAGGACAAGTAGCAGGGCATAGTGGGGAGGAGGGAGAGAAGAACAGCGTCTGCCTTCGTCGAGGGCCGGAAGAAGATCATGACCGTGATCTCTTTCCATCTGGATCCTTATCATACAGGATCCACGGCAGGAATAATTCCCCTGATGAAGGTTGTCTCTTAACGAGGGTTTGCAGCATTTCTCACTGCAGTTATACGTACAGCTAAATCCCAGGCGTGACTGAAGGGTCACTTCACTGAAAATCTGTCAGACAGACAGATGACAGGAAGAAAGACAGACAGAAGACAGGAAGAGAGACAGACAGAAGACAGGAAGAGAGAAAGACAAATGACGGGAAGTGAGACAGTGATGACAGGAAGAGAGACAGACAGATGAAAGGAAGAGAGACAGACAAATGACAGGAAGAGAGACAGACAGGAAGAGAGACAGACAAATGACAGGAAGAGGGACAAACATATGACAGGAAGAGAGACAGACAGAAGACACGAAGAGAGACAGACAAATGACAGGAAGAGAGACAGACAAATGACAGGAAGACAGACAGACATATGACAGGAAGAGAGACAGACATGTGACAGGAAGACAGACAGACATATGACAGGAAGAGAGAAAGACAAATGACGGGAAGTGAGACAGTGATGACAGGAAGAGAGACAGACAGAAGACAGGATGAGAGACAGACAAATGACAGGAAGAGAAACAGACAGAAGACACGAAGAGAGACAGACAGATGACAGGTAGAGAGACAGACAAATGACAGGAAGAGAGACAGACATATGACAGGAAGAGAGAAAGAGTGATGACAGGAAGAGAGAAAGACAGATGGCAGGAAGAGAGACAGACATATGACAGGAAGAGAGAAAGAGTGATGACAGGAAGAGAGAGACAGACATATGACAGGCAGACAGACAGACTGATGACAGGAAGAGAGACAGACATATGACAGGAATAGAGACAGATATATGACAGGCAGACAGACAGACTGATGACAGGAAGAGAGAAAGACAAATGACAGGAAGAGAGACAGACATATGACAGGAAGAGAGACAGACAAATGACAGGAAGAGAGACAGACAGAAGACACGAAGAGAGACAGACAGAAGACAGGAAGAGAGACAGACAAATGACAGGAAGAGAGACAGACAGAAGACAGGAAGAGAGACAGACAAATGACAGGAAGAGAGACAAACAGAAGACACGAAGAGAGACAGACAGATGACAGGAAAAGAGACAGACAAATGACAGGTAGAGAGACAGACAAATGACAGGAAGAGAGACAGACAGAAGACAGGAAGAGAGACAGACAAATAACAGGAAGAGAGACAGACAGAAGACACGAAGAGAGACAGACAGATGACAGGAAAAGAGACAGACAAATGACAGGTAGAGAGACAGACAAATGACAGGAAGAGAGAAAGAGTGATGACAGGAAGAGAGAAAGACATATGACAGGCAGACAGACAGACTGATGACAGGAAGAGAGACAGACAAATGACAGGAATAGAGACAGATATATGACAGGCAGACAGACAGACTGATGACAGGAAGAGAGACAGACAAATGACAGGAAGAGAGACAGACATATGACAGGCAGACAGACAGACTGATGACAGGAAGAGAGACAGACAAATGACAGGAATAGAGACAGATATATGACAGGCAGACAGACAGACTGATGACAGGAAGAGAGACAGACAAATGACAGGAAGAGAGACAGACATATGACAGGCAAACAGACAGACTGATGACAGGAAGAGAGACAGACATATGACAGGAAGACAGACAGACATATGACAGGAAGAGTGACAGACAGATGACAGGAAGAGAGACAGACAAATGACAGGAAGAGAGACAGACAGAAGACAGGAAGAGAGACAGACAAATGACAGGAAGAGAGACAGACAAATGACAGGAAGAGAGACAGACAAATGACAGGAAGACAGACAGACATATGACAGGAAGAGAGACAGACAGATGACAGGAAGACAGACAGACATATGACAGGAAGAGAGACAGACATATGACAGGAAGACAGACAGACATATGACAGGAAGAGAGACAGACAAATGACAGGAAGAGAGACAGACAAATGACAGGAAGACAGACAGGCATATGACAGGAAGAGAGACCGACATATGACAGGAAGAGAGACAGACAGATGACAGGAAGAGAGACAGACAAATGACAGGAAGAGAGACAGTGATGACAGGAAGAGAGACCGACATATGACAGGAAGAAAGACAGACAAATGACAGGAAGAGAGACAGACAGATGACAGGAAGAGAGACAGACATATGACAGGAAGAGAGAAAGAGTGATGACAGGAAGAGAGACAGACATATGACAGGAAGACAGACAGACTGATGACAGGAAGAGAGACAGACAAATGACAGGAAGAGAGACAGATAGATGACAGGAAGAGAGACAGAGAAATGACAGGAAGAGAGACAGTGATGACAGGAAGAGAGACAGACAAATGACAGGAAGAGAGACAGACAAATGACAGGAAGAGAGAAAGAGTGATGACAGGAAGAGAGACAGACATATGACAGGAAGACAGACAGACTGATGACAGGAAGAGAGACAGACAAATGACAGGAAGAGAGACAGATAGATGACAGGAAGAGAGACAGAGAAATGACAGGAAGAGAGACAGTGATGACAGGAAGAGAGACAGACATATGACAGGAAGAGAGACAGACAAATGACAGGAAGAGAGACAGACAGATGACAGGAAGAGAGACAGACAAATGACAGGAAAAGAGACAGTGATGACAGGAAGAGAGACAGACAGATGACAGGAAGAGAGACAGTGATGACAGGAAGAGAGACCGACATATGACAGGAAGAGAGACAGACAGATGACAGGAAGAGAGACAGACAGATGACGGGAAGAGAGACAGACAGATGACAGGAAGAGAGACAGACATGTGACAGGAAGAGAGACAGACAGATGACAGGAAGAGAGACAGACAGATGACAGGAAGAGAGACAGACAAATGACAGGAAGAGAGACAGACAGATGACAGGAAGAGAGACAGACAAATGACAGGAAGAGAGACAGACAGAAGACAGGAAGAGAGACAGACAAATGACAGGAAGAGGGACAAACATATGACAGGAAGAGAGACAGACAGAAGACAGGAAGAGAGACAGACAAATGACAGGAAGAGAGACAGACATATGACAGGAAGAGAGACAGACATATGACAGGAAGAGAGACAGACAAATGACAGGAAGAGAGACAGACAGATGACAGGAAGAGAGACAGACAAATGACAGGAAGAGAGACAGACATATGACAAGAAGAGAGACAGACATATGACAGGAAGAGAGACAGACAAATGACAGGAAGAGAGACAGACATATGACAGGAAGAGAGACAGACAAATGACAGGAAGAGAGACAGACATATGACAGGAAGAGAGACAGACAAATGACAGGAAGAGAGACAGACAGATGACAGGAAGAGAGACAGACAGATGACAGGAAAAGAGACAGACAAATGACAGGTAGAGAGACAGACATGTGACAGGAAGAGAGACAGACAGATGACGGGAAGAGAGACAGACAAATGACAGGAAGAGAGACAGACATATGACAGGAAGAGAGACAGATAGATGACAGGAAAAGAGACTGACATATGACAGGAAGAGAGACAGACAGATGACAGGAAGAGAGACAGACATATGAGATGACAGGAAAAGAGACAGACATATGACAGGAAGAGAGACAGACAAATGACAGGAAGAGAGACAGACAGAAGACAGGAAGTGAGACAGACAAATGACAGGAAGAGAGACAGACATATGACAGGAAGAGAGACAGACAGATGACAGGAAGAGAGACAGACAAATGACAGGAAGACAGACAGACATATGACAGGAAGAGAGACAGACATACGACAGGAAGAGAGACAGAATGATGACAGGAAGAGAAACAGACAAATGACAGGAATAGAGACAGACATATGACAGGAATAGAGACAGACATATGACAGGTAGAGAGACAGACATATGACAGGAAGAGAGACAGACAGATGACAGGAAGAGTCCTGGTGTGGAGGGAGGGCTAAATCTGTTGCTAACTAACTGTGGAAAAAAATACAGATTTTCATAAAAAAAAATCTCCAGAAATGGAAAATTCGATTTATCGATTTTATCGATTAATCGCCCAGCCCTATTCCAGGTTAACCAGCGCTGTGGACTAGCCAGGGGCGTTGCTAGGCATAAAGCTCTACTGGGGCACAGGCTCCCTACCACAAATCCCCTGTCTCCCACACACACACACACACACACACACACACACACACACACACACACACACACACACACACACACACACACACACACACACACACACACACACACACACACACACACACACTGCCCCATGCCACATTCCTAACAAAACTACTAACTGAGATATTAATGAGTGTAGGAACATATTTAACAAACATGAAGACTTTCAACATGGCAGCAAAAGCATGAACACCATAACAAACAATGGCAGAACTCTTCATACACACTCCACAGTAATGTTACTACCTGGTTTTTAGGGTGATACTTCAACTCATTTTGAACAGTTTGTTTAATTTTTTAACATTAAAGCGTTCTGCCTATTTTTCAGTTCAAGCGGTTGATCTTTGACTGGGACTCAGCTTGAAGAAAATCAGGAAGAGTTGTGTCTCGTTTGGATGATCATCTGCTTCAGGCCAAGATAGCCTTTTATCAGAACAAGATCCGCAATGCTCCCAACACACGACATGTTCATGGTGTTTAACTCTCTTCTATCTCCACCACCTGCTCAGCCTCCCACTGTGCTGACTGCAGAAATGTTTGCTTCCTACTTCACTGAAAAGGTCGCTACCATCAGTAACCAATTCACTGAGCCTGACCAACTCAGCCTTACCAAACCAGCTACTGGTGCCTCACTCTGCTCCTTCCGCTCTCTAAATGAGGACCAAGTCTCTAAACTTCTAGTCAACTCAAAACCCACAACCTGTCCTCTTGATCCTGTTCCCTCTGACATCCTGCAGAGGATTTTACCTACAATCCAACCTGCAGTAACTCATATTATCACCTCCTCTCTTAAATCTGGTGTCTTTCCCTCTGCCTTCAAACAAGCTCGGGTTCCCCCGCTGCTGAAGAAACCCACACTCAACCCAGCCCAGGTTGGAAACTACCGGCCAGTCTCACTGCTTCCATTCATGTCTAAACTACTAGAGCGTGCCGTCTTCAGTCAGGTCTCACAGTTCCTCCAAGACAATAACCTGTTAGATCCATATCAGTCTGGCTATAGGCAGGGTCACTCTACTGAAACTGCTCTCCTGTCAGTTACTGATTCCCTACGGGTTGCCAGATCCGCTGGTAAATCCTCAGTCCTTATACTGCTGGACCTGTCTGCTGCCTTTGACACGGTCAACCATCATATACTGTTCTCCAGACTCTCGGAGCTTGGCATCTCAGGATCTGTCCTCTCGTGGTTTATTTCCTAACTCACAGGAAGATCCTTCAAAGTATCTTGGCAAGGGGGAGTGTCCAGATCACATGACCTGACAACAGGGGTGCCTCAGGGCTTGATGCTTGGCCCTCTTCTCTTTTTACTATACATGCCCTGCTGATATCTCCGCATGGATGAAGGATCGCCACCTTCAGCTAAATCTGTCCAAGACTGAGCTTATTGTCTTTCCAGCCAATCCTTCCTTACCGCCACAGATAAGCGTGCAGCTTGACTCTATCACGCTTGTGCCTACGTCTTCTACCAGGAATCTTGGTGTCATGGTAGACAACCAGCTGACCTTTAAGGACCATGTTGCCTCGGTTGCTCGATCTTGCCGATTTGCTCTCTACAACATCAGGAGGATCAGACCCTACCTGACTGAACACACGGCCCAGCTCCTGGTCCAGGCTCTGGTCATTTCTCGCATTGACTACTGCAACTCCTTACTGGCTGGCCTGCCTGTATGCTCAGTTAAACCTCTGCAGATGATCCAGAACGCAGCAGCACGTCTGGTCTTCAACCAGCCCAAAAGAGCTCATGTCACTCCGCTGCTAATCGCTCTCCACTGGCTTCCAGTTGCAGCGCATCAGATTCAAAGCTCTGCTTCTGGCTTACAAAAAAGTAACCCAAACGGCTCCGCTCTACCTCCACTCCTTAATCCAGAGCTACACCCCCTCTCCACAGTTAAGCTCTGCCAGTGAAAGACGCCTAGTGCTCCCACCACAAGGTGGCGCCACATCAGTAGCTAGACTCTTCTCCTCTGTGGTGGAACCATCTACCAAACTCCGTCCGATCTGCAGAATCCTTAACCACTTTTAAAAGCAAGCTAAAGACTCAGTTGTTTAAGGAGCATTTCCACACTTAGCTTAACTCTTCTACTCAGAATGAGTTAGAAAGATTTGTCCAGCTCTTTGGTTCAACCAAGTACTGAAGAAGCTGCTGCACTTATGGCCAAGATGATGTTGTGGGATGAAATCATGATCTTGTATTTAAACAAAATGACTTACAAAAAAAAAACCTAAAACAAAACAAAAAAAAATTATATGCACTGCCTTTAGTACTACATGACAGCACCTGGTCCAACTGGACTCAAAGCAGTCTGACTATCACTTAATGATGATGTTCATCCGTGTTGTTCTTACTCTCAAATGTAAGTCGCTTTGGATAAAAGCGTCTGCTAAATGACTGTAGAATAGAATAGAATAGAATAGAATAGTTTGAAGTGACTAGGTCACCTAGTTTAGAAGATGTTGGACTTTTTATTATCGCTTAAGAAATTATTAAAATCTCAATTAAAATTTCAAGCAATTCAAAAGATTTGGCACCCTGTATGAAAACAAAAAAGTGTGTTTGGCGTGTGTAGCGTGTTTAGTGTGTTTGGCGTGTGTAGCGTGTTTAGTGTGGTTGGCGTGTGTGGCGTGTGTTTGCCGTGTTTAGCGTGTGTAGTGTGTGTAGCGTGTTTGGTGTGTTTAGCGTGTGTAGTGTGTGTAGCGTGTTTAGTGTGTTTAGCGTGTGTAGCGTGTGTAGTGTGTGTAGCGTGTTCAGTGTGTGTAGTGTTTGTAGCGTGTTTGGCGTGTGTAGCATGTTTAGTGTGTTTGCAGTGTTTAGCGTGTGTAGCGTGTTTGTGTTTGGCGTGTGTAGCGTGTTTGGCGTGTGTAGCGTGTTTGGTGTGTGTAGCGTGTTTTGTGTGTTTGGCGTGTGTAGTGTGTTTGGTGTGTGTAGTGTGTTTAGTGTGTTTGGCGTGTGTAGCGTGTTTGGCTTGTGTAGCGTGTTTAGTGTGTTTGGCGTGTGTTTGGCGTGTTTAGTGTGTTTGGCGCGTGTAGCGTGTTTAGTGTGGTTGGCGTGTGTGGCGTGTGTAGTGTGTTTAGCGTGTTCAGCGTGTGTAGTGTGTGTAGCATGTTTGGCGTGTGTAGCATGTTTAGGGTGTATAGCGTGTTTGGCATGTGTAGCGTGTTTAGTGTGTTTGCCGTGTTTAGCGTGTGTAGCGTGTTTAGCGTGTTTGTGTTTGGCGTGTGTAGCGTGTTTGGCGTGTGTAGTGTGTTTAGTGTGTTTGGTGAGTGTAGCGTGTGTAGCGTGTTTAGCGTGTGTAGCATGTTTGGCATGTGTAGTGTGTGTGGCGTGTGTAGCGTGTTTAGTGTGTTTGCCGTGTTTAGCCTGTGTAGCATGTTTGGCGTGTGTAGCGTGTGTAGCCGTGTGTAGTGTGTTTGGCGTGTGTAGCGTGTTTGGCGTGTGTAACGTGTTTAGTGTGTTTGGTGTGTGTAGCGTGTGCAGCGTGTTTAGCGTGTATAGCGTGTTTAGCATGTGTAGCGTGTGTAGTGTGTTTAGCATGTGTAGTGTGTATGGCGTGTGTAGCGTGTTTGGCGTGTGTAGCGTGTGTGCTGTGACCCGGACCTTATCCTGCCTGTCCAGGGCGCATCCTTCCTGGATGAGAGCTCTGACAACGTCGCTGTTTCCCACCACAGCAGCACGATGCAGAGCAGTCTGTTCTCCCTGTGGACAGACACACAGCCATGAGCAACCAGACAGAAATACGTAGAAACCTTCATGTTTCATCACCTGAGTCAGAACATGCTGCATGATCATTTCTGATTTATTTAAGCCTGCTGACAGGAACAAACTAGATGAAAGCGTTAGAAGTTCAGTTATGGAGGCCATTCTGGGTTTATTCCTGCTGGAATGAGCCCGTCTCGGGTAGAGCTGTCAGCTGTAGAGCTTTTTACTTCCAGCTGGAAGCTGAACTCGTCTGTTTGCTCAGATCACACAGGAAGGTTTAAAAGACACAACACCTCCAAAACTCACTGGTTAATACAGCCAGCATTTTCTAGACTCAAGCGTTCAGGGAAGTTATAATCAGGTTTGAAGCCTTTTATTAACATTTAACAGCTTTGTGCAACGTGAAGCCGAAAGATGAGACAGCGCTGAAATCACGGAGAAAATGTTCTGCTGGAACACGGTGAAGTCGACAAGGCTGGAGGCAGCAGGATTCCATGAAAGCTGGCACGCTGTGCAAAATGTAAATAAAACCAGGATTCAATTAGTTATAAACCCCATGGATTCATCTTTCATCCCCAGTAGAAGATAACCAACATGTCAGAGGATGGAACGGAGACGTTTCACCATGTGATGAAAATATGAGCTGATAGTGAATCTGATGCAGCAACACGTCTGGAAAAAGTTGGAACAGGAGCAACAAAAGGCTGGAAAAGTACCTGGTTTGTGTGGGAAACCCTGAGATCCACCATCTACAGTGTAGAATATCATCAGAAGATTCAGAGAATCAGGAGGAATCTCTATGCATGGGACAAGGCTGGATGCTGGTGATCTTCTGCATTAAAAGCAGACATGATTCTCTACTGGAAACCACTGCATGGACTCAGGAAGACTTCCAGAAACCACTGTCTGTGAACAGAGTTCACCCTGAAACCCACAAATGCAGGTTTCAGGATCCAGAAAGAGCTTCTTCTCTGGACCAAAGCTCATTTAAAATGGTCTGAGGCAAATTGGAAACCTGGATGAAGATGCTTCTGGGTCAGATTCACTATCAGCTCCTGTTTTCCATCAAATGTTAAAATGTCTCCGTTCCATCATCCGATGTGATGGACCAGAGGCATGTGATGATCTTCTCCTGGGAGGAAAATAGGACCTGACGAGGTTCTGCTTTATTTACATTTTATACAGATTCTAATCCTTTGTGGACCTGGAGATGAATAGATAACACTTTGTAGTCCAACAGTCAGGTTTTACCTTAAAACCTCCGTTCTGAACCTGTGTGTGTGTGTCACAGCGACATACAAACACACACGGTAAACATGGAGGAGGAACCATGTTTTTACATCGTTGTAATAAAGTCTGAAGGCCGGACGAGTCCAGACAACAGAATCACTGATGAGGAACCTTTTTAGAAGAACATGTTGCACTTTTTAGTCTTTTAGTTTATATTCTGCTTTCTGTAATTGTGTAACTTCCTCTGAAATAAATGAGCTGCATGTTCAGAGGACTTTTTATGGGTCCCAACAGAAACACTGAAGAACTGAGGTCTCAGATCTGTTAGCAGCACCTCTGTGGAAACAGCAGACCCAAACAAGGGTAGAAAAGCACTGCTAACAAGAGAAGGTGGATTAAAATATCTAAACCTTGTGATGAGAAGACGCTCTGTGTGCAGCAGGTTGTCTAAGCTTTCAGCTGATATCAGTAAGCAGTCTGACGGAAGCTCCTCCTACAATCCAGCACCCCGCCATCGTCTGAAATTCCCCAAAACAAACCAACTCATTAGAAGCTGACAGACAGGTGTTTCTAACATCATCTCATAGCAACCACCCCATCATTAGAGTCCACTCTTTCATTTACGCTGTTAGAGACTGCAGAGTCCCAGGAAAGAGGTCCAGCTCACCTCTACCATCAGCCTGCAGACGGAGCAGATGCAGATATAAAGTCGCACAGAGGTCTGCGTAGGTCTGTCAAGGCCAGATGCGCACCTCTTCCAGACTTGACATACGCTCAAGCAAAAGCCTCCGGCGGTAAAATGTGAAGTCTATGCAAAGTGCAAAAAATCTGCAGTTCCCCCCTCGTCCACTAGGGGCTCCAAAACAGAGCAAATCCCCATAGACTCCCATGTTAAAAAGACCAACTTCACAGCAGAAATAAACATGTTAAAAGCCTGGTACAAAAAAACATTTTAGGATTAAAAGGTTAAGTTTACCTTCATGACAACTGTGAGGGGGGTTAATTTTTTTTCTAAATCATCCGTTTGGATGTTATTTAATCTTGAAATTCGGCATAATTAGGGGCGTGTCCTTTTGATTGACAGGTATCCAATATCTGAGGCAAGAAGGGAGAGTGCAGCATAACTGCGATTTTTAGCTGTCTAAAGCACGCCTTAGCTTTAGCCCGCCTACCTCCGTTAGCTGGTTAGCTACCATTAGCTCTGGGTTAGCTCGGTTAGCTCCTAGCTACAGGCAGCTCGAGTTTGATGGGTGGCAATCACCGCCCCCATCTTAACAGTCCCCCCGCTCACCTCCACCTCTTTGCCCATTTTTTGTTTTAGTGGGAACCGCCCAATGAGCTTCAATTCAGCCCTTCAGAAACCTACGGGTGATGTCACAAAGGCTCTGCCCATCTTTTATATACAGTCTGTGTGTGTGCTCCTGCTACACACTTACGCGGAGGTACTCACTTGTGATTGGTCAGTAGGGGATTACGCGTTTCCAGATTTCTGGATCTTCTCGCTGTGTGGTAACCACCATTTTTAAAAACACCCAATGGATCAAGTCGATGTGAGGCTGATGGAATTATTTCTCTGTTTGCTTCCACGAGCTCATGAAGACACTGAACCATACTGGATGCCATTGTTGTTTTAAAACTCCGACCTGGTGAGTTTACCAACCTTCAGATTAGGAGGAGAAACTGCAACACCAAAACACTGTGTACCCCCTACGCCGTAACTGACCAGGCACAGCTACGCCATAACCGACCAGGGACAGCTACGCCATAACCGACCAGGGACCAGCGTCAGCTACGGCATAACTGACCAGGGACAGCTACGCCGTAACAGACCAGGGACCAGTGTCAGCTACGCCATAACCGACCAGGGACAGCTACGCTGTAAACGACCAGAGACAGCTACGCCGTAACCGACCAGGGACAGCTATGCCATAACCGACAGGGACAGTTATGCCGTAACCGACCAGGGACCAGCGTCAGCTACGGCATAACCAACCAGGGACAGCTACGCCGTAACCAAACAGGGACCAGAGTCAACTACGGCGTAACCGACCAGGGACAGCTACGCCGTAACCGACCAGGGACCAGCGACAGCTACGCCATAACCGACCAGAGTCAGCTACGCTGTAACCGACTGCACGCATAATTCCAGCTTTAGTGGGCCAGGTTTGACAGAGTACTGCAGGAAAGAGCGATGTGCCTGATCTCCACCAGAATAAGCAGAGAAATGGGAGGGAAAGGTGAAGAAGAGATCAGAACTGAGCCGGCAGCGGAGGAGGGGAGGTGGTTCAGGGAAGGAGGGATGGGGCAGGGGGCAGATTTCCATCGGCTCAATAGGACTAGGTTTGGCTAACCTCCTTTACTCTCTCTGATCCTCCAGACTCTGTTCCAGCCTGTCTTCTTCCCTCCTCCTCCTGCTGCTTTAGTTTGCCTCTGCTGCTCCCCCCTGTCCCGGAGGATGTACTGCAGCCTGTTGCAGAGCTCACTGACCAAAGAGAGTGAACTGGGCAGAGCCAGAGGTCTGGGTCTTCACTGTCTGTGGGAAAGAGGGACTTGCATTCTGAAGGCAGACCCACGAGTGGGCACTCCAGAGGATCCCATTCAAGGCCACTGGAGGCCATCAGAGTACAGTTATCTATGAGTTAAAAAACATCAGTTCAAACGCTTTTTCCAAATAAAAATGGACCTGAAAACAAAAAGGAGATGAATCTGCTGACTACCCTCGTGGAAATAGGACAGCAGAAAGCATGCTCACCAAAGACACCGCTGGATCTACTCACATCATCTTGGATGTCCAGGTCGCAGCCCGCTTTCAGGAGGACACGCACGACCTCCATGTGGCCTTTGTAGGCAGCCAAGTGCAGAGGACTTCTGCCATACTGGGGGACAAAAACACACAACACAGCCTGGTGAGGAAAACCAGAACTATCAATGCTGTGGTCATCTGGTGGTGCAGAGTACAATCTAGTCTGATAATAAGTCAACCAAACACAAACAGATCCTTAATACAAGCTCTAAGAGAACAGTGCACAGCTGTTCATATGAGCAGTGCAGAGGATTAAAGCTGATCAGTGCTTCCTGCCAATAAAAGCACCTGTGTGTTGTTTGAAAGGCCGGCCCGTGGGGGCGTGTCCTGTATGGATCTGAACTGTGGACATCACACCTGAGGATTGTGCAGAATAACAGGACATACACCGATCCCCATTCAGGATGTTTTCTGACCACATTTCTTCCTGGAAGACGATGGTTCCCACCATCCTTCCAGTTTTTAACGATGGTTGGACAGTTCTGGACCCAGTTCTAGTAGTTTCTGCTTCTCCTCAGATGTTTTCTCTGGTTGATGCTGATGATCTGACCCTTCTGGAACAGAGAAACATCTTCTCCACAACCATGGATGTCTTTCCTCATGGTTGTTTAAGACAAGCTGCCTGTTGACCAGTTGGAGTTAAATAACTAGTTGCAGCTCGAACATCATCCAGGCAGGAATTATCCAATGGGACGCTCCGCCCTGTTAGCTTAGTGTAATCCAGGTGTTTTTTGGATGAGCAGAGTATCACGTTCCTCGATCATGCTACTGTATGAGTATCACATGCTGGATTCATCTTCACTGAGAAGGATGAAGGGTGTGACACCTGAAAACCTGGACCTATAATGTGGAAGTTTTCCAAGAGGTGATTTATCACATGAACTAATTTGCTGAGATGCTGTGGCTAACCACATGGCTAACCAGTTTCTTGGAAAAATCCCTGCTTGGGAAAATAATGCTGCAACGATTAACGTCAGTGGATGTAAAACTACAGCTAACCTAGAAACTCAGAAAGATCTGGAATGCGGTGATGCTCTGGAGGGATTCCCTCCGACAAACGGCAGGTGATCAGATTTCTGCAGGTTAGCTCATCTAAGGCATCCTGATCATCACATTCCTGATAAGCTGGATCAAGATGAATGATAGAGCAGGATGGCAGCTGGAATGTTTCATTCAGACAACCAGATCCAGGTCTAATTATAGGGGATAAACAGAGTTTATTA
This sequence comes from Melanotaenia boesemani, assembly GCF_017639745.1. Classification (NCBI taxonomy): domain Eukaryota; kingdom Metazoa; phylum Chordata; class Actinopteri; order Atheriniformes; family Melanotaeniidae; genus Melanotaenia; species Melanotaenia boesemani. Next base: position 1,960,573 of record NC_055703.1, read on the forward strand.
CAGGTGTGCGCAGCAGGTGTGATCTTAGTGTTTGCGTGTTGCTTTGTGTGGGTGCAGCCTGGTTCTGCATTCATGCGGTCTGCAGATCGGGTTACGCTGGGCCTGGAACAAAGGGAGCAGACAGGTTCAGGTATACAGCAGCAGTTGCTGCTGGTTTTCAGGGTCACGTCTTCAAGTCCTGGTGGTTTTTCTTTTGGGAATTCTGCAACAAATCCTCTATATGTAACCTACTTTATGGTGGTGGTGGGGCAGGAGGCCAGTCCCAGCTGACATGGAAAAGCCTACCACAATCTATTATTTACTCTTTGAAATGGAAGAATAAAAAGGGGGTGAGAAGTCCCCACACCTTGGTGCAGAGAAGTGGGGTTAGTTCCAGGACCTTTACCCAGTCTGCGTTATACTGGTCCATGGATTTGTTCCTTCCAGATCGGACTGCTGCGATTCCTGATTATTGTTCTGTTCCATCTGCTCAGATTTCTCCAGCTTATCTGACTCCTTGTTTTTCTCCTCACACATAAAACTTAGTGACCAACCTCCATCAGATCTTAAAGATCTCAGAATTCCACATTTTCCCACCACAGCTTTACTCAGACTGCAGGTTTACTGCTGGTTCCTAAAGGAAGCAGAACCTCTCTGTGGAACCAACTCGGCTTGAGTTTCAGACCCCTCTCTACCTTCAGATCATCTTCCAACTTTCCTTCCTGATAAATCTTCTAGCAGGTCTGGCTTGGTGACCCTGATCCATCTTTTGGTCCTGCTGCTAGAGGCAGAGGCTGCTGGGGGACGTCCCATGATGCACTGGGCTCCTCTCTGCTCTCTTTACTCTCCATGTAGAAACATCTGAGGTTGTAGTTCATTCATGTGTGTTTCTCTTCTTTCTCAGCAGGAATCCCTGGATGAGAGTTCTGCTGCTGGTTCACCGCTTTCCTGTCCTCTCCACCCCCACCTGGTCCTGGAAGATAGCCGTCCTTCCTGGTTCTGGTCCTGATGGAGGTTTTCCTTCCTGATTCTGGTCCTGATGGAAGTTTTCCTTTCTGGTTCTGGTCCTGATGGAAGTTTTCCTTTCTGGTTCTGGTCCTGATGGAGGTTTTCCTTCCTGATTCTGGTCCTGATGGAGGTTTTCCTTCCTGATTCTGGTCCTGATGGAAGTTTTCCTTCCTGATTCTGGTCCTGATGGAGGTTTTCCTTCCTGATTCTGGTCCTGATGGAAGTTTTCCTTCCTGGTTCTGGTCCTGATGGAGGTTTTCCTTCCTGGTTCTGGTCCTGATGGAGGTTTTCCTTCCTGATTCTGGTCCTGATGGAAGTTTTCCTTCCTGGTTCTGGTCCTGATGGAGGTTTTCCTTCCTGGTTCTGGTCCCGATGGAGGTTTCTTCTGAGCCTCTAGTGAAGAAGTCTCACAGAGGCAGAAGAACATCATGTTTCACCCAAATCCTGAATCTGAACCTGGATTTTTTAAAATCTATTAATTTAATGTTTCAGTCATGTGATTGGATGCACCAGAAGTCACGTGTGATTCTTTGGCTCCAGCTCTGTTTTATGTGAAGACAAGAGCCCTAAAAGAGGTGAAGATCTGTGGTTAAACAGTGTGTTAGTCTCATCTCTGGTCATTGTTGAGCCGCTAGGATCGAGTAGCTGATAACACACTGTCTGATGGCCCCATGAATCTTCAGCATTGCTGCATTCACTTTCATGTTTTCTATATGGGACTGAAGAATACCTATTAAATAGTTTGTCTTTATTTTTATCTGCTCCAAATAAATATTCAGAGGAAAAGTTGTCTCTGCATCTTTCCTTCATATCCTGCTTTATCACCAGTTAATCCTGTTTTTCTTCTCATCCAGTTATTTTCTCAGTTGGTCTGAGCCCATTCATCATATGAGTCTGCATTCCTTTCCCTGAAACTCCGCCCCCTTTATCCTGGATTAAGCTCTCATAGGGCATTGTACCAAAATACTAAATACAGCTGGCCAACATATAATCAGAGTTCTCTCCGGGTTCTCCGGATTCCTCCCACTGTCCAAAGACATGATGCCAGGTAAATTGGTTAGTCTAAATTCTCCCTAGGAGTAAGTGGTTGTCTGTGTCTCTGTGCTGCCCTGCGATGGACTGGTTACCTGTCCAGGTGTGCTCTCACCTGCTAAGTGCTGGGTTAGGCTCCAGCTGCCCCACGACCCGTTATGGACAAAGCGGTGCAAAGAATGAAATACCAAACAAACAATTTCACAAAATACATGTTGGGGAGGGTGTAATCAGTCTTAAAGGTTAAAACAACTATTTAGATTTTTAAATAAAATCCCATTATCTAACATGTATTTTATCTGAAACTATTAAAGGCATTTTTTATAAAAACAGTGACATCAAGTAATCAAAATAATATGAATAATTACATATTTGGTACTTTTGATTAGAAGGGAAATTAATTGAGAGTATTGAACAAAACAAGTATGAATCTGTAATGTTTTTATTTCAGTTTTTGGGAAAACCTTTTATTGTCCTCTAATAGAAAGTGTCCCTTAAAGAAAATTTAAACTGAAATTCAAAGTTTTCAACAGAAACACTTTCTTACAAAAATCCTCCCCTATTAAAAAAAACAAGCAGGAGGCCAGAACCCAAGGAGAGACCGAGGAGAAAATCCCTGATGACTGAGGAGAAAATCCCTGACGACCGAAGAGAAAATCATGACCGAGGAGAAAATTCCTGACGACCGAGGAGAAAATTCCTGATGACCGAGAAGAAAATCCCTCATGACCGAGGAGAAAATCCCTGATGACCGAGGAGAAAATTCCTGACGACCGAGGAGAAAATCCCTGACGACCGAGGAGAAAATTCCTGACGACCGAGGAGAAAATCCCTGATGACAGAGGAGAAAATCCCTGACGACCGAGGAGAAAATTCCTGACGGCCGAGGAGAAAATTCCTGACGACCGAAGAGAAAATCCCTGACGGCCGAGGAGAAAATCCCTCATGACCAAGGAGAAAATCCCTGACGACCGAGGAGAAAATTCCTGACGACCGAGGAGAAAATCCCTGACGACCGAGGAGAAAATCATGACCGAGGAGAAAATTACTGACGACCGAGGAGAAAATCCCTGATGACAGAGGAGAAAATCCCTGACGACCGAGGAGAAAATTCCTGACGGCCGAGAAGAAAATTCCTGACGGCCGAGGAGAAAATTCCTGACGACCGAAGAGAAAATCCCTGACGACCGAGGAGAAAATTCCTGACGACCGAGGAGAAAATTCCTGACGACCGAGGAGAAAATCCCTGACGACCGAGGAGAAAATTCCTGACGACTGAGGAGAAAATCCCTGACGACCGAGGAGAAAATCATGACCGAGGAAAAAATTCCTGACGACCGAGGAGAAAATCCCTGATGACCGGGGAGAAAATCCCTGATGACCGAGGAGAAAATCCCTCATGACCGAGGAGAAAATTCCTGACGGCCGAGGAGAAAATTCCTGATGACCGGGGAGAAAATCCCTGATGACCGAGGAGAAAATTCCTGGTGACCGAGGAGAAAATTCCTGATGACCAACCAGCGTTGAGTAGATCTGAGTGTGGCAAAAATCTCTCAGGAAGGTTTCCAACACATTGTTGGACCTATACCACATGAAACGGAGGGACCAACCCGGTACTAGAAGGCAGACCAGATGAAGAGGAAGACACGGTACTAGAAGACTTAGACTTAACTTTATTAATCCCTTGGGATGACTTCCTCAGGAAATTCAAAATTCCAGCAGCACGATAGAAAAAGCAGGTAAATAAGCACACAGGTACGAAAGAGCAAAATGAGTAAAAAGAGCAACACACAGATAAATAAGACAAAAATAAAGATAAATAAGGCAAAAAGAGCCAGATATGGCTTGTATATAATGTGAGTTGAAATTATTACACTACGGATGAAGATGAGGTTATTGCACCAGGAAAGTGTCTCTGTGTGCTTGTAACTGCACAAGTTGATGTAAATATCTAACCCCCCTTTTTTAACTGTTCTCTATGTTCTGTGTCCTCCTCTCTGTCCTCTTCCCCCTGTGATGAGTTGTAGTGTGATGGCATGATGGTTAAGGAGTTCTTAAGCCTGGTGGTCCTACACTTGGGAAGGAGCAGTCTTTCACTGAACAGGCTCCTCTGGTTACTGATGACGGTGTGCAGAGGGTGGCTGGCGTTGTCCATAATATCCAGCAGTTTGTCCAGAATCCTCAACTCTGTCACCGTCACCAGAGAGTCCAGCTTCATGCCGACCACAGAGCCAGCCCGCCTGATCAGTTTATCCAGTCTGGATGTGTCCTTCTTGAATAAGCTGCCCCCCAGCACACCAAGTGTAGAAGAGGACACTGGCCACCACAGACTGGTAAACCATCTGCAGAAGTTTGCTGCAGATGTTGAAGGACAGCAGCCTCCTTAGGAAGTACATCCTGCTTTGTGTCTTCCATACAGGTGGCTGGTGTGTGTTGTCCAGTCCAGTTTATTGTCCAGCCACAGCCCGAGGTATGTATAAGAGTCCACAGCCTCCACCTCAGCTCCCTTTATCCGGACTGGTCGCGGTGTTGGTCTGAACCTCCCAAAGTCAATAACCAGCTCCTTCGTCTTAGAGGTGTTGAGCTGCAGGTGGTTACTGTGGCACCATGCAGCAAAGTCCCCCACCAGATTCTCCTCCTCTCTGTCATCCCTGATACACCCAACGATGGCCGTGTCATCGGCGTTCTTCTGAATGTGACACAGTTCTGAGTTGTAGCAGAAGTCCGAGGTGTACAGGGTGAAGCACTGTACCCTGGGGTAGTGATGCGCAGGCCGCCCCCTAACCCGCGGGTCCCGCAACGATGGAAGAAGAAGTGTTGAATAACATTCATTTGGGAGTTTACGTCCTTAAAAAGAAGAAGGAGGGTCAAATGGCTAAATCACAGGTTTGGGACAGGTTCAGCGAGGTAATCAGTGCAGACAACAGCAGCAGCATTGGCTATGTGCTTTATAACACTTAAACCCTTTAAAACACTTTATTTATTTGCCTATTTATGTTTATAGGCTTAACGTTTAAATGAAAATACATTTTGTGTTGCCAGTTTCCAGTGCCAATTTAGGAGACCATATGCACCTTTCTCAGACTAAATAAAAGCATTCGTCAGTATCATAACATGTGTTTTAATGGGGCGGGGCGGGTTAAAAAAATAGAAGCGGAGGTGCGGGGCGGTTTGGTGAGGTCCAATTTTTTTAAAAGAGCGGGACCCGCGGGTCGGAAAAAACCCCGACCCGCACATCACTACCCTGGGGGGTCCCGTGCTACAGACCACCATGTCAGACGTGGTGTCCTTCAGTCTGACGTACTGTTGTCTGCCAGTGAGGTAGTCAGAGATCCAGTCCATCAGATGGAGATCCATTCCCATCCTGCTCAGTTTGTCCTGGAGCAAAGAGGGCTGGATGGTATTGAAGGCACTGGAGAAGCCCCGAAAAAGAATCTTCACTGAGCCACTTCCCTTGTCCAGATGGGAGTGGGCTCCATGAAGCAGGTAGAGGATGGCATCCTCCACACCAACACCTGGCTGGTAGGCAAACTGCAGGCGGTCCTGGGCGTGTTGCACCTGGGGTCTGAGGAGGCTGAGGAAGAGCCGCTCCAACGTCTTCATCAGAAGGCCGGTTCTTCTTCGCCACTGGAACGATGCAGGATATCTTCCAGAGGGTGGGCACTCTCCCAGTCTGCAGACTAAGGCTGAAGATCCGTTGTAGTGGTTCCCCCAGTTCTGCCGCGCAGGTCTTCAGTGATCTTGGACACACTTTGTCTGGGCCTGAGGCTTTCCTGGGTCGGAGCTTCTTCAGCTGTCCTCTGACCTGGTCTGTGGTGATAAGTGGTGAAGACTGAGTTAATGTGGGGGTGGAGGAGGGGGTGTTGTGGTGTCTGGTGGGAGGTGTGTGGATTGGAGAGAGGGAGGTGGTGAGAGCAGGGGTGGGGGAGACACGGGCTGGTTTAACCTGTTGAAGAAGTCTTGTCCCCCCCACTACACTGTGTTTGTGTTAAGACCAGTGATGGTCCTCACCCCTTCCCAGACCTCCATCATGTTGTTGTCCCTCAGCTTCTGCTCCACCTTCCTCCTGTAGCTGTCCTTGGCTTCCCTCACACAGTGTTTCACCTCCTGCTGTGCTGCTTTCATGGCCTCCCTTTCTCTGCTCCTGAAGGCACCCTTCTTCTTGTTGAGTACAGTCTTGACTAACAGCTAGCAGCTCTAGGTCTCGGCAGCATAGCACTGTCTTTAAAGCGATGTGTCCTGGGTTACACCAGCGGTTGTTAACATACAGGATGAGACCCCCACCGTTGCTTTTCCCGCTCGCCTTAGTGTCTGTCAGCTCTCACAGCAGTGAATCCCAGCAGGTCCATGTTTCTGTAAAGATAAACAAGCTGCTCTCCCCGTAGATCTGTGGGTTGTTCAGTGCGGACAGCTCGTCTATCTTGTTGGGCAGTGAGTTCACATTCCCCATAATGATGGAAGGAATCGATGGCTTGTATCACCTACGGTTCTCCGCCCGCTCCACCTTTAGTTTGGCCCGGCCTTGCAGCCCCGGGGTCTCCTCCTCAGCTCCTCCGGAATGGGGTGTCGTATCCTGGCTTGTCCCTCTGTTCGCAGAGCCAGCAGTTCCTCCTGTAAATAAGTAATAAAACTGGCTCCTGGTTGCATTTAAAAATTTAAAGTATCCTTATGACATGTGAACCACACAATCTCTTCACAGAAGAGTAAGAAAAAAATAAAGAGGTTAAAAAGTTTGAAAAGAGCTAAAAAACAGGAGAGCTACTGGAGAGGCAGCGTCTCCACAGCACCACGTTTGCATGTAGAAGGTGGACCTGATGAAGAGGATGACCCGGTACTAGAAGGTGGACCTGATAAAGAGGAGGACCCGGTACTAGAAGGTGGACCTGATAAAGAGGACGACCCGGTACTAGAAGGTGGACCCGATGAAGAGGACGACCCGGTACTAGAAGGTGGACCTGATGAAGAGGACGACCCGGTATGATGTGTTGCTGGTGCATGTAGCCAGCAGTTTTAGCTGTACTGGTTCCGTCTATCAGTGCCTGCACAGCAGTCTTAAGTACGAAACACAATTTGCTGTTACCCATTTCTAAAGTTTCAAGTTGTTTATTTGTTACGTGCAAGATGGCGGTAAAATGCAGTCGTACATGCAGCAGAGGCTGAGCACACATTTACCACCAGTAATACAACACCACAGTAATAAATTAAAAAGACAATAAATACAAATCTATTGGGCCACAGTGAGGTGCTGCTGTACAGACTGACTACATGTACATACAGAACATTTCCAGTGTGGATAGAGCAGCATATGAAGCTTGTTAAAGGGAGGAAATGACGGTGTTTCCAGCAGAAGGTCGGACGCTGGCCAGGGCCACTGCAGAGTTGAGTCCCTAGCTCTGCCAGCCTGAGGGAAGAAGCTCCTCCTGAGTCTGAGTTCGCCTTCATGAGCCTCAGACGGCGGCGCCTCTCCACCACACCGTTGTTAGGATGATGAGGGTCTCCATGATCCTGTTCCTCTGGCTGCTGGTCTCCTCATGAAGATATCCTGGAGGGGGGAGGGTAGTACCATGGTACGCTCTGCTGACCTCAGCACCCTCTGCAGAGCCCTCCTGTCCCGACCAGTCCTGGTCCCGTACCACTGGGTGGTGTTACCAGAACTCTCTCCACCACTCCAGTGGAGAACATCCTCATGATCCTCAGAAAGACTGAACTTTCTCAGGTGTCGCTGCCTCGTCTTCTTCACCTGGCTGTCTATGGTGCAGAGTCCAGGATAGATCCTCGGTGAGGAGAGTCCAGGTACTGGAACCTGCACCCCCTCTAAACCAGAGTCCCAGTAGTTCCTCTGCTGGCTCCTCCCATAGTCAGTAATAATCTCCTTAATTGTGTCTACATTTAGCAGGAGGGTGTTAGCATGGCACCACTCAGTTTCTCCACCTTCCCTGTCTCCGCCCGCTCATGATCGTTGTTGTTGATGCAACCAGCCGCTACAGTGTCATCCGCGAGCTTCACTCCGGTGCTGGAGCTGTCCATGGCTACACGGTCATGGTGTACAGGGAGAAGAGCAGAGGGCTGAGGACGCAGCCCTGTAGAGATCTGGTGGTGAGGGTTCGGGGGCTGGAACTGTGTTTGCCCACCACCACCTTAGTTTTGTTTGACAGGAAGTCCAGGATCCAGGATCCAGGGTGGAGTTCAGCCCCAGACTGAGCAGCTTGGAGTGCAGTGTGGTGGGACTGTAGTGGTGAACTAAAGTCAGTGAACAGCATCCTTACAGAGTCCCAGGTGGGTGAGGGTGGTGGCAGTACCTGGAAACCGCTCGTGAAAACTATTCAGGTCCTCAGCCAGAGCGGCAACTGCACCCACCAGAGCGGGGCTCTCCTCTTTTATAGTTTGCAGTCCCTGCCACAGGCTCCTGGACTCGTGATGTGGAAAAACAGCAACTTCACTCTGTGTATCTCCACTTAGCTTCCTTCACTGCGCGTCACAGTACGTATGACGTCACTTAGTAGTCCTCCATCTTACCAAGGAGAAGCTCTGAGCTGTAGGCGGCAGCGTGCTCCCTCAGTGCTTTAATAGATGTGTCCACCCATGGCTTCTGGTTTAAGAAAACCTGGAGAGTCGTGATGGGAATGACGTAATCTACCAGCTTAGCAATGAAGTCCATTGTCACCTCCATAAACTCACTGACATCCCGCGAGCGGGACTGGAACATGTCTCATTCGTCGTCCTACAGAACGTCCTGCAGTGTAGCCTCCACCTGGTCGTTCCAGGGCCTCACCTGCTTCATGGAGACCTCCTCCTGTGTCATCCTTTGTTTGATTTTCTGGCAAAGACATCGCTTTGTAGTCTCTTTGAATGATGTGTAACAGCATTCCAAGATGTTCTTCCCTCTGCTGGCACACGTGACGTGTTGATAAAAAGTCATCGTAACTTTTTTAAGGTTAGCCTTGTTAAAACCCTCGCCACGATAAGGGCAGCGTCCAGGAGTTCGGTTTGGCAGCGACACAGCACATCATGTAGGTCCATGTTGTGCATATGGCCGTCATGATGATGGCTGTAAATTATCGGGGAGATAGAATGGTCGGCATAGGATGGAGAGATGATTCAAATCTGGTGAGCAGGAGCCGGAGAGTTTTGGTGTTTGGAAGTTACACCAGTTGTTGTTCACCATAAAAACCTCTAAAGCTCTCCATGACCAGCCTCCATTGTACAGACCATTCTCAGCTTCCGTCACTGATCACATGACTTGCACATTGGTGACGTTCGAGGGTGACAAAAAGATAAAGGAGACGTACTGCTACAGGGCTCAGATCTACAGCTAGCTATTCGCGTAAAATAAAAGAAGGATCCATCATTGTTGTGCCTTTGGATAATCCAGTCCACATCCCCAGGATGGGATTGTATTTTCCAGACTGCTGCTGACCCTGGACGATGCCTAAATGTGTTGCTGCTGCCAGTACAGATAACTGGAAGCTGTCAGAGACTTTCAGCTTGTAGCAGCACTTGTTAGTTGAAAGTTTATAGAAATTTTATTTTTCTACGCTTTCCAGGTCTACTTATGGTGGGTGTTACGGCCCCTGCTTGTCAGACAGCTGTGGCCGTTTGTATATTGATTAGGGGCAGCAGAGAGCTGCCCGCAGGGGCTAAGGCCAGCGCCTTTGTCCCCGCCCCTGTGTGGGCCGGGCTATTCGAGTGTCAGTAGCAGGATGAGTCCTGCAGGGTTGTTGTCTCTAGTCGGGGACGGTAGAGTAGTCCTGGAGGGTTGGCGTACCACCTTGTTCTCCGTGGAGAACATTTTCGGGCACGGGCTGGGTTTGGAGCAACACTACCAATTGTGTTTGTGTGTTTTCTTTGTTTGTCTTCTTTTGTTTTTTTTTGTGCCAAAATCCTTGAGGGAGGATTTTGACACTTTAGGGGGGGGCGTGTTACGGCCCCTGCTTGTCAGACAGCTGTGGCCGTTTGTATATTGATTAGGGGCGGCAGAGCACTGCCCGGAGTGGCTAAGGCCAGCGCCTTTGTCCCCGCCCCTGTGTGACTGGCATCCCTCTGGACCAGTCAGGCTGCAGCCTACGGGAAAGCTCAGGCTGAAAAGGCTGCAGCCGAGGCAGGTCTGGAGGGGGAGAAGCCAGAATGGCTTCGGCTGCTCTCCCCCTCATGTTGTGCACCGGGTGTGTGTGTGTCGCGACCACCTCCTTTTCCACAATGGGTGCTTAAGTGTTTAGTTGTGTGATTATGTTTACTTTGTGGTGATTGTTTTAGTGCTGGGCTAGGTTAGTGTTTTTGTGTTGTGACGACGGTCACTTTAGTTTATGGGCCTGCTGCTTTTGTTTGGTTATAGTTTCCTCACCGAGTTGCGGTCGTGTCTTTGTGTGCACTCGGTGAGTGTTTGGTATAGGTTTTGGTTTGTTTCTTTCTGCAGGTCCGCTAACCCCAGCTCATCTTTATTTTGTTTTACAGGTTGTCCATCACTTTGCACGGGAAATGTAAATAAATGCGCTTTCATTTTAATTTAACATCTGTCCATGTCGTGTTCTTTGTTACGCCCTTCCATACCCCTGAGTCGAGTCGTAACAGTGGGATGCTCTAATTTTGTATATATTTAATAATGAAAAATGAAGGAGACGCGTTACTAAGTGCAGCAAACTGCAGGGGTTTACCGTTACTGTGTCCCGGGATCAGACAGTTCATGTTAGCCTGGTGCTAACGGACATGTAGCTGAGGCTAACTGTGTCGTCCCCTGGGTAAAAGACAAGCCGTTGTCCCCAGCCTATGTCCCGTCCATCTTCCTGTTTGTCTGCACTCCTGAGGAAAGAAGCTAAAGGAGGATCTGGAAAAGTTAGAAAGACGACAGCAAGCAGAAAAGAGAAAAAATTAAAGTTGTTAAAGATGGTCTCGTTTCTTCGTTTAACTCTTGAACAGATTCTGGTTCATCCAACCAGAAACATAGAAACGTTGTTTTAACCGGGAGGATGGTCAGACGAGAAGTTTCTACGTAAGTCATGTTTTATGTGAAGCAGCAAATGAACCAAACATTCTCCACTTTCTCCCAGTGGAAACGCGACCACGGTGAAACTGGTTGGATGTTCCACTGATCCAGCCTCAACTGCCGATCGCCATGGTGACGGGTGGATGTTCCACTAATCCAGCGTCCACCCTGGATCGCCACTGATCCAGCCTCCACCCTGGATTGCCACGGTGATGGGTGGATGTCCGACTGATCCAGCCTCCACCCTGGATTGCCACGGTGGTGGGTGGATGTTCCACTGATCCAGCCTCCACCGCCAATCGCCACAGTGACGGGTGGATGTTCCACTGATCCAGCCTCCACCGCCAATCGCCACAGTGACGGGTGGATGTTCCACTGATCCAGCCTCCACCGCCGATCGCCACGGTGACGGGTGGATGTTCCACTAATCCAGCCTCGACTGCCGATCGCCATGGTGACGGGTGGATGTTCCACTAATCCAGCCTCCACCCTGGATCGCCACTGATCCAGCCTCCACCCTGGATTGCCACGGTGATGGGTGGATGTTCGACTGATCCAGCCTCCACCCTGGATTGCCACGGTGATGGGTGGATGTTCCACTGATCCAGCCTCCACCGCCAATTGCCATGGTGATGGGTGGATGTTCCACTGATCCAGCCTCCACCGCCGATCGCCACGGTGACGGGTGGATGTTCCACTGATCCAGCCTCCACCGCCGATCGTCACGGTGATGGGTGGATGTTTCACTGATCCAGCGTCCACTGCCGATCCCCAGGGTGATGGGTGGATGTTCCAGTGATCCAGCCTCCACCGCAGATCGTCACGGTGACAGGTGGATGTTTCACTCATCCAGCGTCCACCGCCGATCCCCACGGTGACGGGTGGATGTTCCATTAATTCAGCCTCCACCACCGATCCCCACGGTGATGGGTGGATGTTCCACTGATCCAGCCTCTACCGTGGATCGCCACAGTGACGGCAGGTTTCAGTGGTAATGAAAAACTGGACATGTATTTTCCTTCGTGATCTTAGTAAAGCAAACAGTGATTGTTAGTAACGTTAACTCCTAAATATCTCTCCGGGACGTCCCTAATCTTTACATCACGCTAACGTCACTGCATCTGCTGGCTTCTACTCAGGCGGATTAAACGAACAGTGTGACTGAGAATGGTCCATATCAAAGGTCTCTTTGTTTCATATATTCCCACCAGAGCTCTTCTCTTTCAGACTGCAGGTCTACCTGCGGTTCCCAGAGTCTCTAAGAGTCCAATGGGAGGCAGAGCCTTTGGCTGCTGAGGGAAGTCCCATGATGCACGGGGCTCTTCCTCTTCATCTCTCTGCTCATCATCTTACATGTAGAACAATGTGACAGCATCGGCATCATTAACGTGTTTCTCCTCTCAGCAGGTCTTCCTGGATAAAAGCTGCAGGGTCTGCTGGTCTATCTTTCCGGTCCTCTTCCCCCCAACCGGTCCAGGCAGACGGTGTCCTCCCTGAGCCAGGTCCTGGTTCAGGTCCTGGTTCTGGTTCTGTCAGAGGTTTTTTTCTGTTAAGAGGGAGTTTTTTTTCTCTCTGTTGCCTCTTGCAGCTCAGGATGGGGGACTGATCGAAGTCAAGATTGAATGCAGTCTGTTGGTTTACCTTAACGAGGCTGTTATTGATTATGAGTTGGCTGGAACTGATTTGTCTGTAAATCCCTGAGATGACCTTGTTGTGAAGTGGTGCTCTACAAATAAAGCTGGATTGAAGTGAAAAATGATGGATGTTCTTGAGCAAATGATTTGATATTTGATGCCACAGAAACTGATGTTAAAGTAGAAAAACCAATGCAAACATGCCTGTTGTGCTCATGTAACATCCAGGTCAACGTCCTGCTGCACGGGCGCGTTATATAACATCCCAGGTGGCGGTAAATGACCTTTGAAACGTGCTGGCTAATGGATATGAGAGCAAAGCTGAACAAAGCAAGGCTCTGTCAGGGTTGGTGTGTTGGGGCTGAAATCAGCTGTGATGATGCCGAACTTACGAAGAGAAACCGACATGTTGCCGTTTGTAATGAGGCTCATTCTGTCACAGAAACACTGAATTAGAGGTTTAAAGCAGGAGTTTGAGTCTCTTCTTCCAGTATGATGGTAAAAATGTGTCTACTATGAATTAGAGAAGACTAAATGAAGAGAATTAAATGTTAATAACGCTATAAAATTCAATCCATCCATATTTCATGTCCCTGTGGCTGAGATATTCACAGCCACATTGATTTCTAGCCTCTAACCTGCTTCTCTCCTTCCTGTCTTCAGCAGGCAGCTGTTGTAAAGCTTTCTGCTAAATGAGCCTCTGCATGCAGGCGGAGTCACATCAAGCTGCATTATTCATCCCTGTCAACCCTCTTCATCCTAAAACATCTCATTGGTAAATGTCATAAAAGTGAAATGAGTCAAACTGAAGACAAAGGAAGGAGAACCTGCTACAAGTTCAGGTATGGTCTCACTCTGACCGAACCTCTGCAACTCAACCTGTCAGCCACGAGCTCACGAGGCCTGGTGAACATGCTCCTCCAACTCTGAGAGAAGGAAGGGAATCACCAGATATGTGGCAAACACTGAAACAAGGACATAAATAACACTTTTCCACTTTTCTGATGCACTAATTATAAGCGTGTAATTATAAAAACCTCTGAAAAAAGTTCTTTCGATCAAAACCTGGATGGAAAAATCTTTATATAGCAAACTTTTATAGCAAGGCTCTCATGCGCCTATGCATGAAATCTGCACGCTAACGTTTTAACTTTTATTAACTTCTAATCATTTTAATGTAATTTATGATTTTTGCTATTTGTTGCTGCTTGTACTACTTCTGAAAGCTTTCTTTGCACCACCTGTAATGTTTTTAATGTTTTACCTTGAAGAACTTAGAATTGTGCGGTACATGAAATGTGCTGTAGAAATAAACTAGCCCTGCCTGAGGCTGTCAAAAACATGCTAACAGCAGTAACAAATTTATGTAAATAATTGTTTTTAAATTTTTAACGCATGCGCATCATCCGTCATTTATGAAGGTGAGACATGGCGGTGTCTACAGTAAGATGGACACGATTAGCTGGCTGGCTCTATGCATGGACTGGAGGGATGGGGATGTTTTAAAAGCCACACTTTTCCGGGTGAGAGGACACCCAAAGTTTTTCCACTAACCCCTGACCCTCCCAGTGACTGGTAAAGATGCTAACAGCTAACCCCTGACCCTCCCAGTGACTGGTAAAGATGCTAACAGCTAACCCCTGACCCTCCCAGTGACTGGTAAAGATGCTAACGGCTAACCCCTGACCCTCCCGGTGACTGGTAAAGATGCTAACGGCTAACCCCTGACCCACCCGGTGACTGGTAAAGATGCTAACGGCTAACCCCTGACCCTCCCGGTGACTGGTAAAGATGCTAACGGCTAACCCCTGACCCTCCCGGTGACTGGTAAAGATGCTAACGGCTAACCCCTGACCCTCCCGGTGACTGGTAAAGATGCTAACGGCTAACCCCTGACCCTCCCGGTGACTGGTAAAGATGCTAACGGCTAACCCCTGACCCTCCCGGTGACTGGTAAAGATGCTAACGGTTAACCCCTGACCCTCCCGGTGACTGGTAAAGATGCTAACGGCTAACCCCTGATCCTCCCCAGTGACTGGTAAAGATGCTAACGGCTAACCCCTGACCCTCCCGGTGACTGGTAAAGATGCTAACGGTTAACCCCTGACCCTCCCGGTGACTGGTAAAGATGCTAACGGCTAACCCCTGATCCTCCCCAGTGACTGGTAAAAACGCTAATGGCTAACCCCTGACCCTCTCACTTGTTGAACTCTCAACCAGAGAGAATAAAACCAGAAATAACAAACAAGCATCCATTACACACGAACATTTACTAGCTCCAGAATCTTTCTCTGACTTGTATAATTACACCTTCAGAAGTTTGCAACTGGGACACTGGCCTCACTAAACCAGTTAACAACAGATGGTGCAGTGGGATTTAAAACATTCCTAACAATGACCAAACTTTACCAAGAAATGTTTGAAGCCGTTGCACCATTCTCAGGATGGTGATGAGGCAGATTATCCACACCACTGATGCCCAGCGTTACTCTCTCACCTTGGTAACAGCTACTTTTGCACCCTTGTTGATTAGCTGGACCACATTGTCAGCTTGTCCCTTGTGTGAAGCTATGAGGAGGCGCTCGGAGAGTGCGAGGACCTCAGCCGCATCTTGCTGGCTCATGAAGTAGGACGAGTGATGCAGCTGTCTTCCAACGCTGTGCTCCAGATGCTGGTGATTGCAGGGGTGGTGGCGGTCTCTGATGCTCGCTAACTCATGGTAAGCTCCACAGCAGACAGAAAGGTCATACAGGAGCTGGACAGGCTGCCACGATCACTGCTTTTTCTGTTGTTACAGCCTGTCCAGAGATCCAGGATTCTTCCCCGTCATCCTCTCAGCTGCAGGGAAGAGAAAAAGTGTGAAAACAGGAAGGGAAAAGGCCGGGTGGACGGACATTAGTACCGTCAGTGGTGCTAAACATGCTCTTCTCTTGGGACATTGTGGGCTGGGCCGATATAACCCTCAAAAACATGAGTCAGACCTGCTGAAACAATCTCCTCTTACAACAACCCACCCCCAATCTAAACCGTAACCCTTAAATACAACAAACTGTTAAAAAAAATACAGCTAGCTCACTTTAAGTATTTATAACTGTTAGAAATGGGTTCTGTAACATTTAGTCAAAGTCAGCTTCATTGTCAGTTCTGCAGCATGTACAGGACAACCAGAGGATTAAATTACGGTTCTCTCAAACTTCGATGCATTAAATACAAGCGCGTAAGCCAATAACAAAACCAACTAAAGTTCTATCACTGAATAAATTAGGTAGGGAGCAGCATCCTGACAGCCTGGTGGACCTGGCTTTAGTGATGACTACTTGTCTAGGAAACAGAGATTTAACAAGCTAAACCTCTTTATTTAAAGGTGAAAGTGCAACTCTACACATCTAAATATGTACTAATATTGTATATAACGCTGACAAATGATGGCCAAGTCTCAACTTTAAGTACTGTAAATATCTTTCATTTGTGTAAGTGTATGTCCTTCACTTTTTTATAGCCAGTTATCAGTCCCGAGGTTTCAGGTGAGCAGGTAATCTCAGGCATGTCCCGACAGGATGTCTGTGCTGTCAGACCTGCACATGGAGGATAGCAAGATAACCAACACCAAGCTGGGGTTTAAACAAGATCTGTTGGTTCCAGGGTTAAGATTTCATGTCTGTTTGAAAAGCTTCAGACACAACAGTGTCTGGATGAGGCATCATTAAAACCACGGTTCAGGTCCAGGGATCATCTCATGTTGGGTTGATGACTGGAGACGTGACGAATAGCTGCACTCGTTCAGTATTTTCATTTTCTCTGCCCTCAGGCCTTAAATCTCTGCTCACATCACTGTCTCTCCTACATCGGCTTTTCACATTCTTTTCTGCTGCTGTAAATGAACCAGATTCTTCTTGGTGTATTTTGTTAGACTGAGTTTATTGAAGAAATCCCTGCACTCCTCCAGCTCTCTCTGTGAACCTGAGTGGTGTCTGATTTTCCAAATATCTCTCTTGATAAGGTTTAGTGGCAACAGAAGCAAATAAGATCTTCTCCCGCAGTGTTGTCCAGATCAGCTGGATCAGTCTAGCTTTGCTGCAGCCCTCATCCCTGACCGTGAGATCCGAGCCAGGGCCGAAGGAATGAGACTGCTATAGTAGCTGGTGCAGTCTATGGCTTCTGTTTAAAGACAACAAGTTAAAGCTAAATGATTTTCTGCAACGTTGCATATTTGGTTGTTTAATAATGGTTTAAAATAAGTTTATAAGGTTTTCAGTAAGAGCTAAAAAACTGCAATACAATATAATGTCATGCATTTTAGCTTTCTTTTTTCTTCTTGTTTCTCTCTGGTATATTTTAATTAATCAAACTGACTTATTTAGGATGAATAAAATGTCTAAACATCATCTCATGTCTCCTGGATGACTGATGGTTCCAGATCTCAGGAAGCCCGGTCTGGTCTCGGTGGTGAGCTCGTCAATAATCCACCTTCCAGAGCTTCACCATGAAATCCAGTTTAGCTGTTGATGATGAGGAAAATGAAGATGAAGGATTTATAATTAGATTTGTGCCATGTGACCGCTCTCCAGTTACTGCTGCTACCAACAGCGCCTACAGAGCTGCAGCCTACCGACCAAACCTACGAAAGGAACACACCCCCCATTTGCGCGCCTTACACTGGCTTCCTGTCTGTTTTAAGGTTTTATTTAAGGTTTAAGGTTTTATTGATTGTTTTTAAGAACACTATGGGCCCATCCTTTTTGGATGAGGTGTTGAAGCCCTGCACTCCGAGGTCAGCTGATCAGCTCCTGCTGGTTGGTTGGTTGTGAGAAAGTTGAGAAAACTTTAGACTGAGTGCTGTATTTCACAAAAGGATTTTTAGAAACGCGTTGTGTGAGAGTGGAGGTCTTCTACTGTGTTATAAAAAGTCAAATCAGAAAAAGATGAGCAGCATAAAGAGCAAAAGTAGTGAAGTATTCCAGAAATCCACTTGAATTCGACATGTTTGCTTTTGATAAATTTTCTTTAATCATTATGAATTTGACATGAAAACCTCCACTCCCGGTCTCACAGAGGCAGATTGTCCGAGCTGAAAAGATGCCAACGCACCATGGCAACACTTGAATGACTCCCACCATCTGAAAACTGAATAAGATGAAGGGGAATTCTGCCTGACTGCATTCCAGATGATCCTGTTCAGCCAGAGACCCGCTCACACAAAGCAGACCTGGTAGCCTCCCTGAGACGCCTCACCCGTTGCTAGGCAACAGGGCTTTGTGCAAGTGTTTAAGAACGCAGTTCAAAAACAAGAAGTGCCAACCCCTTGCTTTCACAAGCCTGAAAACCAGTCCTCCCTCCTTTCTGCCTCATTTCCACCAACTCTGCTCCAATAACTCAGGTGCAACATGAAGAATATACATGTTTTTAAGAATAGGAAAACATGTATTAGTCCCTGGGTGGGGAAATATCTATGTTACAACAGTACAAGTGCAGTAATCAGAAGCACACACACAGATAATAAAATGTCCACTATCTGGTCTGACAGGGTGAGTATGTACAAGTTTCAAGTTGTTTATTTGTTACGTGCAAGATGGCGGTAAAATGCAGTCGTACATGCAGCAGAGGCTGAGCACACATTTACCACCAGTAATACAACACCACAGTAATAAAGTAAAAAGACAATAAATACAAATCTATTGGGCCACAGTGAGGTGCTGCTGTACAGACTGACTACATGTACATACAGAACATTTCCAGTGTGGATGGAGCAGCATATGAAGCTTGTTAAAGGGAGGAAATGACGGTGTTTCCAGCAGAAGGTCGGACGCTGGCCAGGGCCACTGCAGGGTTGAGTCCCTAGCTCTGCCAGCCTGAGGGAAGAAGCTCCTCCTGAGTCTGAGTTCGCCTTCATGAGCCTCAGACGGCGGCGCCTCTCCACCACACCGTTGTTAGGATGATGAGGGTCTCCATGATCCTGTTCCTCTGGCTGCTGGTCTCCTCATGAAGATATCCTGGAGGGGGGAGGGTAGTACCATGGTACGCTCTGCTGACCTCAGCACCCTCTGCAGAGCCCTCCTGTCCCGACCAGTCCTGGTCCCGTACCACTGGGTGGTGTTACCAGAACTCTCTCCACCACTCCAGTGGAGAACATCCTCATGATCCTCAGAAAGACTGAACTTTCTCAGGTGTCGCTGCCTCGTCTTCTTCACCTGGCTGTCTATGGTGCAGAGTCCAGGATAGATCCTCGGTGAGGAGAGTCCAGGTACTGGAACCTGCACCCCCTCTAAACCAGAGTCCCAGTAATCTACAGAGGGCTGTAGTTCCTCTGCTGGCTCCTCCTATAGTCAGTAATCATCACCTAAAGGTGGATTTATACTCGCGCGATATATAAGTGCGGTCGTTGCAATGTAGCTGACGCTGGTTAATTTGCTCTATACTCCAGCGTAGAGGAACACGTCGTTTTGGTGTTGTGTTGCAGTTTCTCCTCCTAACCTAAAGGTGGCAGCAGGGGTGGTATCAGCAGGAAAACTCACCAGGTCTGGGTTCTTTTGATGGTTCTCTTCAGTTCGGTGGTATTTCCTGTTTTAAAACAACAATGGTGTCCAGTATGGTTCAGTATTTATTAGCTTGTGGAAGAAAACGAAGAAATAATTCGACCAGCTTCTCATCAACTTGATCCACTGGTTGTTGTTTTTAAAAACGGTGGTTACCACACAAATTCAGCAAGAAGATCCAGATATCCCACAACACGTGATCCCAAACTGATCAATAACAAGGGAGAACCTCTGTAACCGTCTGGGTAGCAGGAATGCACGTCAGGTCTGGAAGAGGTGCACGGCGAGCCTATGGCAGTGACGCAGCACGAGCATAAATCCACCTTTAGTTGTGTTAGCATGGCACCACTCTGCCAGTTTCTCCACCACCCCGTCTCCGCCCTCTCATATTGATGTTGAAAATATACAGTATTGTACGTACGTATTTAGTACAGTATATAAATATGTACATAAACATGTATATAAATATGTAAACACACTTTACATGTGTTCATTGTAAAGTCGACCAGTAAATCGAAAGCTTTGCCTTTGTCGATCTAAGTTCCTACCCTCACCTATGGTCATGAACTGTGGGTAGTGACCGAAAGAACAAGATCACGAATACAAGCGGCTGAAATGAGTTTTCTCCGCAGGGTGGCCGGACTCTCCCTTAGAGATAGGGTGAGAAGCTCAGTGATCCGGGAGGGGCTCAGAGTAGAGTCGTAGAGACATCTGGTTAGGATGCCTCCTGGATGCCTCCCTGGTGAGGTGTTCCAGGCACGTCCCACCGGAAAGAGGCCCCGGGGAAGACCCAGGACACGCTGGATGGACTACATCTCTCGGCTGACCTGGGAACGCCTTGGGATCCCTCCGGATGAGCTGGTGAATGTGACCAGTGGAGAGGGAAGTCTGGGTTTCCCTGTTTAGGCAGCTGCCCTGCGACCCGACTCCAGATGGATGGATGGATGGATGGATGGTGGGTGGGTGGATGGATGGATGGATGGATGGATGGATGGATGGATGGATGGATGTGTGTATGGATAGGTGGATGGATAAAACCACATCTTTATTCTAATATTAAAATGAAGGCCATGAATCAATAAATAAAGTTAGGAAGTTCACATGTAAGGAGGTAAGCAAATAAATAAATAAATAGATTTTTGTTTTACTGGATAAAGTGTTGTATTTCAGAAACAGAAAAATAAAGTAACTAGATAAATAAAATAAGTATTTAAGTAAATAATTCAGTTTTTATGATAGAGCTTAAAAACATGTTATTTAACCAGTTAACTAGTTTCAGATATCAAGTTCTTTCTTTTATTTAAGAAACTGAATTCATCTTCTTTTTGCTCTATCTATCGAGCCCTTAGCAATTAGGCTACAAGCAGAGAATAAAGTTAAAGGTATCTACAGAGCCAACTGCGAGCATAAACTTTCTTTATATGAAGATGACCTTTTGTTGTATGTTTCGGATCCTTTAAACTCGCTTCCCCATGCTTTTGCCATTTTTGAAGATTTCGGCAACATCTCAGGCTACAAATTGAATATGCATAAGAGTGAATTACTACGGATTAACTCTAAGGCAAGTGAGGTTTCTTTTACAAATTTTAAATTCAAAATAAAATCAGACCACCTAACCTACCTTGGTGTCAAGGTCACTCGCTTATATAAAAAGCTTTATGAAGAAAACTTTGTTCCACTTCTTGAAATTACTAAATCTGATCTTCAGAGGTGGAACAACTTACCACTGTCGTTAATTGGCCGTGTTAATTCCATAAAGATGAACATTTTACCTAAATATTTATATTTATTCCAGTGTATTCCAATTTACATACCAAAGAAATTCTTTGAAGCGTTGGATAAATGTATCTCTGCATTCATTTGGAATGGTAAATCCCCTAGAATACGTAAAGATTTTATGCAAAGACCTCGACCACTAGGTGGACTGGCTTTACCAAATTTCCAGTTCTATTACTGGGCAGTGAACATACGAAACATGCTTTACTGGAATAGTGACCTATCTCGACAAACCCCAGCCTGGCTACATGTTGAGTCATCTAGCTGTAAAACATCTCTAGTAGCACTGTTGTGCTCAGCACTTCCTATAGAGTTGTCTACCTACAAGTGTAACCCCTTATTATATGACTCCCTCAGAATTTGGGTGTTGTGTAGGAAGAAACTTGGTTTACACTTAATGTCGGCAAAGGCACCGTTGTTTTCCAATCATTTGTTCCCACCTTCCGTGCTTGACTCCGCTTTTAAAATTTGGAGAAATAATGGACTTCATAACTTTAAAGACCTCTTTATAGAGGGGACCTTTGCCTCTTTTTCTCAACTTACTGAACGATTTGGCATCCCACGGACACATTTTTTCCGCTACTTACAAATTTGTCACTTTACAAATAGTAGGTATCCCTCGTTTCCTAATTTACCTGAAGAAACAACTCTGGACAAAATTTTGGATATCAAAATTCATAAAAAAGGGGTGATTAAAGAAATCTACAGTATAATACTAGACCTGCAATCTCCTTCCCTTTCAATTATTAAATCACACTGGGAAAATGACTTAGCTCTCAACATAACAGATGACCTCTGGGAGTCTATTCTTAACAGGATACACTCTTCTTCTATATGTGCCAGGCATGGACTCCTCCAATTCAAGGTCCTTCACCGCTTACATATCTCTAAGGAAAAATTGGCAAAGTTTTATCCAGATATTGACCCACTGTGCAGTCGATGTAAAGTGGAAACTGGTTCACTGGTCCACACCTTTTGGGCGTGTCCCAATATTCATACTTACTGGACATCCATATTTGACACATTTTCTAAAGCATATGACATCGAATTCGCTCCCTCAGCCCTAACTGCACTCTTTGGTGTTATACCTCCCGGCTTCTCTATCCTCAGATATTGTTCAGATGCAATTTCATTTGCTTCTTTAATTGCGAGGCGCCTTATACTCTTGAGGTGGAAAGATGAGACTCCTCCCACACATGATCAGTGGATTGCAGATCTCCTGAGATTTGTTCATTTGGAAAAGATAAGATGTACACTGGCAGGCTCGACAGCTAAATTTTACAAAACATGGCAGCCATTTCTGACTTACACAGAAACGCTTAGAATGTGCACCCTAACAGGACCTGGTAACCAACTCACTACTTAAGCATAGTTACTGTGGATCTGGTGTATCTTCTTCTTATTTATTTACTTGTTTATCTATTTATTCAGTCTTACTTTATGGGATATTTGTTGTAACACCTCTTGTTAATCAGTGACATCACTACTAATATTTTTTATTTATTTATTTAATATTATTATTATTTTTTTTTTTGTTTGTTTTTTGTTTTTGTTTTTGTTGTTGGGGTTGTTACTTGAAGAAAAAAAATGAACAGCAAAAATTGTGTATTTGTTGTAATGTCTCACTGATGTGCTGTTGAAGAATTACAAATAAAATTATAAAAAAAAAAAAGAAAGAAACTGAATTCAAACTCCAGCTGACACGATAAGTCGACTCTGGGAAAAACCCGGAGTCTGCAGAAGGGAGGAGCGTGTCCAGTCCCAGGTCCTGCAGGGATAGCCCTGGGTCACCAGGCAGGTGATCCTCCTAGAAGGCATCCAGCTCTTGGATGTGTGTTACTTCAGTTATTTGCAGTTTTCTTCAGCTAAACACCAGGAAGAGCTGCAGATGTGTTTACTGCCATGTCTCGGTCATGACGGAGCTCTCAGCCAACTGGTTTTGATGCACATAAAGGTTCAGTGGTAGAATGCTTTGGTTAGAATAAGAACTCATCAGAAGTCAAGATTTGTTACTTGATGGAAACTGGAATCATTTCTCAGCCTTTCTGATCATATACTCATGTTAAGCTAAAAAAAAACAGTCGCAACCAAAGTGCCTCCGCGATGACCCCTGTGGACCTGTCTTACTGGATCATGTCATCAGCAGAAGGACATGCAGCTGTACGCTTATGATAAGCTGCAACTGCTCAGCTGATCTAAAGCTGATCCATCAGCAAAGTAAGCGTACTGCGTCCGTCTGATGTTTCTACCACAAAGACCAAAAGCATGAAAACAGGATGCATAGTGTAATAAAGTGGAAATAAATCTTATTCCCGTTCCACATCACACTAATAAACATGCTATCTGGTCTGGAGTGTGCAGATAAATACAGCCAGAGCTCTATGGGGAAGGAAGTCTATCCCAGCAGAGGCTGGAAGAGTCATCAGTCCTGAGCCCAACACCCCCACCGACTCCTGGGGTCAGTTCAGACTCAGGGAGGAAGCTGGAGCACCAGGAGAGAACACTTTCATTCACCTAGCTAAGCTTTCCCAGTAGCATCCGGGGAATCTCAGCCATTTTAAAGTTTAGTAGCTCCTAGTGGTAGTTCTTTCCTACTTGTAAACTGGTCAGGTCACATTTGTCCACCAGATACCTCAAGTTACTGAGCCCATTTAATAACAGGTAATCAGATTACTGTAATCATCTGGTCAGAAGCGTCTACATCTGAGGTGCCCGACCAGTCGACTGCAGTCTGCATAGACTGCACAAGCAGTAGTAAGTGTGCACGAACCGTATGCGCACCGTTTAGACATCAATTAACCTAACATCATGTCTTTGGATGTTGGGAGGAAGCCAGAGAACCCGGAGAGAACCCACGCATACACGGAGAGAACATGCAAACTCCACACAGAAAGGCTGCTGTTCCACCCTACCCAGGATCAAACCAATGACCTTGCTATTAGGACTGTGGTGCTAACCACCACACCACTGTGCAGCCCCATGGCAGAGTCCAAAAAGTCAAAAACTTAAAATTTTCATTCAGTGGGAGGAGGCTTGTTTTTTTTTTCTTTACTCACATTCAAAGTCCATTCAAAGACGTACCGAAGACGGGGCTTCTGGAGCGGCCCTACCGAAGTTGTACCGAAGATGGGGCTTCTGGAGCGGCCCTACCGAAGACGTACCTAAGACGGGGCTTCTGGAGCAGACGTACAGAAGACGGGGCTTCTGGAGCGGCCATACCGAAGACGGGGCTTCTGGAGCGGTCCTACCGAAGACGTACCAAAGACGGGGCTTCTGGAGCGGCCCTACCGAAGACGTACCAAAGACGGGGCTTCTGGAGCAGCCCTACCGAAGACGTACCGAAGAGGGGGCTTCTGGAGTGGCCCTACCAAAGAAGTACCGAAGACGGGGCTTCTGGAGAGGTCCTACCAAAGCTGTACCGAAGGCGGGGCTTCTGGAGCGGCCCTACCGAAGACGTACCAAAGACGGGGCTTCTGGAGCAGCCCTACCGAAGACGTGGCTTCTGAAGCGGTCCTACCGAAGACGTACCAAAGACGAGGCTTCTGGAGCGGCGTACCTAGGACAGCAGTGCACCAAACTAGGAGACTATAAGCTGTGAAAGAAGCGTTCATTGAGGCTGCAGATGCACGCTTATTTTAAGAACAAAACTTGTTGCCACTATTAAGGACATGAATTATCCTGGAGTCGTATAACACGAGGTGATGGCGGAAGGTGGAGGAGGACATTGATGCATGTGAGTGCTTTCCCTCCAGCTCAGTGAGTCGACTGATATGTGGATGTGGCTCAGTTGTGTTTCCATTGGAAAAGGAAAGGCATGAAGGCCAAAGAAGAGCTGCTCACAGTTTTCCATCGACAGGCCAACAAGAGGCAAAGATGTGTTCAACGCTTCCATGGAGGTTGTTAACAAGAGCCAACTGTCTCTCTTCAAGCTCATCCATAACAGCTGACGGTGCTCCGGCAGCGGGAGGCCACACTCGTGGGTTCATTGCACTGTAATCGTTCCCAGACATCCTTAATTATCACTGCATTATTCATTGGCATTGTGTGGGAAGATTTTAAATATGAAAGAAGAGATAGATGTTGCTATGGAAACAGCATGCTCTGTTCGGGTCAAGAGTCTATAGAGAAGGATATTCAGAGCTCACCTGGAGGAGACAGATGCAGAACATGGATGGAGGTGAAGTTTTGGAGGTTCAGTGAGTTGTTGCCAGAAATCAGACTTTCTGAAGTCTTAAGAACAGGCAGAATATTGCGTTGCGGACAAATCTTACTGACATGCTCAGTTTAAAGCTCCAGGGTGAATACATATAAAAGCAACTTCAACTGTTTTCAGTGGGCTGCAACGCTGTGACCTGCAAAACATTCCTCACATGCAAGCAGAACTCCAGCGTCATGGCAATGCTTCTGCACAGCTGACTGCACGTTAGGAGCAAGTTCAGCAAGTTCAGAGCATCTGGTCAGAACTTAGAGGTGTTTTCCTACATCCGCTGAGCCTGTTGCCAGCTACCTGTTTTCCGTTTGGGGAGGACATCAAAGTGGAGCAGCACTGTTTGAACTGGACTGCTCTGCTGTTGGCAGTGAGATTCTCACCTGCAAAATGACATGGAGAATAAATCCAGGGCAACACCTAGCAAGAAAAGAGACTTCTGGAACCTACTGATGGAACTAAAACATCCCAACGATGTGACTGGAATTTTTGGAATTTTTGGAAATTTGTGTGAGGCTGCTTTCTCTCACATGAAAATCATCAGGTCGGACCAGAGACCTACAATGATGGACATTCACCTTGTGGACTGCCAGAGGCTTCAACCAGCTACTACTGCCCTGACTACGAGAAACAAACTGCCTCCTCCCAATGCCAGAAGTCTCATCGAGGTAGGGAAATACATTTACTGCCACAGCTTTACAACTTACAAAATACTTTTAATGATATCTGAATGTGTTTTCTGTTTGTTGTGTGGTTCAAAAGAGGTTGGCTACCACTAGTCTACATGCACTTCTGAAAGGTAATATCGCATTACTGCCTTTTTTTCAGAGGACGTTAAAAACATCCGGTCAGGTATCTGGTGCTGGTGATGTAAACGGGCTCAGGGTGGAACTGAAAAGAAAAATAATGTGCAGCAGCAGTCTGCGTATAAACCAGGTTTAAACTTTTCCTGCAGTCTGTTTTGCAGCATGTTAGCTCCAATGTTAGCAGCTACAGCTAAAGCCGGTTACGCAGGAAGCGAGAACTTTGTTCTTGTTCTCAAGGCTGCAAGAAGAAAAAGAAAGTTCTCGCTCTCACAGAGAGTAGGCATTAGGGCTGCTCGATTATGGGAAAAATGATAATCATGATTATTTTGATTGAAATTGAGATCTCGAGTATATAACACAATTATAGATGAGAGGTTGGGGGGGGGGGCATTTAAAGTGTTTACTGTGGTAATGTCGACTAAATAAATAAAAAATTGGAGACATTTCGTTTTCACGTTGAAATCCACGTCAATAAAATGTAGCGCGACATTTCTATACGGCTCTGGTGCGGCTTTACCACAGGTCCGTAGCGGTGGCGAAACATCAGACTGTCACCACGTCTTTCACAACACCCTCTCTACCCTCATCATACAGGGAAGAAAGAGACAGTCCACTAACATGGTGGTGAGATGGCAGTGATACCGTTTGTCCAAAGTGTTGATGAGTTTCTTAAATCCCGGATTGTTCACTGTGTTAATTGAGAAAAAAGTTCTGTTTGTTTATAACGTTTGTCTCTCTGTGACTCTGGGAGCTGGTGGATTATTTAGTTGCGACTCACAAAAATTGAACATTTTTCTATTTTTTTGTGTTGCGTCACAAGCCCCCGTGTGCACGTCTGCGTGCACGAAAGCGACATTTTACATGCATGACTGTTGCCTGTCGCTTGGCTGGAGGAGGGCAACGATTTTCGCTTCCTCGCGCAAGTTTACATAGAAAATGATGGAGAAGGAGCGACGCCGCCTCCCGTGTGTCCAGGTGTCTGCAACTCGTTCTGAATAAAACTAAAGCGGTCGGGCTGTGGGAGGAGTCTGCAGCAGTGGGAGGAGTCTGCAGCAAAGCGCTGCAATGAAAGCTGCGCTCAATTTGAAAACAGCACAAATCGAAGGACAAAAAATAATCGGACCATTTCATTTTGATGATCGTTGAAAACCCAGATTGTAATTGCAATTAAAATTCAATTAATTGCCCAGCCCTAGTAGGCATCGCCATGTTTAACAAAGAACAGACATCCTGAAAATAACTGGAAGTTACAGCACTACGTACGAAATAAATCTGATAATGGACTGGAAAATGTAGAACACACAGACACATCGGATCAGATTATTACAATTATCCGATGACACCCAGTTACCAGACGTTGCTGGTCATGTAAACACCAGCTGCCATCCAGGTCCTGGTCTTGGATGGAAGTCCTCGTTTGTCCAGCATCTCTGGTGTAAGCTGGACACCAGCAAAGGGCTCACTGAGCCAACAGTCGTACCAGGATGTCACAACAACCGTCACAAGCTTCAGTTCAACATGCAGGAGTTGAAAAGCATCCAAGGAAACAGTGGGATGTGATGTTTTCCACAACGGTGGCCATGACAACACTGTACAATGGAGTGCCACATAAATGAGTTATTATATAATAAAACTGGGCCTCCTTCCACAGTTGTATATAATCCCGTTCTCATATGTCCATCAACATAAAATGAGCGTGAATAACGAACCGCAGCATTCACTGCAGTGCGTGTCTGTGCAACGAGGCAGAGAGATGAGGCACTAAAATTAACTCCAGCGCTCTAAGCTACGACGCTGCCTGCTGTACATCCTCCATAATGTGGGTCAGCTCTTCTCTCTGCCGGTTGAGCCCTTGCAGCCCTTAAACGGATGCCAGCATCACCGTACGCTCCCATTTAACACAGATGTCTGACAACCAACACTTGGGTCCACATAGGTGATCTGACTGTATCTAAGATAGAGATAGTTGTAAATTTAACCAGAAACAAAGAGCAGAACTTTCTGTTTTAATCAGGCTCTAAAAGATGATCTGACTCTGTCCATCCCTATGAAGGTTTTTCTCTAGAGCAAGTCCACGAAGCCCAGCTTCTGGGTGTTACCCTTGATGAGAAACTAATGTGGTCTCAACAGAAAACTGCTACTAAAATAGGAAGATGTGCTTTTTCATGAGACGGGTTAAACCCTGGTTAGTTCTGTCTGTTATCTGTCCAGACCGGGACAAACTTCCCATCCCGAGCGAGCGCTGCTGCGATGCAGGACTCAGCCTCCACGTTTCTACTGAAATATTTCATATGTCCACCCGACGGCGAGCTCGGTCCCGTGCAGGGACCATGTTCATGCAGGACCACCTCCCTGGTCCCTGAAAACTCTGAACAGTACATGCAGAATTTAAACTAAGTTCTAATGTGAGATTCTTTTTTACTGAGTCATTTTTATTGCTTTTATTATAAATCTGATTTGTAGACGACATGAATTGCATCGATTTTGTGATTTTTAGTTTAATTTGGACAGAAGCATTTGTTGGGTCTCTTCTTGGTAGAGCTTGAGTTTGTATGTGGGTGTGGGTCATGTCTTGGCTTTTAGGGGTGGGGTAATGGGAGTATGGGGTGGGCTGGGGTGTGAGTTGTTTGAAGGTCATTTCTTGCATTGTGGCTTTAGATGTGGACACCCAGGAGGACTGATGGGGATCCTTGATACAAACAAAATAATTTACTTCCAATTACACCTTTTTAAAAACCAAAGTGTTTTGCTTCATTCTGGTATCCTAACTGTAGCTGCAGAAGTTAAAAGTGTGTTAAGAGTGTGTTAAGAGTGTGTTAAGAGTGTGGACCTTCGATCACATTTGTGACCCTGTTGAGGATCCTGTGTGTGTTTCTGTGATTCTGAGACTTTTCTGGAAACAACAGCTGCTTAAAACATGTTGAGGCCTGTGTTTCACTGGATTTAACATATTTCTCTTTATTTCCTGTTCAGTTTTTTAGGAAAGGTTTAAAAATGCTGAAACTGCCAAAGCATGCCTGCACAAAGCTTCCTGATGTTAAAGGAAACCATGCAGGGGGCAGAAAGGCTAAATGTTTATGCACAGCTAGCTGGATATTGCCAAATTTGTGAAAGTAGTAAATAATGATGAATCAACGACAGAGATTTAAAATAAATAACACAAGAAAATATGATGAGGCACATCTCGCCCTGGGCTGGACCAGGTAACGGTCAACTTACGATCAATTGTGGGTAATGAAGAGAGACCACAATGTGTCTGAAAGTAAGAGCCTCTGACAGCATGAAGCCAACCAGTTATTAAACGTCTCATCCTGAACACAGAAAAGCCTGCTGGTAACTAAACTACTCGCCTGTTGTATGAGATGTTTTATTAAAGCAGCATCCGTCTAAAAGCTGAAATCACCTGAAGCAGACTGCAGAGTTTCCTGGTCTCTCTTCATTACCCACCATAGTCGTAACTTGACCGTTACCTGGTCCAGCCCAGGGCGAGATGTGCCTCACCCTTAACCCAGAAGCAGCCAGTAAACTAAAGCTTTTCTGGGGGCACATTTCTTTGTAAGCATCAGCGTGCATGTGGTTGTAGGATCAGGGGGGCTGGACTGTCGATAAAAAGGGGGCCCTGAGGCTCAACCACTAACAGTGTCCAGCTTCATCCACTGTAACTGATGATGGTAATAAGTCTGTAATAGTGTGTCCCACACACACAGCTCTGCTGCAGCCATCTGTCGGTTCTGCACCACTCAGGGTCACGGAGCCAAAACCAGATTAAAACAATACTTTGACCCACTCACTAATCCCAAGATCTGTTTCAGCACTAGCTAGCTCGTTGCTGCAGCGACATAGAGAGAATTCATGCTGCCTGAAGAATTTATGCCAAACAGGATGCAGCACAAATACCCGGAGAAAGCAGGTCAAATAATTATGGCTATGTCAACAGCTTTGTGCATTTAGTGCAGCCACATGTGAGACTTCCAGTGCTAGCGAAAGCTGAGGCTGGAGCTGGAAATAAACATCAGATTCCTGCAACAGCTGAGCCAACTGTCGTTAGATCCACATGAATGAAAGGTAGTAACACTAACAATAACATGATGCACAACCTTGTAGATTTAAATCTAAACCTAAAAAATCTGGTCTGGACCAACTTTAACCAACAGTGAAATCCAGATTTAACAAAGGAAGCCCACAATAAGACATTTAGCTTTCAGCTGACATCTTTAGGAAAGGCGAAGCTCGTAGCATGGTATGCACATCTGGCCTTGTGGAAAGAAGACGCTTCAGTGTGAACTCAGCATTTCACAGTCAAGCAACATCCATGTGTTGTTTTGCTTTCCTAACATATCAGATCTAAAGGAGGTCCTCCATCCTCTGGAGGGGATCAACGAGTTGAGGTCAGGACCTCAGTCAGGTCCTCCATCCTCTGGAGAGAATAAAATCCTACTCTGTGGGGTCAGTGATGGAGGGTAGAATCTTATCTCCACATGTCTCTGCATAGAGACTTCCTCCAATGATGACCAGCCTTGTTCATCCAGTGAGAGAGATTCTGTCCCACACCATCACACTGCCGCCACCAGATGTTACATAGCATAGCGTCCTCCACGTCTCCTCCACACACTGACCCTGCGATCCAGCTGCTGTAGGCAGAATCTGGACTCATTGCTGAACATGTCCATGTTCCAATGCACATGTTGCTGAAACCAACACAAACAGGCCAGACGATGAAATGTAGTTATGGTAACCGCAGAATCAGCTGTTCCAGGAGGCAAAGAAGATTTAGGCCACATCCTCAACTCTGCTGCTCATCCCACATTTTCCCTACAAAATTGGCTCCATTTAAAAAGTATATAAACTGACTTTCCAACAGTATCAGAATTATTATCTTTTCCGTTGTTCCGTTACTATTATAATACTGTTGGTTCTGGAGGCTGGAGCTTTTAATCCCAGTATAAACCAGTCTGTAACAGTTTTTAATCCCAGTATAAACCAGTCTGCAACAGCTTTTAATCCTAGCATAAACCAGTATGTAGCAGCTTTTAATACCGGTCTGTAGCAGCTTTTAATCCCAGTATAAACCAGTCTGTAACAGTTTTTAATCCCAGTATAAACCAGTCTGTAACAGCTTTGAATCCAAGTATAAACCAGTCTGTAAACAGCTTTTAATCCCAGTATAAGACAGTCTGTAGCAGCTTTAAAACCCAGTATAAACCAGTCTGTAGCAGCTTTTAATACCGGTCTGTAGCAGCTTTTAATCCCAGTATAAATCAGTCTGTAGCAGCTTTTAATCCCAGTATAAACCAGTCTGTAACAGCTTTTAATCCCAGTATACACCAGTCTGTAAACAGCTTTTAATCCCAGTATAAAACAGTCTGTAGCAGCTTTAAAACCCAGTATAAACCAGTCTGTAACAGCTTTTAATCCCAGTATAAACCAGTCTGTAACAGCTTTTGATCCCAGTATACACCAGTCTGTAACAGCTTTTAATCCCAGTATAAACCAGTCTGCAACAGCTTTTAATCCCAGCATAAACCAGTCTGTAGCAGCTTTTAATCCCAGTATAAACCAGTCTGTAGCAGCTTTTAATCCCAGTATAAACCAGTCTGTAGCAGCGTTTAATCTCTGCACAAACCAGTCTGTAGCAGCTTTTAATCCCAGTATAAACCAGTCTGTAGCAGTTTTTAATCCCAGTATAAACCAGTCTGTAGCAGCTTTTAATCCCAGTATAAACCAGTCTGTAACAGCTTTTAATCCCGGTATAAACCAGTGTGTAAGAGCTTTTAATCCCAGTATAAACCAGTCTGTAGCAGCTTTTAATCCCAGTATAAAACAGTCTGTAGCAGCTTTTAAACCCAGTATAAAGTAGTCTGTAACAGCTTTTAATCGCTGTATAAACCAGTCTGTAACAGCTTTTAATCCCAGTATAAACCAGTCTGTAGCAGCTTTTAATCCCGGTCTGTAACAGCTTTTAATCCTAGCATAAACCAGTCTGTAGCAGCTTTTAATCCCGGTTTGTAGCAGCTTTTAATCCCAGTATAAACCAGTCTGTAACAGCTTTTAATCCAAGTATAAACCAGTCTGTAGCAGCTTTTAATCCCAGTATAAATCAGTCTGTAGCAGCTTTTAATCCCAGTATAAACCAGTCTGTAACAGCTTTTAATCCCAGTATAAACCAGTCTGTAACAGCTTTTGATCCCAGTATACACCAGTCTGTAACAGCTTTTAATCCCAGTATAAACCAGTCTGCAACAGCTTTTAATCCCAGCATAAACCAGTCTGTAGCAGCTTTTAATCCCAGTATAAACCAGTCTGTAGCAGCTTTTAATCCCAGTATAAACCAGTCTGTAGCAGCTTTTAATCCCAGTATAAAACAGTCTGTAGCAGCTTTTAAACCCAGTATAAAGTAGTCTGTAACAGCTTTTAATCGCTGTATAAACCAGTCTGTAACAGCTTTTAATCCCAGTATAAACCAGTCTGTAGCAGCTTTTAATCCCGGTCTGTAACAGCTTTTAATCCTAGCATAAACCAGTCTGTAGCAGCTTTTAATCCCGGTTTGTAGCAGCTTTTAATCCCAGTATAAACCAGTCTGTAACAGCTTTTAATCCAAGTATAAACCAGTCTGTAGCAGCTTTTAATCCCAGTATAAATCAGTCTGTAGCAGCTTTTAATCCCAGTATAAACCAGTCTGTAACAGCTTTTAATCCCAGTATAAACCAGTCTGTAACAGCTTTTGATCCCAGTATACACCAGTTTGTAACAGCTTTTAATCCCAGTATAAACCAGTCTGCAACAGCTTTTAATCCCAGCATAAACCAGTCTGTAGCAGCTTTTAATCCCAGTATAAACCAGTCTGTAGCAGCTTTTAATCCCAGTATAAACCAGTCTGTAGCAGCGTTTAATCTCTGTACAAACCAGTCTGTAGCAGCTTTTAATCCCAGTATAAACCAGTCTGTAGCAGTTTTTAATCCCAGTATTAACCAGTATGTAAGAGCTTTTAATCCCAGTATAAACCAGTCTGTAGCAGCTTTTAATCCCAGTATAAAACAGTCTGTAGCAGCTTTTAAACCCAGTATAAAGTAGTCTGTAACAGCTTTTAATCGCTGTATAAACCAGTCTGTAACAGCTTTTAATCCCAGTATAAACCAGTCTGTAGCAGCTTTTAATCCCGGTCTGTAACAGCTTTTAATCCTAGCATAAACCAGTCTGTAGCAGCTTTTAATCCCGGTTTGGAGCAGCTTTTAATCCCAGTATAAACCAGTCTGTAACAGCTTTTAATCCAAGTATAAACCAGTCTGTAGCAGCTTTTAATCCCAGTATAAATCAGTCTGTAGCAGCTTTTAATCCCAGTATAAACCAGTCTGTAACAGCTTTTAATCCCAGTATACACCAGTCTGTAAACAGCTTTTAATCCCAGTATAAAACAGTCTGTAGCAGCTTTAAAACCCAGTATAAACCAGTCTGTAACAGCTTTTAATCCCAGTATAAACCAGTCTGTAACAGCTTTTAATCCCAGTATAAATCAGTCTGTAGCAGCTTTTAATCCCAGTATAAACCAGTCTGTAACAGCTTTTAATCCCAGTATACACCAGTCTGTAAACAGCTTTTAATCCCAGTATAAAACAGTCTGTAACAGCTTTAAAACCCAGTATAAACCAGTCTGTAACAGCTTTTATTCCCATTATAAACCAGTCTGTAACAGCTTTTGATCCCAGTATACACCAGTCTGTAACAGCTTTTAATCCCAGTATAAACCAGTCTGCAACAGCTTTTAATCCCAGCATAAACCAGTCTGTAGCAGCTTTTAATCCCAGTATAAACCAGTCTGTAGCAGCTTTTAATCCCAGCATAAACCAGTCTGTAGCAGCTTTTAATCCCAGTATAAACCAGTCTGTAGCAGCGTTTAATCTCTGTATAAACCAGTCTGTAGCAGCTTTTAATCCCAGTATAAAACAGTCTGTAGCAGCTTTTAAACCCAGTATGAAGTAGTCTGTAACAGCTTTTAATCGCTGTATAAACCAGTCTGTAGCAGCGTTTAATCTCTGCACAAACCAGTCTGTAGCAGCTTTTAATCCCAGTATAAACCAGTCTGTAGCAGTTTTTAATCCCAGTATAAACCAGTCTGTAACAGCTTTGAATCCAAGTATAAACCAGTCTGTAAACAGCTTTTAATCCCAGTATAAGACAGTCTGTAGCAGCTTTAAAACCCAGTATAAACCAGTCTGTAGCAGCTTTTAATACCGGTCTGTAGCAGCTTTTAATCCCAGTATAAATCAGTCTGTAGCAGCTTTTAATCCCAGTATAAACCAGTCTGTAACAGCTTTTAATCCCAGTATACACCAGTCTGTAAACAGCTTTTAATCCCAGTATAAAACAGTCTGTAGCAGCTTTAAAACCCAGTATAAACCAGTCTGTAACAGCTTTTAATCCCAGTATAAACCAGTCTGTAACAGCTTTTGATCCCAGTATACACCAGTCTGTAACAGCTTTTAATCCCAGTATAAACCAGTCTGCAACAGCTTTTAATCCCAGCATAAACCAGTCTGTAGCAGCTTTTAATCCCAGTATAAACCAGTCTGTAGCAGCTTTTAATCCCAGTATAAACCAGTCTGTAGCAGCGTTTAATCTCTGCACAAACCAGTCTGTAGCAGCTTTTAATCCCAGTATAAACCAGTCTGTAGCAGTTTTTAATCCCAGTATAAACCAGTCTGTAGCAGCTTTTAATCCCAGTATAAACCAGTCTGTAACAGCTTTTAATCCCGGTATAAACCAGTGTGTAAGAGCTTTTAATCCCAGTATAAACCAGTCTGTAGCAGCTTTTAATCCCAGTATAAAACAGTCTGTAGCAGCTTTTAAACCCAGTATAAAGTAGTCTGTAACAGCTTTTAATCGCTGTATAAACCAGTCTGTAACAGCTTTTAATCCCAGTATAAACCAGTCTGTAGCAGCTTTTAATCCCGGTCTGTAACAGCTTTTAATCCTAGCATAAACCAGTCTGTAGCAGCTTTTAATCCCGGTTTGTAGCAGCTTTTAATCCCAGTATAAACCAGTCTGTAACAGCTTTTAATCCAAGTATAAACCAGTCTGTAGCAGCTTTTAATCCCAGTATAAATCAGTCTGTAGCAGCTTTTAATCCCAGTATAAACCAGTCTGTAACAGCTTTTAATCCCAGTATAAACCAGTCTGTAACAGCTTTTAATCCCAGTATACACCAGTCTGTAACAGCTTTTAATCCCAGTATAAACCAGTCTGCAACAGCTTTTAATCCCAGCATAAACCAGTCTGTAGCAGCTTTTAATCCCAGTATAAACCAGTCTGTAGCAGCTTTTAATCCCAGTATAAACCAGTCTGTAGCAGCTTTTAATCCCAGTATAAAACAGTCTGTAGCAGCTTTTAAACCCAGTATAAAGTAGTCTGTAACAGCTTTTAATCGCTGTATAAACCAGTCTGTAACAGCTTTTAATCCCAGCATAAACCAGTCTGTAGCAGCTTTTAATCCCAGTATAAACCAGTCTGTAGCAGCTTTTAATCCCAGTATAAACCAGTCTGTAGCAGCGTTTAATCTCTGTACAAACCAGTCTGTAGCAGCTTTTAATCCCAGTATAAACCAGTCTGTAGCAGTTTTTAATCCCAGTATTAACCAGTATGTAAGAGCTTTTAATCCCAGTATAAACCAGTCTGTAGCAGCTTTTAATCCCAGTATAAAACAGTCTGTAGCAGCTTTTAAACCCAGTATAAAG